>NW_024040142.1:0-24646 GCF_014851395.1 Micropterus salmoides | reverse complement strand
TTCCTCATGCCTGAAATGAATAGTTTGTCATTTAATGAAATGCATAAGTTACATGAGAAGTTTCATACCATACTCTCTTGTTTCTTTAGAATGTGATGTTAAAAATCAACATGGCAGGCACTTACAGAGGGCTGTTGGATCAATGGTGGTCGAAGTGCGGGTTATTGAAGAGATGGTTGTTGAAGTGCGGGTGGTAAGAGGGATGGTGGTTGAAGTGCGGGATGTTGGAGTGATGGTGGTTGAAGTCGGGATTTGGAGTGATGGTGTTGAAGTGCGGGTGTTGGAGTGATGGTGGTTGAAGTGCGGGATGTTGGAGTGATGGTGGTCGAAGTCCGGGATGTTGGAGTGATGGTGGTTGAAGTGCGGGATGTTGGAGTGATGGTGGTTGAAGTGCGGGATGTTGGAGTGATGGTGGTTGAAGTGCGGGATGTTGGAGTGATGGTGGTTGAAGTGCGGGATGTTGGAGTGATGGTGGTTGAAGTCCGGGATGTTGGAGTGATGGTGGTGAAGTGCGGGATGTTGGAGTGATGGTGGTTGAAGTGCGGGATGTTGGAGTGATGGTGGTTGAAGTGCGGGATGTTGGAGTGATGGTGGTTGAAGTGCGGGATGTTGGAGTGATGGTGGTTGAAGTGCGGGATGTTGGAGGGATTGTGGTTGAAGTGCGGGATGTTGGAGTGATGGTGGTCGAAGTGCGGGATTTTGGAAGGATAGTGGTCAAAGTGCGGGTGGTTGGCTTGATGGTGGTTGAAGTGCGGGGTGTTGGAGCACGGTTGTTCAAAATGTGGTTGGTTGGAATGCGTTTGTTTGGAGTGCGGGTGGTTGGAAAGCGTTTGTTTGGAGTGCGGGTGGTTGGAATGCGTTTGTTTGGAGTGCGGGTGGTTGAAGTGCGGGTGGTCCGAGTGCGAGGTATTGTAGAGGTGATGTTTGGAGTTAGAGTGGTTGAAGTAAGGGTAGTTGGAGTGACTGTGGTTGTAGTGGTGGTGGTTGTAGTGGTGGTGGTTGAAGTAAGGGTTGTTGGAGTTAGGGTGGTTGGAGTAAGGGTTGTTGGAGTAAGGGTGGTTGGAGTAAGGGTTGTTGGAGTAAGGGTGGTTGGCGTGAGGGTTGTTGCAGTGAGGGTTGTTGGAGTGAGGGTGGTTGAGTAAGGTTGGAGTAGGGTTGTTGGAGTAAGTTGTTGGAGTAGGTGGTTGAGTAGGGTTGTTGGAGTAGGGTGGTTGGCGTGAGGGTGTTGCGTAGGGTTGTGGAGTGAGGTGGTTGGCGTGAGGGTTGTTGCAGTGAGGGTTGTTGGAGTGAGGGTGGTTGAAGTAGGGTTGTTGGAGTGAGGGTGGTTGGCGTGAGGGTTGTTGCAGTGAGGGTTGTTAGCGAGGGTGGTTGTAATTGGTGGCAGGCCAGAACAGTTGACACTGACGTCACTGTCAGTCTCAGTGGAAGTGAAGGTGATGAAGCCTGGCTGGTTGCTGGCGATCTGGCTGTTGATCCAGGACTGATACTGGGACACTCTTGTAGACTCCTGGAAAATTAGGCAGGGCACAGCCTATTCCAAAACTCACGATTCCCTCCTGGATCCAGCGGCCGCCCTGCTTGCTCAACAGCGGACCTCCTGAATCCCCCTTTTGAGACAGAACATTTAAGGTTTCAGTGTGTAAGATCTAGCGGCATCTAGTGGTGAGGGTTGCGAATTGCAACATTCTATCCAGCCTACCTCTGCCCCCTAACCTTTCAAAGAGGGTAAGACAACTATGGTGTCTTTTGAGACAGCAGAGAGTGGCCAGTCAAGAAATTAGGTTTCTTTAGGTAGATTTATTAAGAAATTATTACTTAATTATTCAGTAAAACCATATTGCGACTTTACCACTGACAGATGTGACATGGAAAATGTAAGCCAAGAGTGTGAAACACTGTCTCTGCATCAGAGTCCATTATAAACCACATATTAAATAAAGTGTATACAACATTGACAATGGAAACACATTAATTCTCTCTGTGATTATGGGCCCTCGCCAAAACTGCCTGGCAACAATAATATCTGGCCCATTGCCAGATTATGGTGCTTTAATAGCGGCAAAAATATAAATAAATAATATTTTGATAGCTTTTCTTAAAAATAGATCTCAGTCATGACAGCAACAGTTCAGCTCACATAATCACTTCCTCTTTAGTGGTTTTGCCTACAAAATAAAAACGCGAGAAAGCTTGTTTATGGCAATCTTCTATTTGAAGTTGAACTGAGCTTTTACTTTGACAAATTCTGAATAACACTAAAGAGTCTGTAGCCTGCTTGACACACCTCTGAAAGAGCCGTCAGAAAATGTGATTCCCCTGAATTTTCTCTGCCTGGAGATACTGGGGAAATGAAAAAGCGTCCTTAAATTGATGGATGAGGATCAACACCGAAACAAAAATAGTGCAGCAATGCCGTGATCTCTCAAACATTTGCTGCAGAATCCATTTGTTGCAGAGAGAAAAAAAAAATGTCCCAAGGTGGATTTGAACCCCCTATCCTTTGGTTTTGAAACCTGTGCCTTATCAAAAAGATAACCAAAATACATATTGAAGCAGGGTAACATTATGGCTTATATTCTCATCCACCATCTAATGGTTTAAAGTATTGCTCTGATCCAAAACTTATTTGCAGACCCCTGCAGTATATTAGTACTACTTTTTTTTCTTCTAATGTACGTATTCAACATAGTGATGAGTAACCGCACTGCCTGAATTCTAGTTGTAGAACAAGAAGTAGAACAAGAAGAATGACAAAACACGTTCTCTAGCGCTGTTTTCCGTTTTCAGCTACTGTAGAAATACGACGATGCAACGTGGCGACGTCAAAGGAAGGGGTTGCCCGCGGTAATGTACATATAAATGTCTCATTCTAAGGTAATAAAAACATAATGGTTTACTATATAAGGTCTTTATACATCACTGAAAACATAGTTTTGTATCTTATATTGCATTTCTGTCAATAGATCCTCTAAATATTACACACTGGACCTTTAAGAGAAGGAATATTTGCAGAAGATCTGACACAAACAAGGATGTAAAACTAATCACCTGACAGGAGTCCTTCCCTCCAGCACTTAACCCGGCGCAGATCATGTTGCTAGTGATCCTGCCCACTCCATAGTTACAGTTACACTGTCTATTCCCCACAACCGGAACCTGCACCTCCATCAGGTTTCCTGGGTAAGGAAGGGACACTGAAGAGACACAAATTCAGTTTAGTAAACAACACACTTAGTGAAATGTGATTTAAATTGTTTCACACAAAATGGACTGTTAATACATCAGTAAGACTGTGGCCCAACTCAAGTATTACCAGGTTCTCTATGAATCAAACAAACAACTCATTTAGTCCATTAAAGATATAACCAGAAGTTACATCGCTAAACCAAAGAACAGGCCCACCAAGAAACTTCAAAAAAGTTCTGGTTGTTGAAATGTTAACATGTTTGTCCCATCTTAAATGACAGAAAATCTCATTTTAAACTGTTACTGGCCAGCTTTAAATACAGATGTTATATACCGATCAGACAACATTATGACCACCTGCTGGTCCAAATGTAGGCCTCCCTTTGCGGCCAAAACAGCTGGTTCACAGCTTTTCCTTCCTTGGACCATGCTTGATATGTTCTGATCACTGCACACCGGTTTGGAGATGCTCTGACCTAGTTGTCTAGCCATCACAAATTGGCCCTTGTCAGAGTTGCTCAAATAACTATTCTGCCATTTTTCCTGCTTCTAACACAATCAACTATCAACTCTGAGGACACAATGTGCACCTGCTGCCTAATATATCCCACCCACAGACAGGTGCCATGTTAATGAGATAATCAGTTATTCACCTTCACTGTCAGTGGTCATAATGTTAAAACTGATCACTGTAATATCTAGTAAACCCCTCCCAAAAAACATGTCTACCACTAGCAGGTAACACAAACCAACAAAGGCAATGAAGAAGAACAATAATGCAAATTTACATGGACGCGAACAATGCATAATTTATATTACAAAATTTGCTTTGCCAATGTTTTATGATGAATAATACACATTACATACACAAGTTCATTTTTGCTCATTTAAGTCACCATTGCAATCACACATTATGCGAAAATAAATCTACTCCAGGAGATTTCTGACCAACCTCCAGTTGCAATGGTGCCCCAGCCGGTGACCCAGGCTCCAGTGCCGCTGTAGAAGGTGCTGCCTTGGGCTGCCAGGCAGATGGGCTGGATGTAGGTGGTGAAAATCACCGGTGAGGAGAGCTTCAGGAGGCAGAGGTCGTTGTCATTAGTGATGGAGTTATAGTTGGGATGAATGATGATTTGTGATACTGACTGAGACACTTTATTGGGGTTTGATCCCTGCAGACTCTGGAGACCCAGAACAAGAGTCAGAGTGTTCGTGGTTATGCCTGTTCTGTAATCAGAAGAGAAACACGAGTGCAAAGACATGAAAAGAAGAGACTAAGTCCATTTTATGACCACGTCTAGTCTAGTTTGTATGAATCCTGACAGATGTGGCATCAGGGAGATATCATTTCCACAAGTTAGTCATTTATGTGCTCAGTATACTTTTTCATGATCTCAAGTCCTCATTACATAAATTTGTTTCCTCAAAATAATAATTTCCCACTCAGTCTGCATAGATCTCCTGAAAACTAAACTTAAATCTTTATAAAATAAAAAAGATCTGCAAAATCATTAAAGTTTTTTTACAACAATCTTTTCTTCCAAAGTACAAGTCAAAAATAATTGTTTACAGTCCGAATATCAACTTGAGATGCGAGAATATAGGTCAGAAACGAGGTCTACGCCTGGAATGTTCCACAAGTAGCCAGTTAACAAAACTAATAAAAGCTAAATCGTCTTCAGCCAATGCATTTCGCTTCTTTTGCTCTCACACGGACTGCATGTACCTGCATGCAACCAAAGCTAACTCAAACATGACTGGTCAACACTAGTCAGGCTATAAACAGACAAACAGAAACCACATACACTTCTGTTACCAAAATCTTGTCGCTTGCCAACAGTTTCTGCATTGATATCTATTTATAGAGATTAGGTTCAGGGAACAAAATGTTTTTGATTTAAAGGTACATTAAGTTTTGGAGTCACAGTGTTTTCACACATTTTTGCATTTGTCATAAAATTGCAATAATTGATGCTTTAAACAGGATATGTCTGTGCCTCGTTAAACATTTCTGGTTATCTCTAGAGCTACTTGTAATGGACGTGACCCCCGCCCTACCTCACTGCTTACCTTGCACAGCAGTGAGCAGCAGTCAGCACCCATTGATTGTTAATGAGGGATCCTCCACAGAAGTGGAACCCAGAGGTTTGCAGACTGGCCTGCCAGGGCCAGCTGCCTGCAGAGGCCACCTGTCCTCCAACAATCTTGGTGTTGAGTGTTGGCTGACCACAAACTGAGGACAGAGACAAAGACACAGAGTGAGTGATATAGAAAACACGTTTTAAATTTCCTAAATCACAGACGGACAGGAAGTAAAAAAGTGAGCATAGAAACTTTAACTTACCATCTAGTTGTGAGTGACACTCTGAAAATGGAAAATAAACAAAAAACATTCTTGAAACAACTACTTTGTATTTATATTTACTGATATATTTCTTACTACACTGACGTAATATTTAAATGCGAGTAATTGTGTGATAATCTGTAACATTTATTTGACCATTATTTAAAAAAGTGACAAACAACTCAACTAACAGACAGTTACAGAAAATAAATTTGCAGTTTTAAAATTCCCATAGAAATGATTATGACAAGGTAAGGCTTCAAAAACTAAAATTTAAGTGTCAGCTGATATCCTCCTTTAATATCCCTGCATGGATGTGGCTTTTCTCCAGACATGTTCAGGCTCTGTTATTTCAAAGTTCCCGTCTCAGAGGCAGATCAACACAGGCTCCGTACCTTTCATACAGCGCACGTTGACGTTGAACTAATCCATACTGGTTACATGATAACGGTGTATTTACTGCATTTAGTTGACATGCTACGTCGTTAGCTCGCCTGCTGCTTCTCAGTAACTAACTTTACTATCTGTGTGTCTTTCACTGGAGGCTCAGCATTGTCAACACAGCTAAATGTATTGGTGAGTTAATATACAGCCTATTAAAAATGTTTAATGCTGTAAATAAACATATAAAAAGAATAAAACTTTCAGTAAATGAATTGATGATAAAGGACTTGACGATTCTGATTCGACCATGTAAATCCTTAGTCGGGGGCAGCCCTAGACCGCAGTAAGTAACTTTACTGTAGTGGATGGCTCTTCCTCAATGTTGTTGCTGCCGTTTTGTTGAAGTGTTGTACGCTATGTGGGTCACATTAGTTACAGCGACTGAGACGGTGGAGAAGCTGTGTAACATTACCTGAATACCAATAAATCTACATTGAACGTTACAAAGCAAACAGACAATCAAAAAAGTGGAAGGTTTTAGACTGGCCAAGTCAATCAGCTGACCTTAACCCAATAGAGCTGCATTTCACCTCCTTAAGAGGAGACTGAAGGGAGAAACACCCCGAAACAAACAAGAACTGAAAGAAGCTGCGGTAAAAGCCTGGAATAGCTTCACAAATGAAGAATGCAACAGTTTGGTGATGTCGATGGGTCGCAGGCTTGAGGCAGTTATTGCAAGAGAGGGTTCTGCCACCAAATATTAAATGTTATTTACTTTAAAATTACTTGTTCCATTACTGTTGCTCACCTAAGAATGCTGTGGTCTAACACAAACGGTGGTATGTCCTGAGTTGTTTAACACGTCTAGATGTGAGTACCAGGAAATGAAAGCTGAAATTCTGAACTCTTGTCTCATACTCATCTTGATCTTAAACCCAAATGTCTTCAGTGAACAACAAAAACAAAGGAATTTGCCTTCTGTTCCAAGACTATTGGAGGGAATTTTTGGGTTGTGAAATGTGTCAACTGTGCTGTGATCCTTATCAACAGTTTACATGAAAAGTATTTGTTGAATGCTTGTATGCAAGCCAAACTACGGAAAAAAATCACACTCTGATTGAACAAATCTACAGTGCAGTAATTGATGTAATTAAATAGCATTCTTTGAACCTGAAACTTATCTAATAGCGAGAGGAATTAGTTTTGGTATTACTTTATCACACATTTACATGAGCAGCTGGATAGCCTTTAAGTCAAAGCCTACAGAAGAACTCAGTCTGGCATAAGTGAATTCCCCCCATGCAGCTTTGACATGTTTAAAAGATAACATTACAGTAACTTTTGTTCAAGGAGAAATGGATGAAGAGAATTTAAATTTCGCTTTTTTCATGTTAAAATCTTGGCTTCTTCGCTGGTTATTGACATAAGTCAAGTTATGCATACCCTGGCGGCTAAGCCTCCTTTGTCTTTCAATCCTATTGACGTCCCTGGGTTGTGCAATATCTCTCATTGTACATTGCAGGCTATTTGGGCCACGCAACATTTATTGTGGGGAATGCAGGCTGCATGAATTGTGCAATTAAAAAACATTTTTGCCATTGTGAGAAGGAATTATTGTGCATATTTATATAGGACCTGTCTTATGTATGAGAGCATGTTGTGTTGCATGAGTGTGTGTTTTGAAATGTCTATTTTATTGCAGTTTTTGTGTTGATTTTGCAAAGCTGCAGTCCAAAACTAATTTCCCTATGGAGACAGTTAAGTATATTTTATCTTATCTTTGAGTTTGGTTTAAATTATATTTGTAAATGTTAACGTATGTCAGAGAATTGCATACTTTATTTCAAATAAAAACCTGGTTGAGTCCTTCATCCACTACATTAAATAATGAAAGGATTTTCTGTGACATGATGGAATGAGTCACTGTGCTCACTGATCAGAGAACAGATTTTTTCACATCAGTTAAGGTCTTGCAAGGGACATTATAAGGTCTAGCTCCAAGTTGACTTGAAAATTATCTGCTCCTCTGATCTATCTGTCTAATATATCCACTTATCTCTGAATAGATATGAAGAGGTCTCTTTAAATAGCTTAAATTAAGGATCAATATACACAACAATACCCATACCCAAGTGACTTCTCACATTTCACATTCATGGTAATGTCATTTCTTGGTGGCTTTAAATTGCAGAATTAATGGACTTGAATTCTTGAATTGTGTTTTTGTCACATCAACTTAGTTTCTACAAACCGCACGTTCCTTTAAGTAACTTAATTAATGCCAAAACCTCCTTAAAAGTAGTTAAGGTTAACTTTAAACAACAGATACTTTCTAACAAAAGGAAAACACACACACAAACGCACACACACACACACACACACACACACACACACACACACACACACAAAAAGCTGCCTTTAATCTCATACACCTAATTTCTCAGTTTTATGGTTGAAGTTGTTTGGTGTCTTTAATAGTCACATCACACAATAAAACTAAATCTAATTATGAGTTATTAAACAGACTTCAATAGGTCTTTTTACATGAAGACAGGGCTTACCACTTCGGGAAATATATCAGTATCTCAAAATCTAGATCAACTTAAAACTAGTAAAAAATTAAAACTGGCTTGTCGATCAGAAGAACAAACTGCAGTTGTGGTAGGTATAGTTTCATAAAAAATCCGAATCACATTACACACAGTCTTGCAATAAATACAAACACGTTAAGAGATCAAATAGGCTGCACTTTAAGTTCAGAAGACTCAACAGGGAGGTTATGAAGATAATATAATTAACTGAGGTTGTGCTGATTCCTGGATGTTGAAACTTGAATGACAACTTTATAAGGAAAACCCCAAAGGTATGCAAAAAACAAAAAGGTCTCAGCAGGTCAATGCAAACAGGAAAGGACTGACAGAAATGATTTCCCACAACTGCTTCCTGAACGCATACACAATAATTACCTGCTATGATTAGATAATAGGTACATGTCTTTATTGTCACATGGACCACAATTGCAGTGAAGCAGTCATTGGAAATGTTGTGAATGTACGTTTTATTTATTTTTAATGAATCCAGGCAACGTTTTAAATCAGGCTAAATTAAGTCATGGGTTCAGTGCAAAAGTTTTTCTATCCCAATTCATTCATCAGAAAATAGTTGCTCCTCACTCAGATTTATCTCTTTAAACATTGATTCAGCGTGACAATTTGGTTTTGTATTTTTTATTGCTACAATTTGTAAAACGTTCAATTTGAATGCTGGATTTCAACTTACATGTGATACTTTTTCCTCTTAACAACTACTCTTACTTAATTAAAATATTCTACTTCCTCCTCATACAGCAGTCATCAGATCTCAAACATGATTGGTTCAGGTGTGTACAATGAGGAGTGTCCTTACCTTGTGTCAGGAGAGTCAGCAGCATCGCAGCACAGATCACTTTGTAGAAAGCCATAACTGTAAGTACAGATCATCAGATCTGCATCAGCATAAATACCCTTTTTCTCCTCTCCCTCTCTTTTCTTCCCTCCTCTTCTGTCTACTTCCAACACCCACATACATGTCCAATGACACGCCCAACACCTCACCTATCACCAGTTTCACAAACATCAAAAATGTCCCCTTTCTAAGGCAAGTATATTTACTCAAGTGCAATATTGGCGTACTTTACTTGTACTTTTTGTACTTACATTTATAGCAACTAGTAACTTTTTTAAATAAGATTAATAATAAGAAAGATTTTACATTAAAAACATGATAAAGCTTCAAAAATACAATGTGTCATTACAAATTCAACCTTTTTGTCATAATAATAATAAAGCTTTATTTGTGTAGAACTTTTCAATACAGGTAAGAAAGTTCTTTACAAGATTCAAAGTAAAACAAATCAAAATAATTTAAATAGGCATCACAGTGTAAAAGTGTTTTTGTTAAAATGTGTTTTAAGAAATGAGATTAAACTGGGGACACACTGTGAGCCTGAGGTCCTGGGGTAGATTGTTTCAGAGTGAAGAGGTCCTGGCTCATAGGAGGATCAAAGCTCAGAGATATAGGAAGGTGCCAGCCCATGCCGGGCCTTAAATCATTTAAAAATCAATCCTAAAAGAAACAGGCAGCCAATGCAAGGATGCTCTCTTTTGTCTAGTGACCCCACATTTCTCTGAGGCTCTGTTCACCTTCTCATATGGTTTCAAATGCAGTTTTTCACAATTGCTAAAACACTAAACCCCATTCTCTGAACCCAATGCACAGTGGCCTAAACCCACTTGTCAAATCAGTCACTCTTTTAGCAAAACATTTTAATCTGCACAGAAGTCTAATTGAATTAAATGTGAATACCATCATCATCGCCAGACGTCTTGTCTTACAGGTGTGACTAATGAATTTGTTTCCTCCATCAAGGCAGTTCATTTCTATTAAAATGAACTGAAATACACTTGTATCAAAAGTAAAAGTAATTGTTTTGCTGAACCATCCCATACATATTATTATTTATATTATATGGTTATTATCACTGCAAGTACTTGTATGGTCTTCCGACCACTCAAAGTGCTTTTACAGTATGTAACCCAATCACAACTATCATTACACCAATGGAGCGATTTCAGCTGGGGGAATCGAACCACAGATTATCCGATTAGTGGGTATAACTCTACCTCCTGCTCTACCTCCACCCCTATTAATGTATTAGGATGTAAGCAGCATTTTAACTGCTATATATCCTTTTGGGTTGGACATTTCAAACAATGACACGTTTAATTTCTTCCATAGGATTCATCGTGAAGTTACAAAGGAAATATACATCACAGATCTGTTCTTGTTGGAGATGCAGAGCAGCTGAATTGTGCTGACTCACCTTTTATCTCTGTGCATCTACGCTGACAACTGGACCGAGACACTGATGAGTACTTCTGCCTGCTGAGGAATGATCTGGCAAAAACAGCCTCAGGCTTTCTGGCAAAAAATAAACTTGATTGGGAACAAGATGAACTAGTAAACAATGTCAACATTATAAAGGCCAGACGTCATGGTTTTTATTGCAATCTTTGTGCATCCATCACTTCAGGTATGTCTCTCAGCAGGGCTTTGTAAACGGCTCAGATTTCTTCATCTAACGAGACAAAGAGGTCAAAAAAAAAATCCATTACGTACGCCTGAATGACAGGTAGGTGACAGTCACAAGACCATGACTGCAAAGTTATCATCCCTGTGAAAGTTGCTGTTTTATTGTGTTTCAACATAGAATCAAAATAGATTCTGAAGAAGTGCCTAGATTCTTTAAGTAAAAGTATTTAAACACAATGTAAAACTACTCCATAGCAAGTCCCCGATTCAAAATCCTACTGGACTACTAAGTAAAAGTTCAGAAGTGTTATCAGTTTAACATTAAATTAAATTAACAAAACTAAAAGTACATGCCCACTGACGCCTTTTAATAATGTGTTACAGTTTTTTGATACAATGAACTTGTGTGATTTCTGTTAGCAGAGCACTATGTCACATTAAATGGGAAGATATTGTCTATGGCAGTACAAATGTCAGGAAATACAACCTTGTTTCCAAAAAGGTTGGAACACAAAATGTAGGAGTGCAGGTGGCTCACCCTCCTTATAGCTACCATAGGGAAGTGAGAAATTTTATTGTTGTTTGAGAATAATATGTCCATTTCAAATTAAATGCCAGGTTTCAACAGGGGCAACAAAAGACTTTAAAGCTGATGATACAAGGAGCAACTTTTAGAGCAATGGTGCTGGGCAATGTTGCTGTCAATGGAAATGAGTAGAAATTAGAACCTTAATCCCCCTTCACCACTACGCCAACCGCCCCGCCCGCCGCTATCCATTCAAAACATAGTCAGGCTTGCCACCAGCAACATTACTATCTGTAACATTACTATCGGGCATTATGTTCCCAGTTTTGATCTCGGACGTCTGGTCACTTTATATCATATATCAGAATATTCTATTACTGTTAAGCCCACTATGAATATTACAGTTTTTCTCAATTGTTTACACACAAATTCTGGTACTTGAGACACAATGACCACAACATGTAACACATTCACCAACCCCCTGAACCAATTCTGCTAAACTACAAGCACAATTCCTGCTTTTGGCACAAGTTTCATGCAGAAAATATCTTGTTTTCACAAGGAACACACTGCCATTCAAATATGCACACTGACTCATCACAAGGGCAAACACCCGTCACACCGTTTTCCAATTAGCAATCAGAGCTTTAGCATAAAAAAGGCAACAGGTGAGCTCTTCAATGGAGCAATGGATGCCAACATTGGAAACAGAGGCAGAGCCGGACGAGGACGAGGACGAGGACGAGGACGAGGACGGGGACGGGGACAGCCAAGGTCAAGGTCAAGGTCAAGGCCAAGGCCCGTAATCTCTGATGAGATCTGAGCCACTTTGGTTGATCATGTGGTCAACCATGGTCTAACAATGAGGGAGTCTGGGCAAAGAGTACTGCCAAATCTGAGCAGGTACCCTGTAGCATCCATCATCCGGACTTTCCGAAATGAGAATAGGTAAGAAATCTACTCTCACTAGCAAATTGCAGTACTGCATATCAATACAGTACTCAATGAGTACAGTAGTACAGTATTGCCTGTGGACTGTTCTGTAGGACTGTAAAAATACTGCAAGTGAGTCCCAGAATTGATGCATACTCTCAACACTGTATACAGTAAATTATACATATTTCAATATTGTAATCATAATGATTGTGCTTCACAAGAGTGACCACTCCATGTCTATTTCTGATATTGTCATGTGTGTTTCAGAGAGTCCTTGAGCTAGAGGTGGCTGCAGTGGAGCACCAGTTCATCTTCACCATGCTACCCTTGGCCCCTACAACACCGCCCATCTGATCACATTCCTGGACACCCTACACAGCACACTCATTCCACCAGATCAGATAAGATCGGGTAGACGGCCCAGAGCAGCTCATCTTGGGACAACGTAAGTTTCTACTGGGCTGCTCTGGTTCGTAACTGGTTCACTGCCCACCCACACTTTTTAGTTGTTTATCTCCCTCCATATTCTCCGTTCCTCAATCCTATTGAGGAATTTCTTTCTGCCTGGAGATGTAAAGTGTATGACCGAAATCCATGAATGCGTATACCTCTTCTCCAAGCTATGGAGGATGCATGTGGAGATATAGCAGCTGATGCTTTTCATGGCTGGAATCACCATGCTAGGCGATATTTCCCCGCTGCTTGGCCAGGGAAAACATTGCTTGTGATGTGGATGAGGTGCTGTGGCCAGACCACAACAGAAGAGAGGATGCAGCATAGTTTGTGTTTAGGTGTGTGGTTTTTGTTTTTTTACTGTAACTGTGTACAGTAAATTCTTCTGTTGTGTTGTATGTAGTGTATGTGCAACTTTGTGTTGGTTGGGAATGGGATGTACACTGTGTACATTATATTTGTGGGACAAATAAAATATTTGTTACTGTGTATTTGTGTGTTCTGAGTATAAAAACAATATTCTCAAATATTTTACAACACACTTGTATGTTCTGTCTGTAGTAAGTGTAACACTGAACAAAAAGGCCTAAGTCATTGTGATGAATGGAGAAGTGTTTTCCAAAAACAAAAAAACTGTAAAATAGGCCGAACCATGGATCCTGTGTCATAGCTACATGTATAAACTTTGCAGCAAAAAACCTGCGTGAAAGTTAGTTCGGTATTCAGTGAGTTATGATTAATTAAATGCGCTGACAGCTCATTGCACCTGCCAAACAGATTACACTGAGTGGAGCGTGTGACCGGTTCAAGGCGGCGGCCCCACGGCTCGTCGCGCCAGTAGGCAGTAGCGGTCGATAGGGCGTCTATGTATATTATATCTATGCATGATTGGGTATAAAATTGTAATGCACAGGGGAGCCCCATAGATACGTTTTTTTTTTTTTTTTTTAAGGCTAAAAGTAAGTGTATATTATTAACAGATTGACTTTGCTTGGACTTTAACAGTAAAGTCCAAGCATGAAGGTAGGGGCTGGACCAGAAACTGGACTTTTAAGCAGGACATCAGTGTTCAAATGAAACAAAGTCCACAGTGAGCATTTACCTACATTTACGCAAATAACTTTGCGTTAAGCCAAACCATGATGATTTTCTAAACCTAACCAAGTAGTTTTGTTGCCTAAACCTAAATAAGGAGTTTTGTTGCTTAAACCTAGCCAAGTACTTTATGTGCCAAAACATAACCAAATTGCAATGTTTCACAACGTTTTAGAAAATAAATAACATTCCATTCACAGTCCCTAGCAGTTTTATTTTAATTATTAAGCATATTTATTTATTTATATTTAGTCTTGCTAATTTAAACAGATGTTGCATATTTGACAACTTGACAACAGAGCCCAACACTTCTAGAAACAATGCTCCAGGGCGTTCAATATTGACGGCAAGGGATTCTTGTCCACGAGTCCATATGTTGTGAGCTGGGAGGGAGAATATGTTGTTCTGATTTAAGATGGAGAGGGTCTTCCACTCTCTATCTCAATTTCTCAATAACACATTGCAGAGAATCTGGGATTTCAGACTCTACGGTACATCATGTCATTGCAGTTTTTCTCGATTAATTAAACACATTTCTTGAAATTATGCCTCTTTCTCTCGAAACTCTAAACACAAATCTAAAACTTCTCATCCCATTCCCCAAACATCCTATTTTCAGGTCAAAATTAAGCTTTCCACGCAAAACCATTCAATCTTTCTGAAAAACCAAACTTTGCCCTAAGAGATAACACACAAGCTCTCAAAAACACACACACTACAACACAGTTTTACACACTGGTGAGATAAATTCAAAACAATACTACAAAAACTGGTTATAAGTAATGTTGCTTGTGGTTCTCCCCCTCAAAAACCTTTTCACATGATGACTACAAAGGCAATAACAAATGTAAACATTTGCACACATTTTTCTTCCTTATTCCTTAGTGTACTTTACAGTACAACACACCAAACAACAAATTATTCTGCCCCAGTGTCCTGTCTTTGGTCTGGGACAGGCCAGAGATTGTTGTCCTCCACCTCCTTCACCACCTATTCTTCCTCCCTCTACTTCCTCCACTTCCTTTCTCACCTCATCCTCCTCCCTACTCTTCCTCCCTCCTCAACTGCCCTACTCCTGCACCGCCTCCACCACCTCCTACTCTTCCTCCTGTCCCATCTCCTCCTCCAAAAGCCTGCTTATAGTTATAGTATAGTATATTTCACTGCATCAGAAATATTACTCTTAGGAACACACCAAAAAAATGTGAACACAGTGTTTTGCTGCCTCCAAATGCAAGTTGAAACTCTTATCATGCAAAGAAGGAACAGATCCAGAAACGCTGCCGCGTTCTGTGGGTCTGAGCTCATTTAAGATAGACTGAGACAAAGTGTTAAACTGTCCTGTAGTCTGACATGTCAAAATTTGAAATTCAATTTCAAAATCATAGATGCTGTGTCCTTGGGGCTAAAGAGGAGAGGTACCATCCGGCTTGTTATGAGTGCACAGTGTAAAAGCCCAGACCGTTCTCATCTCAAGGCATCCAATCCCGCTTTCAGAAAAATATAATACAAAATATAGTTATTTGACGCCAAAGGTACCCTTCATTGTCTCAAAGAGACGCTTCCGGATGCATCTCTATTAGACGCTCTGAGGTGTTACGTTCAGAATGGAAGTACTAGCTAGCTATGTTCATGTTAAAGATGTTGACAGACCCCTACCCTTTCCACAACCATCAGAAATGTTAGTACCTAAACCTAAATCACTGACTTTATGCATGTCGCCTCACGGCCGATGTGCTAGCATGCAGGGTTAGCCGGTGAGCTCTTTTGTGTTGTTGTGATGTAGCAAACGGTGGTGTTTCATACTGACGCTGAAGGGTACCTTTTTCGTAAAATACTTACGCTTTGTCACACTGTCTTAAAGCGTCAGATATGACACATCGAGATAAGAGTGTGTTGAAAATCCAGCATCTGTGATGGTATGGGGGTGCATTAGTGCACATGGCATGGGTAACCTGCACATTTGTGAAGGCATCATTAATGCCGAATGATAAATACAGGTATTGAAGCAACGTATGCTGCCAAGTACAAGACATCTTTTCAGGGAGGGCCTTGCTTATTTCAGCAAGACCATGCCAAACCACATTCTGCATGTGTATCAACAGCATGGCTCTGTAGTAAAAGAGCCGGGTGCTATGCCTGCAATCCCAACTTCTCACCCACTGAAAATGTTTGGCGCATTGTTAAATGTAAACTACAACAAACTGTTGAAATGCTACACAAAGCAAGAATGGGAAAACATTCTGCCTTCCAGATTACAGCAGTTGCTCTCCTCAGTTTCCAGATGTTTAAAGTGTTAAAAGAAGAGGTAATTCATCAGAGTGGTAAACATAAGCTGTTGTGTTGTTGGCATCAAATTGAAAATGGGCATTTAATTATCCAAAAACTATCCTATTCCTCAGTTTCAATTTCAAATAGTTGGTCCATTCTCAATTAAGTATGTGGGGTTTTAGTACATTTTGTTTCTATTTACATTTTACACAGCGTGCTAACTTTTGTTGACGACATCTTAGTGATTCAATTAGAGCCCGGAATTCAGGCTGTGAGAAAGAAATATTTTAGATTGTAGATTCACTAACAAGTAGATTTCAGATGGTTTATTGCTTGTAATGGATCTGAGATGGGATTATATGAAAAGAACAGATTGAGTGTCCGGAGGGAGGACAGCAGGGATAGGATAGGGGGTCGAGGGATGAGCGGTAGGTCAAAGTGTGGTGGATGATGGGTTGAGGGGAAGACAGGTGAGGGATGAAGGGGTGAAAGATGCAGGAGTGAAGAGTAGACTGGTGTCTGCTGGCGAGAAAATGTGCGGGAACCGGTGGGAGTCGAGACTCTGAGTGGGGGAGCAGTCTCTTTGTTGGCAGATGTGCGTAACCTCCAAAAGAACTTCAGGTGGAAATGTGTGTGTGGGTGTCTCTGACGTTGTTTAGGTCATTGCGGATGTAAGTAAGGTGTACTAGTAAGGACCAGCGGCCAAGGATTTTAATTATGAAGGTGTTAGTGAAACCAGAAGAGTGTGGCTACTATCCCCATCTCTGTGACGAACAGAGGATCTTGGGGGAAGCTTGGCTGGCTAGTCTCGAGTCCACATAGAGACATATAAGTTCATACGGACTGAGGTATGAACTATGTCGGAAGAGGTAGATGGGTTGTGGTAGACTGGACTAGTTGGTTTTGCCGTGTTTGAGGTGGTAAATGAGTGCGTCTGTGGAATGTATGGAAATCTTGGCAATTGTGGCATTTAGACTCGGATGGTAGTGGAGGTTGGAGGCAGTGAACTCTGAGCAGCACAAGAAGCCAAACAATGCTAGTAGAAACATGGATTCTATGACTCTGTCTGCGTATGGAGTGAGGTAACCCGGGTTAAGAGGTCTAAAGTGGGGGTCAGATGTTTTGGCAAGGGACGTGGTTCTGCCTTGTGGAGGCCTTTAGTTAGCATGCTAATGTAGTTGTGGGACAAAGCTAGGCAAGGTACCCCTATGGACAATTTGGTAAAGAAGTTAATTTTGCTGATGTAGACCTGTAAGGTGGAAGATTTAATCTCTCTTGATTGAAATGGGCAAAAGCGATGAAGCTTGAGTTCGAGCTCAGATTATGACATTGAGAGAAGGGAATAGTATGTTGTGGAAGGCATGAAAAGCTTTGAAGCAATTCCATCGCAAAGGTTGCAGTTTAAGGAGGGTCGCATTGGATCATGATAGAAACCGTTGCCGCAGCACCGCAAGGCTAGGTCTAGGATCAGCGGCTGGTGTTGGTTCTTTGGAGTGGTTAGGAAGTGGGTGTTTAAGTTCAAAAGGGCCAAGAGCAGTTTGCAGTTCTCTGGGAATGAGCGGGGTTATGTGAGGATGGATTAATCAGTGAAGCGAGGTCAATATGGTTACCGGCGAGAATCTGTTGCCTGAGTGTGGGTGACACTGGGTGTGGTCAGGTTGGTGCCACGGGAGATGTTGTTGTGGCTAAGGTGCAGATGGAAGTGGAAAACCATTTGGAGCGGCTGTGGGTGGAGCTGTGTTGAAGAGGGGTGCATTAGAAGAGGGAAAAGACATTGGATGCATTTGGGATATGGAGAGGGGGAGGTGGGTAGGGTGAGGGGGGAAAAGAATAGACCGGAGGAAGAGTTTGCCCGATGATGTTGCAGTGGGTCACAAGTGTAGGTGCGGTCTTGAATGGCTGTAGTAGCCAGTGTCGAGTTGAACTGATGAGACCAAATTAGATGGGATAGGAAAGGTAGGAACAAGGGAAGAAGAAAGGATGCTGGGATGGAGGGATGCATGTGCTTGGGTTGTTGAGAATTAGAAAAGGGATGAGAAAGAGGTTGGGGTGCATCAGGGTTTGATACAACATGGCCCTGGGGGCTGATGTGGAGAAGTGTTGCGCTTCTTTTGCAGTGGAAAGTGCCGCGGGGTCGTTTATGTTGCCCAGGAAGTATCGCTGGTGACCCGGAATTGCTGCTCTAGCTAAATACCAGTTAAATTTGTCATTATAGCGGACCACTGTCCGCTAAACACTTGTTCTTACAGTTATTCTTGCCTTAGCACTCACAGTTCTTTCCATCTTTTAGTGATTGCTGTTTAATCTCATAGTTGTTTACAAAGGTTTTGGTAGCTAGGTAGTATGTAGTAGTACTTTAGCTTAGCCGTTAGTGACTTTAGCTTAGCAGCTTGCGATGGCTTCTCCTTCTCCCTCTCCTACTTTCTCCTGCTAAGGTGTGTCAGATGTTCAGTTACTTCTCTGCCTCCATTAGCGGTAATGGTACGTGTAACAAGTGTAGTTTATTTGTAGACATGGAGGCGAGGCTCAGTGATTTAGAAGTCCGGCTCCGCACCTTGGTCTTTAGCTACTGTAGCTAGCCAGTCCCATGTAGTCGGTGCAGAACGGCATCTCCTGAGCAGCCAGGAAAGGGTGGCTGGGTGACTGTCCGAAGGAGGAATAGTCATAAGCACCAACCTGTTCACGTTTCTAACAGATTTTCCCCACTCAGCGACACACCCGCTGAGAAACCAACTCTGATCATTGGCAGCTCCATTTTGAGAAACGTGAAGTTAGCGAAGCCAGCAGCCATAGTTAAGTGCATCCCTGGGGCCAGAGCGGGTGACATGGAGTCTTATTTGAAACTGCTGGCTAAGGATAAACGTAAATACAGTAAGATTGTTATTCACGTCGGCGGTAATGACTCCCGGTTAAGCCAATCGGAGGTCACTAAGATTAATGTTGAGTTGGTGTGTACATATGCAAAAACAATGTCGGACACCGTAGTTTTCTCTAAACCCCTGCCAAATCTGACCAGTGATGACATGTATAGCCGTATGTCGTCATTCCGCTGCTGGTTGTCGAGGTGTCCAGCAAACGATGTGGGCTTTGTAGATCATTGGCAAACTTTCTGGGGAAGACCTGGTCTGATTCGAAGAGACGGCATCCATCCACTCGGGAAGGAGCAGCTCTCATTTCTCGAAATATGTCGAAACTTATTAGTGGACCAAATCCATGACAACCCAGAGTTGAGACCAGGAGGCAGAGTCGCAGTCTAACACACTTCTCTGCCCTTCTATTTCAACAGTTACCCACCCTAAACCCTACGCAGAGTTGCAGTCTGGCCACTGGGCAAATTTTTTTATGTCTGTCTGATAGTGCTGTAGCTAAATTTAAGGATGCGATTCCATCAGCTCTAAATTCATTATCAAGTCAGAAAGTAACGGAGGACAAATTACACCTGCCCATGTTGCCCCTCTAAAAAAGAAAATACTAAAACAAAGACGGTTAGCTCCATGGTATAATACTGAAACTCGCACTCAAACTTGAGAGGAATTGGCGTTCCACCAAACTGGAAAACTCTCATTTAATTTGGCAAGATAGTCTTAAAACTTATAGGACGGCCCTCCGTAATGCCAGAACAGCGTACTACTCGTCATTAATAGAGGAAAATAGTAACAACCCCAGGTTTCTTTTCAGCACTGTAGTCAGGCTGACAGAGAGTCACAGCTCTATTGAGCCCAGTATTCCCATAGCCAAAGTTAGTCATGGAGATCCACAAGGATCTGTCCTCGGACCAATCCTCTTCACTTTATATATGCTTCCTTTAGGCAATATTATCAGGAAACATTCCATAAACTTTCATTGTTATGCAGATGATACTCAATTACATCTATCGATCAAGCCAGATGAAACTCATCAGTTAGTTAAACTTCAAATGTGCCTTCAGGATGTTAAAACCTGGATGACCTGTAATTTTCTGATGTTAAACTAGGATTAAACTGAAGTTATTGTTCTGGGGCCCAGGCACCTCCATGACGCATTATCTAAAGATATTGTTTCCCTTGATGGCATCGCCCTGGCCTCCAGCACCACTGTGAGGAGTTATCTTTGTTCAAGACATGCAAATTTCAAGGACCACCTTTTTTCACCTACGTAATATTGCGAAAATCAGGAACATCTTGTCTAAAAATGATGCAGAAAAACTAGACCATGCATTTGTTACTTGTAGGCTGGATTACTGCAACAAAAGTAAGTTTTTCCTTGCCTCTGTCGCCTAGTGCTTGCTCTTGGTGGGAACTGTTGGGTTTCTGTAAATATCATCACAGAGTATGGTCTAGACCTGCTTATTTATGAAAAGCGCTCTGAGATAACTGTTGTTGTGATTTAGCGCTATACAAATAAAATTGAATTGAATTAAATACATTTGTACAAAATACCACCTGATATTGATAGACCACACCTGTGAGTTGGTGACCACAGCAAAAATATATCACTGTCTACAACATAATCTTTTAAAATAATTTTTTTCTGAAAAATGGTACTTTCACCCCTGTTCTCCCCTAACTTGGCTCTGCAGCTCAGCAGAGCAGCAATGAAAAGCGTCTCCCTTGTCATGAGTTGTAGTTTTTGCCATTTGTTTCTGGTGTTCTTCTGTTTACCTGTTCTTCTCAGCAGTGTGTTTCGTGTCGTCAGCCTCACTCGTCGTCTCTCCCTGTTTCCCTGCCGTTATTGGATTTTGTATTTTGTATTTCTGTTGGACAGCCCTTGTTTTTGGACTCAGTCTATCAGCCACTCTGTTTGTAAGTGTGCTCGCTTTTTGTTATATTAAAACCACTGAAGTATACCTGCTCCACTCTGTGTCCTGCGTTTGGGTCCTCCAACCTGCTCCACCCTGCCTTCACCTCAAAACCATGACAGAATGACCCAACCAAATATGGACCCAGCGGACATTGTTAAATTGCCCAGCACCTGGGAGGAACTGGGGGTGCCTAAAGAGGAGCTAACAGCCGAGGAGCCGCAGTTTTTTGAGTTAATCTCAATTATGTGGAGAACGGACCCAGAAATGGCCCTGCTCATTGCCTCCTCCCGATGGAGAAGGACTTTTGAATTTGAGACTGTATCGAGACTTTGCTCTGCAACCTCCCCAGTGTGTGACTGCTAAGCCTGCTAGCCCCGAGCCCCGGCCTGCCGGCTGCACGCAGGGAAGCATCCACCCGTCCTGCCGGGCTAGCGCTGCCAGTCACCAGTCTGATCCCTGGCCTGCTAGCGCTGCTAGCCGCCAGCCTGATCCCTGGCCCGCTAGCGCTGCTGGCTCCAGGCTATATGTTCCCAGCCTGCTAACCCCCTGCCTGCCCTCCCTGATTACCGGCCAGCTAGCGCAGCTAGCCTATGGCCTGATAGCCTGGAGGCTAGGCTTCCCCCGGTATTCTCCTTTGAAGGGAGTCGCCTGGCCATCTTTTCAGGTTCCCGTGGTGGTCATCGGAGGCGACCAGGTCACCAGCCAGCCTTATCACCAGCTGATTCCTGTTCCTAGTGCTCTGTCGGTGGTCCGACCGGCACCTGCTTCGCCGGTGGTCCGATCGACTTCTGGTCCCTCATCCGTGGTCCAACCAACACCAGTTTCGTTGGTGGCCCAGCCGACTCCCATTCCTTGTGCTCCGTCGGTGGTCCGACCGGCACCTGCTTTGCCGGTGGCCCAGCCGACTCCTGTTCCCCATGCTCCATCGATGGTCCGACCAACACCAGCTCCATTGGTGGCCCAGCCGACTCCTGTTCCCCATGCTCCGTCGGTGGTCCGACCAACACCAGCTTCGTTGGTGGCCCAGCCGACTCCTGTTCCCCATGCTCTGTCAGTGGTCCGACCAACACCAGCTCCGTTGTTGGCCCAGCCGACTCCTGTTCCCTCGTCCTGCTGTGTCTGAGTACAGCCTCATAGAAACACCATTAGACTGCATTAGTTTGAGTTAGGCGGACCTAATGAACTGGCAGTACGTAGCTGCTGCATTCATGCCTTCAAGTTCAGCTATATAAATGCAGGCATACTCAGGAAAAACACAAACACACACATTTTCTGTATATGTCTTTAATTTTGTAGATATCAACCAGAACTACTAATGACCAATAATAGTGTGCTGCTATTTAAAAAAATAAAATAAAACTGAGAACAGTAGCACACATGTGCTCAAAGCGTAAAGGAACAAGTAGGCCGAAAGGATTTCTACTATTATGACAAAAAGACAAAGGTGGAAGTTGTTCAGCACTTCACCTACAGCACAGTATTTCATTGCAAAGCTTGCCAAGACTTAAACTGTCATTTTTTTTTAATAATATTGCGATGATGAACAGGCTGATTATTGTCACTGTGTTCCTCAGACCTCATTATCTGTAGATCCATTTTTTGTAACTACAACATAATGAGTGGCACTTGGGGATCCCATTGTACACTCATTCATAAAATAATCTTCAGTTTGTTAAAATTATATATGAGATTTCACATATTTTGTAATTGTATTGAATAAATCATAAAACAGATGCAGATATCCATATTATCCCTATAGCTTAATTTTACACCCTTGATTTTAGAGAGAAAGTAGTTAGCATCCAGAATCTCACACGCAGAGAAGAAGAGGGATGGAAGAAGAAGAAGAGCAAGTGAGCAGGAGTGGTAGTGGGTATATTGGTGGCAGCTGTGCTGCTGCTGTTGTTTCAGTCTTGATTAGTGCTCTTGTTTCCAACTAACACTGCTGCCCGGAGCCAAGAGCCACCCTGCTCACACATCACTGGACCGCCAGAATCAGCCTGAACAAACAAGCAAGACAGATATGTTCAAGTAAGTTTCATGAAACTATAGAAAAAATGTGTTTTCTTTCAAATAATATTCTTTTTCCTCTGAACCATATTTCCTTATGCCTTTAAGATAATTTAACATTTTATGAACTATGTTTTTCACTTTCTTGCTGAGAGGTACATTTGAAGTTCAATCCCTTTGTTTAGTAAATTTATGTGGATAATTTAACATCTGGCCAAGGGACCAATTGTAAAATTGCCTTTTAGCTAAAACTTGCACATTTACAGTGATGTTAATCGATGTGGGTTGTACCTGAAAATAAACAGATTATAAAATAAGGGAAATGTGAAGCTACAGCCAGAAGTCAGTTAGCTTAGCTTAGCTTAGCATTTAGACTGTAAACAAGCGAGTTCAACATACCCAGGATATGTTTTTGTCATCTGGCTTAACTAACCCTAACAATCACGATCGGGATAAGCGGTACCATGAAGCTGGTTATCAACTCAGTTAGTCAACCCAGGGTTTCCCAATTCAGCCGGGAGCGTGTTCACATAAAAGAGGTGGTGTTAGCAACAGATGACCAATCACAGACATGAACAAGTTCGCTGTCAGCAGAGCGTCATATTTTATGAACGAATACTGAACTGTAACACTACAGAAATACGGCAGTAACACACGCAGGGAGACAGAAAATCGCAGACAGTGTGAATGCCTAAATGAACTGCCGTTGACATAGTCTATAATATTGCGTTGATTGCTCCGGAGCAGGTCAGCCGTTCAGCATAAGTTACCATGGCGATCTACCGGTAAGAGGTGAACCACCTTAGCTGGGACTGGAGCCAATCCCAGCTGACACTGGGCACAGTGTCGCCAGTCGATCGCAGGGCCACACATAGACAGACAACCAGTCACACTCACACCTAAGGACAATTTAGGGTCACCAATTAACCTAGCCTGTATGTCTTTGGACGGTGGGAGGAAGCCGGAGCACCCGGAGAGAACCCACACAGACACGGGGAGAACATGCAAACTCCACACAGAAAGGCCGAGGCAACTGGGGTTTGAACCCACGACCTTCTTGCTAACCACTGTAGCACCGTGCCGCCCCTGCGCAAATTTCTAAACAATTAAAATACTATCCTGATCATAATTGTGCTTTTACGTAAAGAAAAATGTATAATTTTAAGGCAAGGCAGTTTATTTAGATAGGATATTTCAGCAACAAGGCAATTCAAGTGCTTTACATAAAACATAAAAGCAACAGACCTTATACAATTTTTAAAAAGTCAAAAGAAAATAAAACCATATGATTTTACATGATAAATCTTGTTCACCCATAATTCTAATAGATACAAATGATCAGGTTTTTCACCTTCAGTTGTTTGCGTTTTGATTTCCATCTCTCCCACCAGTCAAATCTCGTACGATATTTCCTCTTATTCACGAGTGCACTGTTAATCCTGATTGACGATACTAGAGATTCTACTCGGCCCTGTTAAGACTTGGTCTGACTACTTATGAGAGGAGAAACCAGTAAGTTAAAAAAGCAAGGAAATGTGGCTTTAAAGCTTTCCAGGGAGAGTTAAAATCAACATCTGGGCATGTCAGGTAC
>NW_024040141.1:0-24749 GCF_014851395.1 Micropterus salmoides | reverse complement strand
ATAATTTGTGTGTGTGTGTGTGTGTGGTGTGTGTGTGTGTGGGTGTGTGTGTGTGTGTGTGTGTGGTGTGTAAACAAGATAAGCTAATGTTGAGATATATTTAAAATTTGGTGTTTTTTAAACTTCTAATTAAAATGTACTGAATCACGCTGTCTGTAATTAGCTTTGACAATAACGCATCATCCACATTCATGCCAGTAAAGCCTATTTAAAATCCAAAGCTCAAATGAATTTGGATATTTGAATTTTGATATAGAAAATGAGCAAAAAAGAGACTAAATGTGTGTGTGAAAGAGAACGCTCAGTGTGTCGCCATTGGAAAGTCTTCATAATATATTGTGGCAAGAGAAACGCTATAAACTACTGTTTTGTGTTCACAATGTGTGTGTATATGTATAGTCATTTATTTATATATACATACATACACACACTGTGTATGGAGTAAGGCAAAAGCACAAAACAAACCTCTTTTGAGTTTCTTTTCACTTTCTGAATTATCAAGGAAACTCCACATACTCATTTACTGATGCACAATATACTCACTGGCCACTTTATTAGGCACCAGGTTGGACCCCCTTTTGCCTTCAGAACTTTGTGGCATACTTTCAACAAGGTGTTGGAAACATTCCTCAGAGATGCAGATTTGCGAATCTCACGTTCCAGCACATCCCACTGTGGAGGCCATTGGAGAACAATGGATTCATTTTTTAATGTTATAGAAACCAGTTTGAGATGATTTGAGCTTTGTGCATTAACATCCTGGAAGTAGCCATCAGAGGAAGGTACCCTGTGGTCATAAAGGGATGGACATGGTCAGTAACAACACTCAGGTAGGCTGCCGTGTTTAAATGATGCTTAGGTGGTACTAAGGGGCCCAAAGTGTGCCAAGAAAATATCCCCCACACCATCACACCACCAGCTGCCTGGACCATTGGACCAGTGTAAGATGGATCTATGCTTTCATGTTGTTTACGCCAAATTCTGACCCGACCATCTTAATGTCGCAGCTGAAGTCCAGACTCATCAGACCAGGCAACGTTTTTCCAATCTTCAATTGTCCAGTTTGGTGAGCCTGTGCGAATTGTAGCCTCAGGAGGGGCACCCGGTGTGGTCTTCTGCTGTAGCCCATCTGCTTCATGGTTCGACATGTTGTGCGTTCAGATGGTGTTCTGCATACCTTGGTTGTAACGAGTGGTTATTTGAGTTACTGTTGCCTTTCTGTCATCTTGAACCAGTCTGCCCATCCTCCTCTGACCTCTGACATCAACAAGGCTTTTTGTTCATGCAACTGCCGCTCACTGGATATTTTCTCTTTTTCAGACCATTCTGTGTAAACCCTAGAGATGGTTGTGTGTGAAAACAGTAGATCAGCAGTTTCTGAAATACTCAGACCAGCCTGTCAGGCACCAAAACCATGCCAAATTCAAAGTCACTTAAATCCCCTTTCTTCCCCATTCTGATGCTCGGTTTGAACTTCAGCAAGTTGTCTTAACCACATACATCTACATGTCTAAATGCATTGAGTTGCTGCCGTGTGATTGGCTGATTAGCATTTTGTATTAACAAGCAATTGAACAGGTGTACCTAATAAAGTGGCCAGTGAGTGTAGTTGTCATTGTTATAAAGGAATCTTGTATAAATATAGGCCATACATCACTTGAGAAATAACTTTCTCAACAACTGACAAGTAGTAGATGGATTTTATAGTACTTTAGCTTTTGAATTTCAACCAGTACATTTGGAAGTGGACTGCACCAGAGTTCAGATTACACCTGGTTCCAATGACCTAAACGGGCAAACGCACCATAGTTTCTTTCAACCATAACAAATGTCAACAGATTAAGTGTGAAGCGCACCTTAGGAGCACCATTAAACTGTGGATATAGACATAAATAAATTTAACAAGTTTAGCCTCAGTTTTTATGACCAAGTTTCTGTGTATTATGATTACATACAACAAAGTCATCTTCATACAGCATACAGTTTGTTTTTTTACCATGGTCATTACGTCCCAGCTCGTGTTACCTCACCTACACCTGCCAAAAGAAGCACAATTTGAGCTTTAGTCTATGCACACTAATCAAACATGTCACTTCTCCAACGTCAAGCCAATCCTGCGGTGCCCTGTCTAGGACTTGACTCAGTAGTAACACATTGGGCAATAGTTTTTCTCTCCACAGCACAAAATACAAATGCCGCAGCACTCATATTCAGACTGATCCAAAGCAACACTGAATGGCACAGGAATGTCACTGCAGATGTGCTACCATTCTCAGCCCTAGAGAACACAGAATTTAATGACTTCAAAGTGTTTGAGTGAGTACAAAATGTTCCTTAAAGTGTGGGCTACATTCAGTGCGTAGTATCTAACCCTGTATAGAGAGCACAAGCTGTTAAGGAACTATTCATTGTACCTCCTGTTACTCTCAAAACCAGGAGATGAAACTTCAGGGGTATAGAGAGTGACAGTGACATCCCACTACATTAGTCCAGAGTGGGAAACATAATGTCCTGTTCTGCAAACTTGCCACCTGTATGAACAGCACAAACATACATCTGGCAGATAAGCTAAAGGAGGGACTGTAAGAATGGAGATTTGAGAAATTTAATAATATTATCCTATCTCTCAAAGCCATGATTCTGAAATCCATGGTAGGATAGTGTTTTGTTACGTTTCCGCCAGTAATTGATTGTAACTAAGTACTTTTGTAAAAAAATAACTACATTTATTTGACAGCTTTTGTTGTGAATTACTTATTATATAGTGTTATACTACCAAACACTATTTAATAATTAAAATTAGATCCACCTACCCCTATAGGGAGTTGTTTTTGATGCATTCATGAGTTTACAATCTGATTGCTAATATTACTTTAGAACTATACTTAAGAGACATTTCCAATGCAGGATTACTTATAATTAAGCATTTCTATTGCAATATTGTTATGTTTAAAGTGAAGGCTGTGCCACCACAGACAAATACACACATCTTGTTATCAGATTCAGTGCTATTTGTCATGTGAAAAGTGGCTATCGATGGAGAATGTACAACTATCTTATGTGAACATTTCTGGCCAGTGTAAAGAAAGTATTATATTTATTTTATAGTATGGATGTTTCAAACTTAATTTGAAATGTGGCTGCTACAGTGGTCAGTCAGATATTCATTTTGTTTTAAACTCATAATATAAGCAAACATCTTTGATCCAGATACACCTTACATTTGGTCAATACAGACTTGTAACCAGTATATGTACTGAAGCTGAAAATGTGGGCCGTGCCGGTCTCAAAACCACACAGACTGGAATCCAGAAGCTAATGATGACATTCCTTTGAAGCAAAAAAAAAAGTTTTGTCAAAGAAACAAGCACAACGTTGGTTTGGGGGATGGGGGTTATGACGAGATACGGGGATGGCTATGTGAAGTCAGTGGGCGGAGAGGCCGTGATGAGCAAGAGGTAAACATACTGGGGTTTGAACAAAATCATTTGTTCCTTTGTTTCTGTTTTTGTTTCCTGGCCCTGTTAGAGCTCATTCCTTTGATCAGTGCCTCAAAGCTTGTAATAGTGCAAAGCACTGCATATGTCAGATTACTGTGGAAGGGCTGCAGGGGCACAACCAGCTCCACTCTCCCACAGAGCCATCCTCAAAGTCTTCAGCTTCCTCTGAGAGATGATCCAGTGTCAAATTTCTGTCCACTGATTTGCATCTTTATTTTTAGGAGCAACTGACAGCGTGCAGTTTGGTTAAAATGCATGCAGTGGCATAGATCCTAAAAGAGTATTAACATCTACCTCTGCAGGGCATCGCCTAAGTAAGCACTAAATGCAGAGCCTCCTCAGAAAATTGTGGTTTGAATAAAGAGAGGAACTGAATGAAGGATCGGCCCTGGTGGTCGGAGATTGTCTGTTGGATGACGGAACGGCTTTACTGAATGAAAGCTTGGTAAGTTGGAAGGACATTCAACTGATCTTCTTTGCACCTATTTCATCCTCATTAACGCTTAGCACGGCACTTTGTATTGTAAAGAGAAATAAAGGCCACTCTGGGTTGAAGCCTTGGCTACCATATTATACCTATTGCCTCACCTCACCCCAATCTCACTTTAGCTACTTAACCACTATGAACAATTGACATTGCTTTGAATGAACAAATCTTCTTGAGATTCATATTCATTTAAGCTCAAGTTCAAGTTGACAGCCACTCATTTAATGTCCTCGTAAGAGGTCTCTCATTCAAGTATTCATAATAACTTCCTACAAAGATACCCTGTACCTATCAAAGAGAAACATTCAGAGGGATTTTCTATCAGATGTCCATTAGTTGAAGGTGTAGTTCAACATCTTGGGAAATACACATGTTTACATTCTTACTAAGGATCAGATGAGAGGAGCTTGCTTAGCTTAGCATAAAGTTGACTTTCACAGACTTTGCATTCTGTTGACCATGAGCAGACTGGCCATTGACAGTACCAGGAGTTTTCCTGGAGATGTTTTCCTTCCGCTGGACAATTGGGCCACATATTATGAAAACAGAGACAAAAAACTGCAGTTGTACCGTGATCGATTGGCCCATAGTGTATGGTTACTGGCCCAATCCGGGGAGGGGCGGGAAGTGCATCAAAATTACAGACTTTTATTTTGGTGCTGCTGTCAGTCGCAAATTAGGTAGCTAACAGTTACACAGGTATCAATGAGACAATATGATGGCTTACTGTTTGTTGTTTGATTAGCTTAAAGGGGCTATATGCAGGGCTCTCAAGTCTCACGCATTCACCGTTCACATCTTGTATTTCTCACGAAATTATTATAGATGGAGTCAAAAACTCTCCAACCTCTTTGCAAACACAAGCTTTGACTTTTTTAGCCAGTGGTGAGCAAAGTAAGATCCTTTAAAAAATAAATAAAAGTACCAATACCAATAATAAATGTCCCCTATGACTGTTATACTATTATATCATTGGATTATTATTCCTCATGCATTAATGTAGTTGGGTGAGGTTGAACTATTTTGTATCAGACTGCAATTATATTATATTATATAGTATTTTTATTTTTATCAGCTGATTACTTTCTACACTTTTGATTATAATAAATTCTAAAAATAGTGAGAAATGTTGTCACAGTTCCCAAAGTGACACCTTCACAATGCTTGTTTTTTCAGTCCAAACCTCAAAATGACATGAAAAAATACATTCAAAAGTAAAAGCAGCAAATCTTCACGTTTGTGAAGCTGGAACCATGAAATATTTTTACATGAAAAATGACTAATACCAAACAGCCTAACTGATGTAGTTCTACTAGCTGGACTTCTATAAACTGTTTAGTAATTTAATTTATATCAAAACATCCTATTTTTTAAACTCTTCATAAGTTTTGTGTGTAAAAAGCTTCTTTTTTAAGGTTCAGTTTACTAGTAACTGAAGCTGTCAGAGAAAGTAAAAAGTACAATATTTCCCTTTGTGATGAGGAGAATTAGAAAGTCGCATAAAAAGAAAATACTCAAGTTCAGTACAAATACCTTGTGTACTTAAGGACAGTACTACTTTGTCCACCACTGGGCTTAGCTTTGGCTACCTGAAACTAAGGAAAGGACTAGAGATGTTTTTCTATATTTTGGCTCTGGTTGGAAAGCTATCATCCATCATGATGGTAAAAATGGCTGGCCTTGAGCCACAGGGCTTTAAGTGGGAGCCACCTACCCCTGCTGTCATCAAGGCATGAAAGTGTGCAACAAATAATTACAACTCAAAACACCATTCATAAGTTGAAATGTGTAGCCTACTCACACACACAGCCTGACTACATGCGTAGGGCAAGTTCTGCCATCTTACTGTAGGCCTATGTGTACAGCGCTGCTGTTCAGTGGGCTCGTTTGGGGCCAAATTTCTTTTTAGTTTAGATACATTTGTATTTTTAAAATATAAGTACATAGGGCTGTCTCCGTCTAAGGATTTACATAGTCTAATCAGAATCGTCAAGTCCTGCCTATAGTCGACTGATAGTCAATTTGTGTGTTTTTGTGCACGGTGATTGCGAGCCGAATCTAAACTGAGGCTTTTTGTTGACCATTTTCTCTCTCTCTCTCGCCTGCCATTCATTGGTCTTGAGCAGAGGTTTTGCCGTGCTGCCGACAGCTGCATGCACGTCGCGGTCCCTCGCGGGTCTATTTCAAGTATCCGGCTATAACGATAAAATATTCTTTGTGTGGTTCATCAACGGTGATAAATTATCCGAAAATCCCGCGAGGTGCAGACAACTCGGCACAACACTGGTGAAGCTGTGGCTCCATCTTTTCAGCAAGTTTTCCTTCTACCACTACACACATACACGCTACACCTACACATAAGCACTGACGACCCAGGGTTACAAATTTGGATTTATTTGCGCACTTTAAAAACATTTATTTATTTTTTTTGTCTTTTTACATGTTTATTTACAGCATAAACGTTGAAGTGTTTATTGTACTGTGCGCTCTCCCAAGCCTCGCTCAGCCAACAGCGACAACACCGCAGCTACACATGCCGTCCACTAACACCATAAAACAGCCAGCTCACAGCAAAACACGTAAGGATACAAAACAACAAAAAAGGTTTATGTGCTGAAGCCCACCAGACCAAACAGATTCGGATGATGTCGAGTAAAAACAAAGGCTACGTTCAGACTGCGGGCCTTAATGCTCAATTCTGAATTTTCCCCAGATCCGATTTTTTTTGTTTGACAGTACACATTATAGTTTAAATGTGGCCCATTTCAGACCCCCCACCCCCCCACCCCCCACTGTGTCCGCTCAGACAAGTAGCATGCACTTAACTCAGAAGAGAGCCCCGGTCCGGTGAATTTTAGGTATAAGAAAGGGAATTTGTGAACAGATGATAGCGAGGTAGAGAAGGAAGAGATATGTCATAAAAAGATCAGATCTGAGTCACGTATGGGCAAAAAATTTGGGTCACATTGGCCTGCAGTCTGAACGTAGCCAAAGTGAGCATTAGTAAAGCTGGAGAAACACAGAGAAAGTTTTACGCCAAAGTGTTGATTTAGCTTGCAAGAAATTATGTAATGGTAAAAAGCAAATGTGGAGCGATTTGTTTACTAGCCTTTAGTAATGCAGCCACAAGCTAACGCTACAGTAGCTCCGACCTGCCGCTGTTCGTAACGTTCAACTTAGATTTATTGTGCTTTCAAAGGTACTCGTACACTGCTTCTCCACCTCTCAGTCGCTGTAACTAATGTGACCCACATAATATACAATACTGCAGCAAAACGGGGACAACAACACAGAGGAAGAGCCATCCACTAACACTACAGAAAAGTTACTTACTGCGGTCAAACTGTAATAAAGAGTGACACAATCTGTATATAATATTCAGTCTAGCTCACTACCCGTTTCTCTATCCATCCAATACATTTAGCTGTGTTGTCATTACTGAGCCTCCTGTGAAAGATACCCAGATAGTAAAGAGAGCTACTGAAAAGCAGACAGGCGAGCTAACGCTGTAGCACGTCGGCTAAATGCAGTAAATGTAACACTATCATCACGAGCATGGATTAGTTCAACCTGCAGCTGATAAAAATATTACTGTAACGTTGCAGTGGGAGTTTACCCGAGATTCCACCATGTTGTGTGAAGCTGTTTCCCCACCTGTCTATAGCTGCTGTCACTCTGCCTTTTTTTGTGAGTAATGTGCCAATGTGCCGGTGTCTCGCCGTGCTGAATGAAAGGTACGGCGCCGGTGTTGATCTGACTTTGAGCCGGGAACGTTGAAGTAGCCTGAACATGTCTGTGTGAAAAGCCACACCCGGCCTGCAGGTGTTTCTGTCACGATCCTGTCCTGAGGTTGTCTGTGTTATATGATTTTGGCCATGCCTTCTCTGTGTTTTGATTTTGCTTTCTCTGTTTCTGGGTTTTGGTTCTTGATTCTGAGGTTTGGGTTTTGTATCTACTTTTTAGTTCTGTCATCTGTTGAGTTTAGTTCACTGTGTGTTTACTTATTGATCTGTTTTGTTTCTTGTTCTCTGTTTAGCCTTGTTTATTTCATTGTTCTGTTTAGCTCACTTTGAACCTGTCTGTCTTGTATGTTAGGTTTAGCCCTGCATTAGAGTTCTGTGCCTTAGATACTATGTCTTTGTACTTACTCATAGTTGTGTTTGCGTTATTTTGGTTTTGTCTGCTCTTGGTTCTATTTTATCTTAGCTTCAGTCTGTGTTCCTTGTTGGTGTTAGATTATTTGTGATCTGTCTGCTTGTGTCTGGATTAGTTTGTTGTTTTTATTATTCTGTTCTGTTACTTCTTATTTTGATATGGCCTATGTTTAGTGTTCAGTAACTTGTGTTACCCAGTCTGCCAGTTTCCACTGCCTGTGAGTTTTGTCTTGCCTGTTTGTCTTGCCTAGAATTACAGTAAAACTCTGAAACTATATCTCAGCTCTCAGTGTCATGCATTTGGGCGCTCTCCTGCCTTACGCACCCTCGATCGTGACAGTTTCTGTGTTTATTGCAGGATTTCTGTATGACATGGTTGTGTTTCGGATTATGCTCGCTCATGAGTTCAAGTGAGCATGCGTACGAGCACACGCCTGGTTGCAATCTTAAAACTGCACCACTAGTGACCACTGGAACAAAAACTACTAAAATAATAAATTGGCCCTGTAATCCTCAACGTGCTGTAGCTACTGTACTGTGGTTACAAGTTTGCTACGTCTGAACTTATTTGGCTAAAGTGCAATAGTTTTTCGACAAAGGCAAGAACCAACTCAAGCAAGCATAAACTTTTTATCAAAATTATTCTTTTTTATTTTATTAAGCCATTTCCATCAACCTTTACTCATGCGCTACTTCAAAATGCGCATAAAAAACATTGATGGAATCAAGGGAGCATGAGGTTATTATTTAGTATTCAAATTATTAAGTTATTTTTTTTCCCTACAACAGAATAGAACAAAAGTCCTTTATTGTCATTGTTACAGTGTAAACAAAGAAATTCAGGTGTACTACCTGAATTTACAACAACTACTCTACCTCCGATTTGCTAGTACATAGTTATAGTTATATCGCAAATCAGAGGCAGAGTAGGGTTCAGGACCGGAAGCAATGCTTGTGTAATCAAGTGAGAGTTGTTGAAAATCTGGTGCTGGAAATAAAATAACGTGGTGCGAGGACATCCATTCTGAGCCACGTGCATGCCAGGAAACAAGTAAGTATTTTATGCTAAAGGTACCCTTCAGCGTCTGTATGAAACACCCCGGTTTGCTATGTTGCAGCAACACACGGGAGGCTAACCCTACCTACCGTGAGGTAGGGTTAGCCGGTCGACATGCATAAAGTCAGTGACTTCACGTACTACCATTTCTGATCGTTGTGGTAAGGATAGGGGCTTCGGGGGCCTGTCAACACCTTTATCACGAACATAGCTAACTAGCACTTCCGGTCTGTACGGGACGCCCCAGAGCGTTTCATAGAGACACTAAATGGTTCCTTTAGCGTCCTTTAGCGTCATAACTACGTTTTGTCACTTTTTCTGAATGTGGACTGGTATGTGGACTGCCATTTTGAAGCCTTGAGTTTGGCCAACAGGGCGGCGCCATGTTGAGTTTTTGCAAGTTTTTGGATGAGACGGTTGAGCTAACAGCCGTGTGTGGAGCTTGCTTAGCTAGGTACATCTGTAATTCACGTTAACTGTCATTTTAACAGGGATGATAACTTTGTCTAGCGAACAACAGTCTTAAAAATAAATGAAACAGCCGACTCCTAACAAGCTTTTTCAACAGCGCTGGTTAAATTTACACAGTGCCGTGGGTACGAGTCGGCTCTAGCCTGATTGACAGGTTGCCATGGTAACGACTTGTCAATCATAGATAATCCCGCCCTGAAGCAGACTCTGCTTTATGGTCTATTTTAAAATAAATGGTACCATTATTTACTAAATCAGCATAATTTTGTATTGAAGCAACTGAGACCATAAACTCATCAGGAAAGTGTTTACTGAGGTAATAAAACAGCTGGGTCATTTTGCCATTATTTCTAATGGAGTTGGACTTCTTTTTGCTGGCCGTTTAATCAAATGCAGGTTTAAGGGACTTCTGCATTCGCATCAGATCGCTGAACGGAAGCTTCCCGCTTGTGTGCTAGTAGATTTCTTCATTTAGGGCCACATGCACTCCCTGTTATTAACACGTTAGGCTAGCTGTTTCCCCTTGTTTCCACTCTTTATACTAAGCTAAGCTACTTGCCTGCTGGCTCCAGCTTTATACTTTGCGAATAGACGTGAGAATGGTATCGATCTTCTCGTCTGATGCTATGTCTATGTAAAAAGAGAATGTGTATTTTCCAAAAAGAATCATCAAAGAGCTCTGTGGTGCCACTTTTGTCACTCACTGTACACATTCAGGCTGACTGGACGCTACAGAACATCTTATATATTGATATACTTTTATATCATATTAGGATATTACTTTCTTTCTCAATCAATACACTCAAAACGTAATGCTTTTTTTTGCTGACTTCTTTTGCAACTTACGACCATTTGGCTTTTAGACAGCTTTACCACACATTAAGCCAACCTACGGTCACACTGTGTGCCATCGGTCTCCTTTGAGCAAATTGTGAAAACCACATTTAATTGGAGTTTCTAATTACTTACTCCTCCTATCCCCAGTGGCTAGCCAAATCAGAGAGGATGCTAAATGAACTCTGCCTAACCAATTAGCCGAGTGGGCTGCTCAAGCTAATGACATGAACAAGTCTGTGGCTGCTTCATTGCTGCAGGAGGCCCTAAGGTCTGCAGGATCCCTCCCTCACAGATGAGAAGATTTAAGAAGGATTTCAGTTACTGAGCCAACTACAACATTAATTACTTTAAGGAGCCTAGAAGTATGATGTAGCCTCTCTGCCCTCTGGGGCCACAATTGAATTTCTTCAACTCACCTGTATCAGAACATTTAAAGCAAGCTGACTTAAACAAGAGCACTACCTGAAGAGTTTTAAATGGCCAAGACGATCAGAGAAAGATTGTGAAGATCTTACTCATTACTATATAATGACGCAATTCAGACCTATAATAGCTGCAATTCAGACCTCTGCTTAAGCACCAAGTAGATGAGCTTATTTCTTTTTAGTATGCCATTTGTCCTCTTGCTATATTCTTGCAGTGGCCTCAAGTGCAGGATTAAGTGGTCTTCAGAAAGAACCATGTATTGGTGTGAAGATCTTTGTAAATGCTCAGGTGTCATTAAAACTGTATTATTGGCTTTCTGATAAGTCGGTATATAGATTTGGTTTCAATAGTTCTGAAGCCAAAATGGGTGATCATCAGTACATGTATACGAGTGACAGCATAAATGAAATAAACTCCTAGCCAATATTAATGTTCAAACCATTTATAGTGGTAGTACCAAGTACCAAGTCAGAGACATGCTCGTTTTGTGAATTGTTGTGTGTATTGTTTTACAATTTAGGAAATTATTTCTGTAAAGATATGATTTTAGATGCTGAACAATTCAAATACACCATATCTGAAAGTGCTTGCATTGCATTTGGCTGTGCTGGCATGCCACAGGTACAGTATACTGGAAAGGATGTACATGAGGCTGTGAGCTCGTACGACATATGTCAGTCAGCTGATATCTAAAATGTGACATATAGTGTGTGAATAATGAAGCAATTCTGTGGTAATATGGTGAGCTGACGTACACAGTTGCATCCATGTTTAAGAGGGTCACATAAGACACATGCCTTTGGCGTGAGAGACCTAGGTTCAGTTACCACTGTGAGACATCCACCATTGTGTCCCTGAGCAAGACACTAAACCCTGTAAGAAAAAAATGAGAAATAAATATTTCACCTGCCTAATGTTGTTGTAGGAGGCCTCTGATGGTGATAATGAAGGATTTTTGAATTGTGGATGGTTTAGCTAAGTTTTAGGGAAACGCTGTAATATTGTAACGTTGGGCCTAGCTGGGAGCAGAATTTCAGCATTTGCACTCCCACTGTCTGAACAAATATATAGAACAACTAAGGGTTTATTTGCAGTGTGGATTGCATACATAGCACAAAAACAGTAAATATCCTGACCAATAACCAACCAATAGTCATACAATAGTCATTTTCTATGTATCAGAATTTATTAAAAAGAAAAAAAACGTATAAAATATTATATACAAAACAGAATGAAAACCTTGTCTCCACTGGTGGTTCACATGACTTCTGTGCTGGGACCCCATTTGGTGGACCCCCATTACCTAAGGATGGTCTCTTCTGAGCAGTCACGGATCTCTGACAACTGTCACTATTATGGATGTCAAAGGCTGAAGTGTGTCCTTGATGTGTTGACAGGTGTGTTTGTCTGAATTAGATTAGAAAGGAATCAATTGTGATGTCAAAAATACATTAAAAACAGTATAGACAGTGTATTTAAAATGATAAACAGCAGAAATGGATTCTGACCAGGATGAGAGAGGATGCTAGTGGAACAGTCACCTGTTCAGCATCAGCACCACTGCTGACATCTGGACCAGAGTCAAATCAGTATTAGAAATGATGAAATGATCCTTTTTCAGAAAGTGATACCGGTCCTGGGCATAGTTGCTTAAGTTGGTTGGCTCGATGTCTTTATCATCATCATCAGCTGGACATTCAATGGGTGTCTGATTCTCTTTGTCCATTTCATCAACATTTTCAACCACCTCCTCATCACTCAAGTCACTGGTATATGATTCCATCTCAACATCACTCTCTCTATTTTGGGCAGCAACAACGGCATCACAGCACACTGTAGTAAACAACGCTCCTTGCTGGTGTCATTCTAAAATGGATTTAAAAGTTGCAAGAGTTAGAGTGGTTCAAGTAAAAATAATGTCAATGCAAAGGAATCCTTTTTGTGTGAAACATTCTACTGAAGTCACACAATACTGTCTGGCTAGCCTAATGTTCACTCTACTTAACATTATAAAAGGAATATGCAAACCCCCAGACCGAACATTCACACCTGTCCGTGAACAATGCACCATGCATGCAACCCCCCACATTTTAGAACAGAGGTCACTAATAGGCGGACCGCGGTCCGGATCCGGACCCAGCCGCCGTCCTCTCCCGACCGCCGACCTACAGCCGATTTATTATTGAGACTTACTACCTCGTGACGGAGTGTTTCTATTTCAACCAGCGTGCTTTTCTAGCATTTACTGTACTGGTTTAGAGGACCAGGAAACTCACAGACCAATCGCATGTGCTCCAATCGTCTCATGTGACGCTGCTCAGCCAATCAAATCTGTGCATACCGATGCTTGCGAGTTGAGTCCGCGAGATTCACCAGAGACGTTTTGGAAACACACCTGAATTGAGGATACGAAAGATAAAAGAGATTTCACATGACTTTTAATCAAGAATGTACAGATTTTTACATGTACATTCCTCCCACGGGCAGTTCAAAACCAGAATATCTCATAGATCTAGATGCTAGCTGGAGCTCACGTTTCTCACTGAACAACAGAAAGTAGGAAAGTGGTAGCTCTGTAAGAGGAAATGAAAGAGAAGAGGAGGCATTACAGCTGTTCATTTGTTATGATGTGTTGAGTGTTTATTATAAAATTGGTTAAGACTACACTTCATCACTTCAAGCTACACTTTTATTAATTTTTTCTAAAAATTAGGCAATTAATTTAGTTTATTTAAATTTAGAATTTATTATTTGAATAGTTATTATTTATTATCCTTCCAGTTTGATGTGAAAACTGACTGAAATATTATTTGATTTGACAGTCCGTTGTTGACTAAAAACATGTGTTGATACAACTATAGGTTATAGTACTGAATGATAACGCAAGTTCGTCGTTTTGATGTTCCGGACCTTTGCTTCAGGAAATTTTCTCTAACTAGACCTCTTTGAAATCTAATTGAATACTCCTGTTTTAGAACATTTGCGCCTTTCCTTGAACAACCAACAATCACAAAAAAAAAATTTCAGGGATTTTACTCGCTTTAATGTTCATATATCCAAACAAGGAGATGTGCTTCCAGGAAAGTTCGCAGTTCATGGCCTTATGGCAAGACCTTTACACACAATTACTATTCAATGGCATTGCAAGGCTAAACAATAGGACCCATTGGCTATGTAAATGTGGTCTTTTAAAAAAACATCCATCCATCCATCCATCTTCATCCGCTTATCAGGGATCGCTGGGGGAGCAGTTCCAGCAGGGGACCCCAAACTTCTCTTTCCCGAGCCACATTAACCAGCTCTGACTGGAGGATCCCGAGGCATTCCGAGGCCAGTGTGGAGATATAATCCTAATCCTAATAATCCTAGTCCTGCGTCTTCCCGAGGCCTCCTCCCAGCTGGACGTGCCTGGAACACCTAACCCCTAGTTACTCCAGCGGCATGCGACCTCTGATATATAAAGCAATTGCAAGCTGCTTTGGATAAAAGTGTCAGCTCAATGACTAATCATTATCAATAATAAGTTAATACTAAGTAGTAGCCATATTTTGGCAAAATGATAAGTGAATGGAACAAATACAGATGAACTGTGGACGATGCTTCATAAGTTTGAGAGGTCTCTATGGATGTTTTGATAGAAGTTTTAATTTTGAAACTGGTTCAGCAATATAACCCAATGTAACCAACCACAGCTGCTGCCCTTTGCCCTAGGCAACATCTGAAATTGTGGAGTTTGAAGATGTAGTTAGCTACTATATAAATAGTCTCATTTACCTCATGACACACTGTGCATCAAAAAATTGGAGACTGCATAAATAGAATCCTGCTGCTGGTTGCTACAAGTATTTTACTGAAAATAAACCTTACACATTCTACAAACAGTTGTGATTAACAGTATGGGTAAGAATCCTAGGTGGTCTGAGTTGATGGAGATGCTGGTGAATATAATCTATTGACACACAGAGCCAAACATTAAACTGCAATTTGCATATATCATTTAGTTTTTACTATTTCTATCTGTGTCCCTCTCTTTTGAAGTTTGGTATTTTTCAACCTGGATTAACCTATTTTCATGGTTTTGTGTCTGTGTGACTAATGGGGACAGCAGTTCTGAAACTGGTCCAGTATTGAGCAAGCGCGCTGCAGTTGGCAGCAGCGAAACAGGGCTGCAACGTAAATCAAATGCGTCCACTAAAGTGCTTGTTTTTGCCACTGACAGACTCACATTGTTATTACAAATGTCTGAAAACATTATGGAAAGGATCCCTACAGAGGTAGATCTTTTAGATCTGCAAGCCACCAGACTCTCTTGATAATATAGCGAAAATACAGAAGTTGCCCTTTAAGGCAGAGGTTTTCAAAGTGTGAGAGGGGCATTTGCAAAGCTTTGTCTGAGGGGAGGCCGAGCGTCTCGGACTTTAAAAAACCCTGCTTAAGGACCCGTGTCAACCAAAGCCTTTTTTACCAGCTGAAAACGCCACCTGCTGTTCTGAAAACGCCTAGCTGGGAGCACTAGGGTGCGTTTTGGAGGCGCAGTGTTTTTTTTCGAGACGCTGTGGTTGCTTTGATACATAATTTCCATGGAGGCAATGTGTTGCAAGTAGGGTAGCCTACTTAATTTTAGTGAACGTAAAAATGTCACCACAAAGTATGTAGGCCTACTTGCTCTGGCCCTTGCTCTGCATGAAGAGAAGGCTAAAACATGAGAGCACAGACTGTGTTCATGAGATTTTGCGGGAGAGGAAACACCTCGGCGAGTAGGCACATCGCTTCGTTCAAGTGCTCGGTGCGGTGTTTGTCCCGCCCCTCCTGCACTGTGATTGGACGGCTGGGTAAAAAGTGACAGTGACGAGTGCAGTGTTTTTCCCAAAGTTGAAAATTTTTCGACTCTCGGCGACCGGGAAAAAAGCCCTTCGTGGAAAAGGCGCTCAGTGCCTCGTCACGCTCCTGCCGTTTTTACCAGCTAGTAAAAATGCGCCGCTCCCATTGGAATGAATTAAAAAACTTCGCAACACTTTGTGGTGGTCCTATTGGATTTCACAATGCTCAGACAGGTGTTCTGTTAAGAGTGCTGTCGTAGTGCACAGGTGTTCCATCTCCTGAGTTGAAATCTAAAACTGAACAAAACATGACCTTCATGTACTCACATTTTGAGTCACATCCCTTGCATATGTAAACGTACTTGGACAATAAATGTGAATCTAATTCTGAAACGCTGAATACATAGTTCCACAGGGCTTTCCTCCTATGAGTTATGTGAGCCTCAGGGGATCCTGGATGTTGTTGAATGAATTATTATGTTCATCATGTCCCTGACCTTTGAGCAAACCTCCATACACTGAATGTGTTGTCACTGAATAATTTGCTCCAGGCCTGCAAACCTTAACAGCTTGGGTGAGGTGTGGACTTTTTTTCCCTTACACTAGTTAGATACTGGACCTCAGATTCGAGTTTAGCAATTCGCCACAACAAGACAACAAATCACCACAACACGACAGCAGTTCACCACAACACTACAGCAAATCGCCACAATACTACAGCTATTCGCCACAACACGACAGCAATTCGCCTCAACACGACAGCACAATGTGACAACAAATCGCCACAACACGACAGCAAATCGCCACAACATGACATCACAATGCGACAACAAATTGCCATAACACGACAGCAAATCGCCACAGCAGACAGCACTACACGATAAAAAATTTCCACAACACTACAGCAATTTGCCACAACACAACAGTAATTTTCCTTAACACGACAGCACAACACGACAACAAATCGCCACAACATGACAGCAATTCGCCTCAACAAATCGCCACAACAGGACAACTAATTGCCACAACAGGACAGCAAATCTCCACAACACGACAGCAAATCTCCACAACACGACAGCACAACACGACAACACATCGCCACAACACGACAACAAATCGCCACAACACGACAGCACAACACGACAACACATCGCCACAACACGACAACAAATCGCCACAACACGACAGCACAACACGACAACACATCGCCACAACGACAGCACAACACGACAACACATCGCCACAACACGACAACAAATCGCCACAACACGACAGCACAACACGACAACACATCGCCACAACACGACAGCAAATCGCCACAACACGACAACAAATCTCCACAACACGACAGCAATTCGCCACAACACGACAGCAATTTGCCACTACACGACAACAAATCGCCACAACACTACAGCAAATTGATAAACAACACGGCTTTACAAAACGAAAGATAGAGATGTGCAAAAAATCAGGACGAGGATCAGTTTCCAATACGTATCTGCCCTTTCCGTTTCAGTCTTACCAATGCTGTGTTGTTGTGGCGATTTGCTGTCATGTTGCGGCAAATTGCTGTTTTGGTTTGCATTTCAGGGCCACCGTAATTTTGACACACAAAACAATGAACGATGGTGCCTATAAAACAGAGCAACAGGTAAGAGAGCTCCTCCCTATGTCCGGTCCAAATATCCATTCCAATTCCAAAATGACCTATATCATAGTCATGCTGTATACAAGGGATGTTCAATATTGGCATGCAAACTCTAAGAGAGCAAAATACACCTACCCAGCATTCTCTTTAAGCCTTGAGGGGACCAGTGCCTGTCTCTCTTGCCACGTCCATAACTGTGAGAAATGAGTTACGGTCAGCAGTGCCAAAAACAAATTAACCAGGTCAACCCGGAAAATGAAGATACAAACTTGACAACGACAGATTCCTTCTCCTCCTGCCTGTAATGTAGCCTAGATAACGTCTTTAGTTCTTTCCTTTGACATTGGCTATTGCACTAATTTCTCATAACTGCCTGCTGTCACTCAAAACATGTGTGCCCTACAAACCTTATTAGAGAACATGCTGCAGTGAAGGTGATCCTATGAAAGAATTTCTATATCATTAAAATATGTAGCCACTGGGCTGACATCTATAGATTCTAGTTTCAGTGTTAGTCCAATGTATTGGGAAAATACTATAACGAAATGTTTTGAAACTGTAGTCACACACACTTGTCCACACTCCAAAATAACCTCTTCTCTTCTTCTTCATCACATTATCTCATACCCACAGTGTGCCCCAGAAGGTTCTTTTCTAAGTGACAAAACCTTTGTAAGTCAAAATGTCTTTTGTGATCACAGACAGTAGGATTGATTTTTGTTCATTCCTGTCCTCTACTGACCTTTCGGGATTTGGTTTCATGGCTGTGTCGAGCACTGACAAGATTACCCTTGCAGATAAGCAAATTAAAATACAAAAACTCAAAAGCAACATTTACTCGAGCTGGTTGAGTCATCATTTGTACAATAACCACAGCTTCAGCCACACACTTGTATCTTCCCAAACCACTTCAATCTTCCATGACATTTATATATACAGTGTATATATATTATAATATATGTTAAGATGTATATAATTCAGTGGTGGGCCGTTATTGGCGTTAACATGCTGCGTTAACGTGAGACTCTTATCGGGCGATGAAAAAAAAATCGCCGTTAATCTATTCTCAAAGTTGGGTTGGGAGCTGGGTCTATAGGGGAGAGCCGGGACGATTGAAACGCGGGACGAATGAAACACAGCGATTTTCTTGGAGCCCGTACAAGTTTGATATGCCAAACTACCTCAGCACATACAGTCCACAGTACTTAACAGAACAGGGAAAAATCAGGTGGATACGTCACACTTTCACAGAAAGTTTCATGAAAGAAGCTGTTTTCAATCACAGAAAGTAAATTCACTCAAGCAATCTTTTTTTTTGAATGACGGGTTGGTTTATTGTTCCATGTGCCATGGTCGTGATCACATAAAAGATTAGTTAGTACTTTAACACATCCTGAAGTTTTAAATGTCAAAGTTTTACAGTTTAGAAGCTAGTGAAGTTTAAACGTCAAGAGTCACTGTCGGGACGATTGAAACAGGTGTTTCATTTGTCCCGACACGCAGCCATTCTACCTTTATTTAGATAAGGCGGGAGGGTGGCAGAGTCCACTAGGCTGCAGGCTGGACCACCAGGATGCTCACAGCCAAATAACAGGATCCTCACAGTAGACCAGGAAAACAGGCTGCAGATGTAGGCCTACTACGCAAGCTATGATGACTTTCACCTTGATATTTTAGCGCAGATGTATAGCTAGCCAAATTGCACTGTAGGGGGCGAGAACGAGTCTTCGAACCTGTGTGTATGCCTGCTGTGAAATTACCACATCAAACGTGACGTGCTAACATGGATGCAACTATGAAGCTGCCGGGTTTGCGTCAAGGAAAATTTATTTTTAAGAAGCTTCCCAATGGTTTTCTCAAGCAGTTTGTGATGCATTTTGGAAACAGGAGATGAGCCCTCTGGTCTAATGCGCCACCTGGCTTGATAAACCCGTTCTCAAAGACTTACTTTTAGTCATTATTTGGGTAGCACACATATTCTGAATGCCTTCGGCAGAATTCAAATGAGCCATTTTAATCTAGATACATCTAGATTAATTCCAAGATTGCAGCGAGATTAATCTAGATTAAAAAAACGTATCTCTGCCCACCACTAATATAATTACATGTGTGTAGTGCAGCATACTACTATGGCACCAGCCACTGTATATGGAACTATACATTTTTTCCAACATGCTCACTGTCACAACCTGGAAGAAATTTCCCAGAATTTAATTTATTACTGATAAAATGATTGGTCTCCCCATCCCCAATTTGTATGACCTTATCTCCTTAGCCCTGACACTGGAAGCACACATGATTATACTGTCAGCACAAATCATTTTAGTGTCACTCTTACAGAAAAAGGGCTCAAAAATGGTAATATTACGTACATACCAATAAACATGATTAGCATATATAAAAACATTATTTACATTTTCTGGTATGGTTTTATTGTGTTATTTTTTGTCATGTATTTGGAGCATAGATTGACTGCACTGCAGAATTTCAACTTAAGGACAGTAATGTAACAATCCCACAAAAACTGTATTGACGATCCCAGCCCTGTGCATGAAGGGTATAATAAAAATACCATAACATCACCAACTGAATGAGGATAGTAAAAAAAAAACTTAATTAATGAGCTTAGAAAAACCTCCAGGAAAGGCCGCAGAGTTCTCATTCCTTACAGTTTGTTGATGAAAGCAGCAATAACTAACCATTATGAAGTCAGCAAGGAATCCAGTATTTTTATCCCCTCAAGTTTTTTAGATTTTTCAAGCAAATGACAACCATTCAAAGACTCCAAGAGATGAAAAACTCTCAACAGTAGTAATAATGTGCAATTTGATGAGCTGGATTTTTTTTCAATTTACAGTAATTGACCCTCCTCAAACCTTTTTCTGAACACTGATTGTCCGATCATACAGTAACTAGGCAACCATCAATGGGTATTTTGAATCTTCTCTGCATGCCTAACAGTGTGTAAGGGTCTAGCAATACTTTGTATCCAAATAGTTTTGGAGTGTGGTGTAATTTCATTTAAATTAAAAGTGGAGGAGCAAAAAAGTAAGAAATGGATAAACAGTGTCTGCTCTCAGGTAAGCTGCTGATAGAATCCTTGTTCTTACTAGTTGACTACCTGCAAGGCTTAATGTACTTCCAAGACCACGCAGCAACAGCTACATCACATTGTGGGCTTGCAGTCTTTGTTAGAATCTATTCAGGACTGAAACATCTTAGTAATGGCCAAAAATAAATAAATGGTTTTTTTTACTACTTTTACAAGTTCGATTAGCACGAGATCTGACCTGGTATATACTGCCTCCAGGAAATAGCTATATGTTTGCACACCAGTTGGACACTGACAAAAGCTTACGCCTTTTCCTGCCCACTTCGCTTTTACATGTTACAACTTCCAGCAATATAAATGGAAGGGGGGCTAAGGAGGCATATAAGCTTAAATAGTGTTAGAATCTCACTCAGTACCAAGAGCGCTGTAGATGACAAAGTTTAGCTTTCTTTAAGGGAGGGGACTGGCTGATACATGTTTTCCCCTTGGGGCTTATCATATTATGTAAGTGTGGGCTGTTTTCTTGTGGCCTCAAAGATGTCAAATGGTAACAAAACACTCAAGCTTAACAGCACTAATGCTTAGCGAACTTTAGGTTTGCCACTCAAGTTCACCCGACATAAGTTTGAAAAAACAATTGGCTCATTGTGATCCTCGAACATCTATTCTCCTGCAAAACTGAAACTTATTGTTTAAAATACTTACAACAAAGCATAAATCTCACCTGTGCATAGTTTATTTATTTATTTTTTGTGCCAAACTAGACAAACAGGCTTCTATGGGAAGAACAGTCTATTCTTATGCAAAACATTTTATAGTACTGCACTATAATACTACAGCTGACTAGCCATCCCACAATTTCTGTCTTCTACATGTTTCATCAACTGGTGAGGGTGCTCACTTTTAGCCTAGGACATGGCATCATTGTATCACTATGGCACTGACTTAGCACTGTACTGTACTGTATGAAGCGATGCATAAGATCCTTTTGCAGGGGTTTTGTTACAGCAAGTTAATGAAACTTTGTTCTGTTTTGTCTAAAACTATTTCTTTATGTGTTCCTATATTTCATTGTGGTCACTATAAGAAACAAGGTAGTACATCGATGTCTATGAAGATTCTCAGTCATCCAGGTCATAGTTATCCAACGAGGGTTAAAATGAAGGGCAACTGGACTTGGTTGAAGATACTGGAAGACGTTTCGTCCCTTATCCAAAGGACTTCTTCAGTTCTGACTGACTGGCAGGGAAACTCAGCTATTTAACCTCAGTGGTTATCCCGGGTCATCGATACCGCTGGTTTGTTAGTGTTCCTTGGTGTTGTGACGACAGTCGTTACAGTCGTTGAGACTACCTGTGGCCAAGACTGAACGACCATCGTTGGTATCTTCACCTGAGGCCAATAGGTTACGTTTGTTGAGTTTCCTGGGAAATGATGAAAGGACAGCATTGTAAGTGGGGGATAAGTGGTGGCGTAGACCCCTCCTCTGTTCAATGATGGCTTCTCAACCCTGGTGTAGATGGCTTCCTTGACACCTCTTTCAAACCATCCATCTTCTCTGTCTAAAATGTGCACCTGGTGGTCCTCAAACGAGTGTCCTCTGTCCTTCAGATGTAAGTAGACTGCAGAGTCTTGACCTGAGGAGTTGGCCCTTCTGTGTTGAGCCATGCGTTTGTGTAGTGGTTGTTTAGTCTCCCCAATATACAGATCTGTGCATTCCTCACTGCATTGGACCGCATACACTAGATTGCTTTTCTTGTGTTTGGGTGTGCGGTCTTTGGGTGGACCAGCATCTGTCTTAGTGTGTTCTTGGGTTTAAAACACACAGGGATGTTATGTTTGTTAAAAATCCTCCTGAGTTTCTCTGATACTCCAGACACGTATGGAATCACAATGTTGTTGCGTTTGACCTTCTTTTCCTCCTCCCCTGTAGTTTTGTTCTTCTTGGATCTTGTGGCTGTTTTCACAAAGGTCCATTTAGGGTATCCACAGGCTGTAAGTGCCCCTTCAGGTGGTTCTGTTCCTTCTCTCTGGCTTGGGTGCTTGTTGGTATGTTTTCTGCTCTGTGGTGCAGTGTTCTCATGACCCCTAGCTTGTGCTCCAGTGGGTGGTGTGAATCGAAGAGTAGGTGGTCTGTGTGTGGGTTTTCTGTAAACACCAATCTGCAGGCTCCTGTCCTCTTCAATGTGAACAGCGCAGTCCAGGAAGGCCAAACTGTTGTTGTGAACATCTTCTCGTGTGAACCTGATGTTACTGTCCACAGAGTTGATGTGTTCTGTGAAGGCTTGCACTTCCTGGCTTTTGATTTTGACCCAGGTGTCGTCCACATATCTGTACCAGTGGCTCGGTGCTATTCCTCTGAAGGAGTTGAGGGCTTTACTCTCCACTTCTTCCATGTAGATGTTGGCCACAATCGGGGATGGTGAGCCCATGGCACAGCCATGCTTCTGTCTGTAGAATCCACCGTTGTACTGGAAATAGGTGGTGTTTAGACAGAGGTCGATAATTTGCAGATTTGGTCAGGGCTGAGGCTAGTTCTGTTGTCCAGGGTGTTGTCTTGTGTTAGCCGTTTCCTAACGGTTTCTACTGCCTCTATGGTGGGGATGCAGGTGAACAAAGAAGTCACGTCATAGGATACCATGGTTTCATCTGGATCCAGTTTTAGTCCTCGAACTTTGTTTACAAAGTCAATAGAGTTTTGAATGTGGTGAGGCGTGTTTCCCACCAATGGAGCTAAGATGGTGGAAATGTGTTGGCAATGTTGTAGGTGACCGAGTTAATGCTGCTGATAATCGGCCTGAGTGGGGCTCCTTCTTTGTGAATCTTGGGTAGTCCATAAATGCATGGAATGGATTCTCCAGGATACAAACGGTAATATTGTTCACGGGTGATGGTGTTGTCCTTCTGTAACTGTTGTAGACATTCTATGGCCTTTTTCTTGTATCCGCTGGTTGGGTCTCGTCTCAGTGTCTCATACGTGTTTGTGTCCATTAGTAGTGTGTTGACTTTGTTCTGGTAATCCGCTGTGTTAAGTACTACACTGCTGGTCCACCCCAAAGACCGCACACCCAAACACAAGAAAAGCAATCTAGTGTATGCGGTCCAATGCAGTGAGGAATGCACAGATCTGTATATTGGGGAGACTAAAAACCACTACACAAACGCATGGCTCAACACAGAAGGGCCAACTCCTCAGGTCAAGACTCTGCAGTCTACTTACATCTGACGGACAGAGGACACTCGTTTGAGGACCACCAGGTGCACATTTTAGACAGAGAAGATGGATGGTTTGAAAGAGGTGTCAAGGAAGCCATCTACACCAGGGTTGAGAAGCTGTCATTGAACAGGGGGGGGTCTACGCCACCACTTATCCCCCACTTACAATGCTGTCCTTTCATCACTTCCCAGGAAACTCAACAAACGTAACCTATTGGCCTCAGGTGAAGATACCAACGATGGTCGTTCAGTCTTGGCCACAGGTAGTCTCAATGACTGTAACGACTGTCGTCACAACACCAAGGAACACTAACGAACCAGCGGTATCGATGACCCGGGATAACGACCCCACTGAGGTTAAATAGCTGAGTTTCCCTGCCAGTCAGTCAGAACTGAAGAAGTCCTTTGGATAAGGGACGAAACATCTTCCAGTATCTTCAACCAAGTCCAGTTGCCCTTCATTTTAACCCTCGTTGGATAAGGTAGTACATCATGTGACTAGTGTTCAGGAAGTAAGTGAGCATGGCACAGGCAGGAGTCGTTTAAGATAAGTTACATCTTAGCTAATCCAGCGACATCTGCATACATCTTACGCCTTTGGCAGCATCGTGGGTATGGATTGATTGTTTATTGTTATTTACAACCTCATGGTTTAATATTTTGGGAGAATTTTACGTTTGTGAAGTTTGATATCAGAATCTGCCATTACTAATGGTTGCACGGTTCTTAAGTAATATTAGAAGTTCATAGAAGGACAATTACAAGTGAATGAACAGATAATTGATCACATGTTAAAAAGACGAGAAGATTTAATTCATATTAGAGTTTGAATGTGCATAATTTATTTCCTGTATCTCTGTACATGTTAAAGGCAAGCATAGTATTTATTATGCTTTTGTACATTTCAGTTTCACCTTTCCTTGCAACTTCATTAAACCTGTGGACAAGAGACCAACTGTCTTCAGAGTCTTGATGTTAGGAAGGAGTTTGGCTGGCTGTCAAACTATATACAATATATATACTGAGGACAGTACAGTGAAACCACGGCTTTCTAGCAGGCAAGATAACGCAGTGTAAGCTG
>NW_024040140.1:0-8929 GCF_014851395.1 Micropterus salmoides | reverse complement strand
GGGCCCGCATAGTCGTTGAGTCCCACACCACCCCTAGGAACGTAGTCCGTTGGGCGGGCGTCAGCACGCGCTTCTTCGCGGCCAGAGCTGCATCCATGCATTTGGTGAACGTGCGAGGAGAGAGTGCTAGGCCGAACGGAAGAACCCGATACTGGTACGCCGCGCCCCGAAGGCGAACCTCAGGAACTTCCTGTGAGAGGGACTGATGGAGATGTGGAATATGCGTCTCGCAGATCTATCGTGACAAACCAATCCTCAGATTGGATGTGACTGATGATGGCGGGGATGGTGAGCATCCTGAACCTGAATCTCCTCAGAGATTGGTTCAGGGACCGCAGATCCAAAATCGGACGCAACCCATCCGTCCTTCTTGGGAACTATGAAGTACCGGCTGTAGAACCCGGACTCTCTGACTGGCGGGGAAATAAGCTCTCTGGCCCCGTTTTCCAGCAGAGAGCGAACTTCTTGTCCCAACACCTGGCTCTGCCCCGCATGCACCGCAGTCCAGACCACCCCGTTGAACTTCTGCGGGGAGTGGACACGGAACTGCAGCCTATAGCTATCCACTATGGTGCGCAGGACCCACGGGGAAATATTTGCAAGGCTAGTGGCCGGTGTTATGCGTAGGTCCCCGGTGGCACCCTGAAGCAGAGGACCGGCATGAAAAACTCGCCAGCGACCCACGCTGTGTGAGCCCGATCGTTTTCCAGCTGCAACCCCTCGAGGCGGGAAGACTGGTAAGAGCTCGCTGGCGGCTAGCTTGTCCCGAGCGCCAAGACGGCAGGAAAAACAGTGCCTGTTGCCTGAGCCGCCACAAGGGAGGGGACCTCAGTCAGCCTCTCGGGGGGCTGTGGGCGAGAGCACCGCCTCGCGTCCCAGGTTGTTGAGGGGGACTACGGGAAGCGACGCTTCGCTTCTGGCTCCGGCGGTAGGAGCTAGATGAGGGCTGAGCTTGTCTCTCTTCAGCCGTCACCGTCCTGGACCCAGACCGGTGGGGGAGATGTTGCTCAAACGCCTCTCCCTGCATTTCAGCGTGCTGAAACCTACTGACAACAGCATCCACTGCCTCACCAAACAGGCCAGTAGGAGTGAGGGGCACACCCAGGAGAAAAGCCTTCTCCTTCCCCTGGATGCCCGAGAGGTTGAGCCACAGATGGCGCTCCATAGCCACGAATGCTGCCATGGAGCAGCCAATGGAACGGGCCGTCTCCTTGGTAACACGGAGTGTTAAGTCCGACTGAGCTGACTGAGCTCTTCGGAGCTCAGTCAGGTCCTCCTCAGAGGGACCTCCCCCTAGGTCACGGTCTTGAGAAGATCGGCCTGGTATGCCTGCAAGATGGCCAAGGTGTGCAGGCTTGCACCAGCTCGACCCGCTGCCATGTAGGCCTTGCCCACCAAAGCGGATGTCGTCCGACACGGCTTGGTGGGAGCGCCAGCGTCTGAAGGAATGAAGCGAGGGTGCGAGGCATCGTTCCATAGCCGTGCTGCTTAGTTTCTGTCACGCTGCTGTAGTCCAACAGAGGGGAAGCAGTAAGCCGTGCAGAGCAGCTTTTTTTTTCTCTTGGTCTGTTCCATGATTTACACAACTCATTGTGTAAATCAGGAAAGAATGGCAAGGATCGACGCGGGGGTGCAGAAAAGCTCATTGAGGTTACTGCCGGCCCGCGGCTCCTGCCCCGCCTCTCATAGCTGGGCGCGGACTGATGACGTCGGCCCGGCTCCGGAAGTCATCCTCCATGATGCTAAGCACGTCTAGCTCCTCAGAATCAGACTGTGCAAGCCTCTCCAGACTCATACCTCGGGTGGGAGAAGCTGAGAAACGGGCTCCCGAACAGGGAAGACAGGTGGCGGAGTCAGCAGACAAGGAACAGGAAAAAGCCTCGGCAGTCCCGATGCCCTCGGAGATGTCGCAATGGGAGCCCCATGACCGAAGCCGCCGCGCCGCCTCAGCGACCGCCGGGCCCAAGCCACGGGGAGAGCGCATCCGGCTGTCTTCGGAAAAGAGAGCCGCACGGGACCTCAGCACCCTCAGGGGCAGGGCCTCGCAATGGCCGCAAGCAGCCCCCTTGAGAGCTGCCTGGGCATGCGGCATCCCCAGACAGGAAACACACAGGGCATGAGTGTCCCCAGCCGTGATGTAGCACAGGCATGGAAAAACATACCGCCTGAACCGCTCACCAGCCATCTCCTCTGCTTCTCCTTCCAGGTAAGAAAACTTCCTCTCGTGGTTGCTTTTTGAGTAGTATCGAACATGCCAGAGTGCCTGCTGAATAGAAAAAAGCTAATGTGTCCGGTGTGCCACCGTGCTTATATACACCTCCAGTTACGCCGTCACACGCTACCGTTCTAGCAACGCCAATAGGATTGGAGTAGTTTCATTCATGATTTCAGCCCTGCCACGCCCAGAGGCGTTCCCATACTGTCCAGAACAGTAGATGTTGGTTAGCTAGATTTTAGATATTTCTGTAGCCAGTTTTGGCCAAATGAGCCACTTCATGAACGGATCTGGATCGGATCCGGGCCGGACATGAACGGGTCTGGGTGAACGGGTTTTTCCTCAATGGAGTCTGGTGGGCTTTAGCATAGGTTTGTTTTGCTCTGAGATGAGTTACTAGGATTAATTGTTCGGGCAAAACTACATTTCATGACAATCCATGTAGTCACTGATATGATATGTTAGTCTGGACCAAAGTACCAGCTGAGAGCCTGACATTCCCATCCACAGAGCCACATTGATCTTCTTCAATCCAAGTCTAAGTCCAAGTTCTCAATCTTAACCATTGAAACCGAGGTAAACAGAGACAAAACAAACATAGTCACCTCCATCTGTACGCTGCCAGCATTTCCTCTGCTGGTCAGATCAATGTTCCTCCTTTTCTTCCATTTGTAGATGACCAGCAGAAAAACAGCCAACAGGCCACAAACCAAGAGCACGCACACAACCAGAGGCAAGAAGTAACCTGAGTGAGGGACATAGGAGAGAACTGGGAGGAAAGAGAGACAAGTATACACAGTTTAAAAGGGATCTATTTACCTTGCACTGGGAACTTGAGGTGATTTTTATGTGTTGGTCCCTGTTGTTTGTTCTCATGCAAGCACATAGATGCGATCAACCTTCCTACCAAAGGGCACTAACCCACTGATCTAAAACATGGATTTTATGAAGAGGGTATTGCATTCAGGTCAGTTGTTAGACATGAAGCATACACACTGTTTTGGTGAGTAACATTGACTGTACACACAAACATAGTTTTGTCACAGCTCAGGAAATGCAGGATTGGACCCAAATGCCAATGGCAAAATGTTTTCACTGATTTATTGTTAAGGTTTAAGATGAAAGCATTAGATACATGGCACTTTTGACAAGGTGCCATGTAACAAATACTTTCCTTTGAAAACTCCCCTTTATGTTGTTTACCTTGTGGTGGTGGGGAAGCTTGTGTGTCTCTGAGACTGACGGGGGCCTATAGCCCCTATCAGGTTTAACCAAGTCCCTTTGATGCACAACATTATATCTTTGCAATAAATTAATTTCATCATTCAGTATTCCAGATATTCCTCAACTAACTTGTTTTTGAACATTACAAATCATTATTTTAATTAAGTAAATGAAATGTAATTTCATGTGTTTCTTTGCTAGTGGTTTTGAAATAATTTTTCATTTAATAAAATTGTATGAACAATATAAAATATACTGTATGAACAAACATTTTTTACTCAGTTTTCCTGTGATACCGTAATCAGTAACACTTTTAACTTTTTGGAAATTATGCTAAAGAAATGCACCTGCCGACCGTATTCAGCTATGGTTTGTTATGTCGTGATTGCGAGAAAATTATCCCATTATCACAGGAAAACAACATTCGTTATCTTGAGATCACAAGATAATTACCCGTTATCAGTGGAAAATGGAGTAAAAAAAAAATTTAATCGAGGGCCACTTAGGGCTTCCGTACAAAGGAACTGACTTAACGTCATGCATGCTGGACTTAATAACTTATATATAATATGACTTGATATAATATATATAAGGCATGCTGGTTAGAAATTGTGTCCTACAATGTGTCTGATTTGATGGCGCAGTTTTTATACCCCGCCCCTGCAGTCGTCTGGAGTTCACATTTGACTATCAAGTCAGCTGCAGTCATCTCGAACGCATCTACTGACTATAGGAAAGACTGCCTCTGTGGACGCTCATAGACTGTATAGAGGACAATCTAAAAATCATGGTAAGGAGTGAACAGAACTGAGCACATAATATACAGGAGCAAACGGGGAGGGAGAATCAGACAACAGGAACCAGCTCAAAACAACCACCAGACACTGACGATCTCAAAATAAAACAGGAAGAACAGCGTATGGCAATACACAAGGACAAATGTAACAGAGCACAGTAAGAATGCCTTACTAACAGACAAACCAAATCAAAAACACAGAACAGGAACACAGAGACGGAGTGAAACAACAACTAACAAACATGAGGAATGGCAAAAGGAGAATGAAAAACAAAATTATAACAGAGAAAAAGGAAACTTATTGGTCTAGATATTTCTTCTTTTGTTATGTGTTCAAATCAAATGTATATTATTCATGTGTAATAAGAAATAGGGTATGTGTAGCATCTTTAATAAAACCTGATGAGTTTTACATTATGTAGACGTATGGCTGAAGAAGAAAATTACTGTAACATTTTATGTAAAATTTACTTTTCTACGTACTGACCTGTCCTATGTGCTGAGCAGTGTTGTTTCATTTTAAAGTTTTAAGAACATTTGTTTTGTTCATAATGAAGTTGGAAGAGAGTCACTGATTGGCAGGACTAACAATTCACTGTGAACTGTACCTGTCGGCTGGTTGGTGGTTTCAGGGAAAGCTGGTGAAGATGTGAAACTTCCCGAACTGGAGCTCTGAGTTGTTGCTTGTGTGGAGGCTGATGGGACTGATGTTGGTCCAAGATTCAAGTCTGGTTTTGAAGTGGTCGGAGCTGTGATCAATGAAAACATTGGATGCTCATTGATAGATAAATAAATCATACACAAAGAATATACAAGTTTTTTTACAAGTTGGTTTGTTCAGTTAATGGTCACAAAAGCAAATTCTGAGTACTTGATTTTAGCTGATGAGAGAAGGTCCATGTTCTCCTGATCAACACATTACACAGGTATTAATCTGTGATCATTCAATGCAAATGTGATCATTAAAATGTACTGCTAGGGGTTAAGGTGCACACCATTAACCATCTCTGGTCCACCGTGGACTTCTCTTTTTGAATTCACATGCTCTTTTTGTGACATTCAATTAATCAAAAACTCACCATCTATGACCATGAATTTAATCCTGTTGGATGAATCTGGAGACAGAGCTCTGCCGTAACCACACCTGTACTGTCCTGTGTCTGACTTGGTCACCTGTGTGACGCTCACATACAGTCCAAATGCAGATCCTTCTTTATATTCGATGCTGTATCTGCCACTCTGAGCTCTGTTCTCATCTGTTTCAATGATGATGTCCTCTTCTTTTTTACATTCGTTCTTACAGAAGAACTTCTGCCTTCTGTAGTTTGTTACGCTGCATCCACGTGTGACGTTTTCTCCTTCAGTATATGTTCGGATAAAACCAAAGTTTCCAGCTAGCGGTGCTGTTGAAACATTGAAAAGAGGAACAATCATTAGTTACTTTCTGTTCTTCCTGTAAGACGCGTCAGATCACAGTACTTCCTGCTTCACATTAACACAGATCCACAGAGTCACACTGAGAGCTGCCCAGTTCAACCACAGGCTGTGACTAGAAGGGAAATCATTTGATCTATTATTTATAAATTGTCAACACCAAGTCCATACATCATAAATAACTCACATTTATCCCACTATTTAATAATTATGTATAATCAATAATAATACGGGTACTAAACATGTTGAATATACTAAATATATCCGGTTTATGACTTTCAGTAGAAACTCACCATCTGAAACTCTGACCTCTAAGTCCCTGAATGATTCTGGAACCGAAGTCCCGCCCAGACCGCACCTGTACCGTCCTGAGTCAGACTTGGTTAGATGTGTGATGGTCACAGACACAATTCCTCTTCCAGAAGATCCATCTCTGTATTCAATGCTGTATCTGCCACTCTGAGCTCTGACATCATCTGTTTTAACCAGAATATCTTCTGCTTTACATTCGTTCTTACAGAAGAACTTCCTGCTTCCAGACGGAGTCAAGTGGAAACTAATTCCACCAGTTCCTCCCTCAGCTCCTGTATAAATGTAGACTTTTGCGCTGACGAGCCCAGTGTTTCCACCACACAGTGCTGTTGGAAAGATGAACAGAGAACCCTGATGGTCAGTACTTCCTGTGTTGTACAACTATGAGAAACAACAAATAATGGATGATGAATATTAAGTTTAAATTGATTAACATTTCATTACAGTGGGCTGGATTAGATTGTGGAAATCACAATCACAGCAACTGAAAAACACGCGTGTGTGCTGCAGCTTTAAAGAGACAGTCAGGTAATCAGTCCTCACCTGAGAAGAAGCAGAAGAACAGAACACAGTGGATATTCATTCTGAGTTTGATCCTGATGGAGACAAATCATTCAACTGCAGGAGAACTGCCTCTATCACTTCACTCCTTCCACTCTGATCAGTCAGGAAGCTGAAGGTGGTTTAATTAAACATTTCCTTCCTCTATGTCTCTGTGTGTCTGTTAGTTTGCTATAATTAGCTGCACTCACAATATACTGACTGAAAATACTATTAAATCATACATTTAAAAGAATGTAAGGAGGCAAAGAGAAAGTTCTGTGCATTTCAACAGCCAGTCCAGTTCAAATTTAAAGTGAAGACTAATTGTCAGATCAGTAAGAGACTTGCTTAAGCTACCTTTGTGAGTTGAATTAAACTGAAAAGCGGAGGTTTCCTGTTTCTGTGTTAACATCTCTGGTTGACACACAGACAGTTATTGCAAGTCTGAGTCTGCGTTTCTGAGCTGCTGACCATGAACCATCGACCATCATTATCTGACCATCAACGACCAGTCAGATCAGTTTCTTTAGAGTTACACCCTAGCAATGACTCACTATCTGCAACCCAAACAAAACACAATTAACAGTTAACTCTTTACAGTTGTTGCAATTATCTTATTTTGTACAATTGTATATTATACAATATGTATAAATATAATAGAAAACAACTAAATTACCCTTAACATTACATGAGTATGCTCCCAAAAAAAACCTCTTACCCTGGCTCTCCTCATACCAGTTGTTGTTTTTGGCAACCCTACAATACAGTTTCAGTTTCAGCCTCGTTTTATTTTTTTTTAAACGATAATAACCTCTACATGTGGGTTCTTGTGTTCTTCTTCCTGTTGTCTCTACAGATTAGTTACTGGAAGGACTGGCGAAATGTGGACTCTTAATAATAAATATATAAATATGAACATGAAATATAAAAATATTGAATATAAATATAAGGTAGAAGGATAAATATGCATGAAAAGGAAGTAGTCATTCTGTGTACCGTGTGAGTGCATGGGTCATAGTCTTACAAGCCTCTGGATGAGGACTGAGCATAGGTGTCTGACTTTAAAATGGCAGTGGTGTCAGAAAGCAGTTTTGTGTGAAACATTATCAGCAATGCTGTTTATAATGGGCAATTAGTGCAAACATATCAGTACAGTGCAGGTAAAGGAGCAATTTCAGTGACATAAGCAGTACAACCCACAATGCTACTTTGACTAACAGAGTTACAGAAACTTTTTTCCTATTTGTGATTAAAAAAAGCTCTGGTTAACACTGCCAATCAATAAACAGCCGCTGTGTCTCCAAACCTCAAAACCAAAGTATCCTCCAGCAGCATTACTGCAAACTGAATGTGGCAGCCCATTTTGTCCCACACAAAAAAGTGTTTGTTTTTTTACTTCTTCTGTACTCTAATTAAGTTGGAGTTATAGTTGATTTCTTCCACAGAGCTGGGACAGTGTGAGTATTCAACGACTGTTGAAAAATAGGGCACCATGCCGTTGTTAGTTCTTCTGCACAGCTTTTGAGCAGAAAGGCTGGGAGGCCATCGGGGCCTGTGTTCTTGCGCATGCGCACTTTGCTGAAGAGTCGTTGGATGCTAAATGGGTCCACTTCCAGGGCTGTTTTACTGGACTACAACAGTTTTAGCTTGGTCCATCTTATTAACAGAAACTAGTATTTAATGTACATGGATATTCTGTGCAAACAAAAGCTAATGCCACTTTTTAGTCACAAGGTGGCAGCGTTGGCTCACAATACAAGAAGAATTTGGTCTTACACACGTCCTATATGTTGTCTTTTCCACAGATTTCTCTCGGTAGTTCTGCATTTCAACCACGATGGAAGCTGAGAGGTTGCTGTGATGGTGTGTTATATTCTATAAACATGTTTTTCCTTTCCCCAGCAGAGGCATCAACTCTCATGGAGTCCACTGCACCTGCCCCGCTTAGCAGATCGGCCAAAAGATCCTCATGGATGGATGAAGCAGTCGGCCGTTGTCTGTTAACGGTGTAGGACATAAATGTGAAACCAGATCAGTCCTACAATTAATTTTAACCATTGGCCAAAGACATACTCAGTCACATCAGTCTGTTTGTAAGATCTCTAAATAACATCTCTAAAAGAGAGTTAATCTGGTAAACAAATATGTCTCAGCCAACGCTTGAGGTGTGACTTTTGTTGTTTTTGTTTTGTCAACACTGCAAGAAATTATTTTGTTTTGTCTCTGTATTTAGTTAAAAGAATGGTCTGTGTGTATTTCCATGTAGAGCCAGTAGATGTTATTTAAAATATTTTTTAATAAAATCTTGAGAATTGTACAGCTTTGGTTTGCTCTTGAGTCTTTTCTAGTTTAAAATGTTTCATTTTGACCCATTTGGTGCATCCACACATTTTAAAAAGTTCCAA
>NW_024040139.1:0-1351 GCF_014851395.1 Micropterus salmoides | reverse complement strand
TCAGTATGTTGTTGTACATGTGTCACTCGTGGCATCCCACCCGCTGTCCTCCTTCACCCTTCCTTCCGTCACTCTCCCTCCATGCTCTCTCCCATCCTGCCGCGAACATCTATGGTACACCACTGTCATGCTGTGCTGTGATGCATCCACCCATTCGGAAGAACACACACTCTGCTTTTTAGTGGTGTCCTGCCATTGCTTTTCCTCTCTTCCTCCACACTGAGCTTGCTCCTCCTCTTCCCTCAGTCTTGTTAGTCAGATATTGAGGGATTGGAGTCTCCTCTCGGGGGGGACAAGGGGCCAATTAAATATTTATGGATCAACATCCATTCAAATGTTTGGCAATGGAGAAAGCCTGTGACCGGAAAACTGACATGACTTGTTTGTGCACAACATGCAGCAAGGGAGGTGGAGAGCTTGTCCTCAGCATGTGTCAGTGTGTGTGTGTTTGTTATGTGCCTGTGTGTGTGTGTGTGTGTGTGTGTGTGTGTTTTGTAGTGGTTGTGTTGGCAGATGTTATTGTGTTAGGCATATTTTTAGGCTGTGGGCTTTTCTACGTGAATCATATTCATATTATCTTATTGACCGGTCAGGGGGACATTATGGTTGCATCCAGTGTGCAAAAACAAATAAAAATGTAGATAATAAATTGAAAGAAAACCAAATTAGTCGTAAAATCAGACCGTCAAAAGCAGAATGGGCTTACGTGCAGCCGTGGCATACGTCAGCATGAGGGACAAGTCAGTGGAAGCTCAGTGGATCTCTTAAACATTCCAGTGACACCTCCGAAACAGAAAAGTTCAGAAACGGTCCATTAAGTGAGTCTGACCCATGCAGATAACCCAGTCTGAGCAGCCTCAAGAAGTTGCTGCAATTTATTTGCATGCATTTGCATTTTGAGTCTGCATGACCCTTTCACATCCTGACCACTTTGCACAGAGGAGGAAGTGGCTGGTTGATCGCTTAATCCCAGAGTACATGCATAACAAGTGCAAACTAACCCCACAAATGCAACAAATTCATGAGGCTATGTGGACTACAATTTTTAAATATCTATATCTATATCTATATCTATATCTATATATAATATATATTATATATATACAAACACTTTCAACAAACACGGTGCTTTTTACCAGCAGTATTCCCTTTACACAGTAGTAATAAAATATTTCTTGTAAGTCTCAAAGTAAACATTAATGTAATCAAATCCAATATAAAACCAAAGCTACATGCCACTGACAGGGCATTACCTTTTCTTGCCCGTTAAAACAAGTTACCATCAGTCCAGTTTTCTTGGGGAGTGGGGAGGGGGTTCTGAACAGGTATCAGCAGAAACATTTTTCTTTTA
>NW_024040138.1:0-30919 GCF_014851395.1 Micropterus salmoides | reverse complement strand
CAAAGTGCCTCTGACAAACAGCTCCGTATGTCATAGTTGATAAAGACAAGCCGGAGATGAAAAGCAAGAAATTGTATTGTTGTTTATCTTGGGTCAGGCTCTTTTTTTTGTAAGTGTGTGCGGCTGTGTGTGAGGTGGGCAGATGGTGTAGCTGTAGGAATCATCTCTCTACATTAGGGTGCACAGCAGGTGGTGGCACCGTGTGCATGTGTGTGCGCATATATGTGTGTGTCGCCATGTCCTACACAGCCGGCGAGGACCAGTGTGCAAGGACATCTCTCTAGACCTTGCCTTTGGCCTGTGTCACTAACACTTATATCTACTTTGCTGTGTGTGTGTGTGTGTGTGTATCGGACCAGCAGAAGGACATAGACTGTAAAGTGTGTTTAAAGAAGTGTGAGGCTGCAGGGTGTATGGATGGCAGAGCAGATGAAGAGAAGCGACAAAAGGGGCAAATATTAGAAAAGCAGACACAGAGAGAATGAGACTGAGAGGTCTCTAATGTTTTTGTTACCTCACTTCTTATCTCCTTCAGCGTTCAGTTGAAGTCAGCTTTGATTGACAGATTGAGGAGGGAAGTGTTTATTTCAGTAGCTCGGTGTGTAAAAGTAGAAGAAGGATACTAAACTACAAAACTTTGAATCAAGGGGAACACAGAGAAACAACAGCTTTGTTGTATTTGAGGAACAGTTAAACAAATGTGTGTCTGTGTGTCTATGTCTGTCTGTCATATGCATCTGCTTTTACAGACTGCAAGCTCCCTCCTCACATTGGCTGATTTTCAGGAAGCGCTGGCCCTCTGCGAGCAAATCAGAGCGCAGCTTGCTGTTTGATTGCCCGGAGGCTTTTAGCTGAACAGATGGCTTCTTAGTGAATGAGAAATGACATTCGTGTGAAATGTTACTGGAAACAGACGCAGACTGACTGGATGAGGGAGTCTGGATGGAGAAAATGTCTGTGATTCAGTTACGGGCACACATGTCAGTGTGTTGGGATCTTTTTTCTTTCCACAGAAAAACACAGACTAAGTGGAAAACCATGTCAAAGCTGAGTGCCATTTATCAGAATATCCTGACATGGTACTTGAGTCCCATCCACCATAACAGGAGGAGAGGATGGTAGTGCTAGTTTAAATCTTTTAGTCGACAGCTGCCAAATTGGGGGGCCATGTTCCATGTGTGGTCCTCAAAGGATTTTCCGCAAATGACATTCTCTTTCATGCAATTTTGGAAATGTATTAAGTTTTAATAGTAATTATTAGTTAACTGTCTTCCTTTTAGCAATTATCTTGATGAAGGTGAATAAATACATTTTTTGTACTTTTGTTCAAAGTACTATTTATAGCAATAAAAAAAAGTTTAATTTTAAACTCATTATGTCATATTATCTTGTGAGGTCTCATAACTACACATAACACATAACTTTGTTTATGTTATGTGTTTCTTAAATGAAGAAAAACAAGAATATCGGGCGTAGCATTGGGCGATGTCTTATCAAATCATGACGATGGCTCAACATTGTGACGTCTGTCAAACATCGGCGATGGACGATGGTTGGACGTCTATCGGCCCAACACTAATCGGGCGATGAATCAGAATATCAGATTTTAAAATCCTCAAATATCAAAATCTGTATCGGTCTTAAAAATCTTATATCGGTCGGGCTCTACTTGTATGTACTCACATCAAACATATGCTTCTTTCTGTTTTGCTGTTGACAACACTCCTCTGTTAACGTGTTACATTGTCACCTCCTCACCTGTACCTGCAGAATAATACAGGGTGTGTACATGAATGCTGTTGTTCTCTCCTTTCATCTCCCTTTCTTTGAATTCCCATATTAGAGTTAGAAAAGCCCATTATAGAGAGGAATGCTATTAGTTCTCATTTACGGGTTTATTATTCTATATGACTCCTGCACATTAAGTAGAGGAGAGTGTGTGTGAATGTTAGAGCCCATGTGTTTGTAGAGGATGATATGGCAACTTAAGGCATAAAGGTTAAAACTACTTAGAAATAAAAACTAACACAGCAATCCCCGTACAAATGAAAATTCCTGAGCAACAAAACACATAATTGAAAGTTATATTAATTTATTTCTGGGGAACAAGTTGCGTGAAAGCACTCCTGATGCAGCACCAGCGTATCAAGTGCTTAGTGCTAACATGTTAGCTAAGAGTTAGCACATATCCAGCAGACTCCCATACTTACAAAACACCTTTTCAAGTCTGTTTTAGTCTTCTTCATACTGTTTTTGAAGCTGATACCGACAACATATCTGTCTATATGTATATATTTATTTTTTTCATATACATGTAAGATACCACACTGTTTTGACAAGGATCCTGAAAGTGGCTATTAAAGAAGTATGACTGAAGTGAGCAGACAGTTGTTACTGCTGGATAACACTATGTCAGTGATCTTTATGAACGCCCTACTCGAGACACTGTTTCTAAATGACTTCAGATATTATTTGACATTTCTATAATTCCATTTCTTGTTACTTGTTACTTGGCCGACATCATAGAGACATATTTGCAAGAAGCTAACCTTGTCCTTGTCCTGCTGTTTTATTTGTGGATCTTTAGACTAGCGGCTCCCTAGTTATATTAAGAGTCTGCATCTGCTTGTGTTTGCACAAACTGGGGCGTAGGCTTTATTATTGTTGTGAGTCATGTTCCATTAATTGTTTGATTGTGCAAATACAGAGTAATGTGTAATGAGTAATATATAATATGTTTTGCTCTTGTTGGCTTGTTTGATGTTAAATTAACATCACAGGCTTTATTCATTAGCATTAGTCTTTAATCTATCCCCTGATGAGTTAATCTGTGGTACTATGAGTTCTTTCCTTTGTAGTGTGTGCCGAGGTGTGTGAATGTGCGTGTGATTAGCAATTACCATGTAGACAACCAATCACTGCTTCCTCTTCCTCAACAACAAAGGTCAACTAAGGTCAGCATTGTATGACTTCAAAAAACCTTCACACACACACACACACACACACACACACGTAGACACAAATACACACTCTCTCACCAGAACTCCAAAGATGTTCAGTACACAGCTGTGCTCTTTCCTCCCAGCAGCAGACATCAACACACAAGCACACACAGACTCATATGCTTTGTCCTGTAGTGGATGAAAGAGTAGGAGGGAGAGTGACTGAGAGAGCAAACAAGAGCTGGAGCAAAATCCAAAAGCTTTTGGATTTGATTCATATGATTGTTTTGAGATTAAACAGACAAATATAGCTGAGATTATACATCATGCATTATGTAAAAGGTAAATGCATTATTTATTGTAAATCACAATTATGCTTAATTTACTTTATTGTATTTCTCCTCCGCAGTGGATTTGACTCTGAATGAATGTATGTTGGAGATATGGAGGCAAACAGAAAAGGAATCCAGATGGATGTTAGAAGAACAATCGAGACAGAAAACAAGAGTTGCTGTTTGCAGTTAAGAGAGGACAAGAGAAAAAAGACACAAACAGAGTGAAAAAGAGTGATGAAGACTGAGAGGGATTAAAGGAGTGAATCTGTAAATCTGATTGGGTGAGAGGGCAAGGTGAAACGGCGGTTATTCTCATCTCATCTCCTGGCTATTCTCATCCCTCCACTCCTTATCTCTTTATCTCTTTAAACCTCTTGCTGGGAATATGGTGTTTGATTTATCTCATCCAGTCGACCATTTCATTTACACAGACACAGGAGGCACTGCACATTTAACTTTGAGTTTCCAGTAAATCTCAGTCTGCCAGCTCTTTGAGTTCAATCTTTTAAAATTGTCATTGACAGCAGCACAAACTTCTCTTGAGTCTTGTAAACCTCAGCCTGTCTCTCCCTTTTGGTCCACAGACACCATTCTTGGCCCAGAGAAGTCCTGGGACGTTGCAAACTTCAGCACCTTCCTACTGGACCATTCATCAGACACACTGTTCCTGGGCGCCAGGGATGCCATACTGGCTGTGGACACCAAAAATCTGGACCAAAAACCAAAAAAGGTTTGAAGGGTTTGTGTGTGTGTGTTGAGTCATTATATTTGTCACATCATAGTATTAACAGTGTTAATTTACTCACTAACTGATTTGAACTGATGGACTGTCTTCTTGAAAGAATTATCTCACTACTTATTTTTGCCATTAAAAGATGAATCAACCAGTAAGAGAGAGGAATAGTCTCACATTCAGGAAATGCCGTTATTCACTATCTCATCAAGAGTTAGATGAGAAGATCGATGTCACTCATAGCTGTGTGCTAAATATGAATCTAGGCTAGCGGTTTTCCCCCTGCCTCCATTTAGCTGAGACTTTTATCCATAGCAACTTACAATTCCTACATATGTCAGAGGTCGCACACCTCTGCAGCAACTAGGGGTTAATTATCTATTGAATGCGGCTTCCTACTTGACTGTGGAACCGATTCAAATGCTGTTTTCAGGGACAATTTTCTGAGTTTAGAGAAGTGTTTTTTTTTTTTCGTAAATGCATTCTACTGTTGAGCTTATTGAATAATATATTGGGGGGGGGGGCAAGGTGCAACTTTGCTTTCTAAACACTGACTAATAATCAGCTACTGATGAGCATGTGACAATGACTTTTTCAGTTCTCTCTGCCTCTCTTTTTCTCTTGTTCCAGATTGTCTGGGATGTGCCGGAGGACAAGAGGAGGTCTTGTGTGGCAAAGGGAAAGACAGAGGTGAGAGATGTGTGTGTGTGTGTGTGTGTGTTTTCCTCTCACACACCTTCTCATTTTGTCTAATTGAGCTCAGCATGTATATTAATACCTTTAACTGTAAGAAAGGTGCCATCAACACGCATTAATGCCTGTGTGTGAAGTTGTCTATGAAGATCCAACGAAGGTTAAAATCAAGGGCAACTGGACTTGGTTGAAGATACTGGAAGATGTTTCGTCCCTCATCCAAAGGACTTCTTCAGTTCTGACTGACTGGCAGGGAAACTCAGCTATTTAATTAACCTCAGTGGGGTCGTTGGCCCGGGTCATCGATACCGCTGGTTCGTTAGTGTTCCTTGTTGCTGTGACGACAGTCGTTACAGTCGTTAAGACTACCTGTGATGACAGTGACTCACAGTGTTTACAGTAGCTTTGTCTTCCATTAATCCTGTGGAAATGATGCTGTACAGAAACATCCAGGAAATTTATGTTTAAAATGATGTTCAGTTCCTACAGGAACAGCTCTTTGCCTCTATGCCTCTATAATATTTAAAGTCTCACATGTGTGTATTCATTTTAAATTATTTATACACATTTTTTAAAACCCCAACCTTAGCAGTTACTTACCATGTTATTTTAAGTATAATATATTGGATTCAAGTGGCCTCAGACATTTGAAATGTGTGATTTCATGGGCATATATTTTTGTGCTCCTGCATGGACATGTATTTGTGTGTGTGTGTGTGTGTCACAACCCCGTGCTGTTAGGCATTGGATAGGAAGTTCTGGGATTTATGCCAAGACCTCATCAGGGGTATGTGTGTGTGTGTGTGTGTGTGTGTGTGTGTGTGTGTAGAAACAGAAAGAGAGTTAAAGAGGGCGTATGTGAAGTCACAGATGTCGAGTAACTGTGTACGGAAACTGATGAAATAGAGCGTACTGTACACTCAAGCTGTACACCTCATTATGCTTTGATTACAATAAGACATCAACCCAACTGCTTACAGTAAACTAACTGCTCACTGGAACTATATTTGTTGAGTTGTGTCTTACTGATTCATTGGTTCATAGACAGTTTACCGGGCTTTGCCAGGCTGAAATAGAGCTTCCGCATCATAAGGTAGAGTTTGAGATTACTCTAATGAACTGATAATGGTAAAAATGCCTGAAAAATGCATTTAGTCCAGCGAAATGAGGTCAATTCCAAAGATAAACAAAGCTAATGGAAGGTCAGTGTATTAACAGAAGGGAAGTGCAATTAGTTTTGACCCATTTTATATAATCACCGTCATCAGTTTTCTTCTTTCCACTGTAAGGAGATAGAGAGGTGAAAGGCTGTGAAAAACACTCTCTAAAGGCAGGAAAGAGAAGGGTTTAGGTTTTTTGTCTGAGAAAACATTGATTACAAGATTACATTTGAAATAGAAGGATTAAAAAGAAGGAGGAAGGTAAGGAAAAGAATGATAGATAGGAGAAAGCAAGGAAGCATAAGGAGCATTGTTAGAAGACCAAGAGAGAGAGAGAATGAGTGCAGGAGACAAGAAATGGATACAGATTAGAGAGACAAGATAATCGAGTCAACAAGAAACTACCTTGAAGTTGACCCAGAGAGACACGATGTATATTTGTGTGTGGGCAGATAACTAATATTGTGGGGGAAAAATAAATAAATAATCATAAATCTGTTTACACAGTCACACTGTGGGGACTCGCCTTCCATATAGGGACACAATGCAAGTCCCCGTAAGGTAAATCATTAAATTTTAGGGTGAAGACTTGGTTTGAGATTTGGGCAAGGGTTAGTTAGCAGTTAGTAGGTGCACAATGCTCTGCTGCTATGAGCAGTATTTCACTGGAGTTCAACATTGGATTGATCATGCGGCAGAACAAAACATCAGAAATGCGCAATCTTTTGTGAGACAAAAACGGTAGTGTATCACTATTCTACTGAGCTCAAGTGTGTCAATGATCCCCCAAATCCCAGCCTACAAGAACCCGAATGTCTAAAACCTAAAGTTCATTCATGTGTCAAGAACTGTTGACTCATCTGTGCTTAATATTTGGTGTTGACTTGAGATGTGTTTACCTGTCATAGAATACGTGCAGGTTTGTGCTGACTTGTCAACACTTGCTACATGAGGGTGATCGGTTTTTGACTGATGAACGCACGGGACAGGATTTGTTTTTGCACTCTCAGAGTGAAATGAATGCTGACAATTTCACTGTGGTACAGGAGTGTGTGTCAGCATGAAAGCTTTGAGGTGTTTTGGTGGCAGGACACCTCCACGGAAGCTTTTAACATAAAGAAGCATAATCAGAATGATAATATCCAGTACACTTACATAGAATCAGAATCAGATCAGCTTTATTGCCAGGTATGTGTACACATATGAGAAATTTGACTCTGGATTGTACATTGTACTCACAATGTGCTTACTCATACAAAAATACAAAATCACAATAATAAAAATAAAATAAAATCAGACACAGACTTCAGTGTAGACAACACAAATAAACACTATGAACAAAAACAATATAGACATATTGATAAATAGTACAGTGAGCAGAGTGCAAAGGATGCAGGAGTATGTACATGTTGGAGGTGGATGTGATCTACAGGTACATATACATGCATACTAGGGGTGGGGGAAAAAAACGATACAGCATAGTATCGTGATATTTGCCATGGCAATACTGTATCGATACACGGAGGCCAAGTATCGATATTTTATAATATAAATTGCAGATGGGACTTTTAACTTTTTTGTACTAGAATAATAAGTTTTCTAGTGGACTAAAAATAGACTTTAACAGGACCATATAGAGGACTGAAAAAGTGATATGAACAAACAGAGAAATGTATCTTTTTAGATAAACAGATGTTGACAAAGTTTGACTTTAGGGACCATAATTGGAAGTTGGAAAAAGGTAATAAATTGCAATATATCTCAATATATTTAAAATCGCATTTAAAAAGCATAGTGCAAAGGATGCTGGAATAAATAAGTATTTTGTGCAGGAGTGATGAGTTGAGGTAGGTGGATTTGGTATACAGTATCTACAATATGACAATATAACAGTATGAACAGCACTCAAATAGAGAGTGGTGAATAACTGAATAATAACTGTTAGCCAGTAAACAGGTGCTGATTAGAGGCAGAGTTACTGGGTTAATTCACAGGAATTTTTCCTGACACCTTGAGTCAGAAATCAGATGTTCATCAGAGTAATGGCTTGTGGGAAGAAACTGTTACAGTTTCGTACAGTGCTCTGTAGCGCCTACCAGAGGGGAGAAGCTGGAACAGGTTGTGTCCGGGGTAAGATGGATCTGCAGTGATGTTTCCTGCCCGTTTCCTGACTCTGGAAATGTATAAGTCCAGAATGGAGGGCAGGTTGGCACAGATGATTTTTTTTCTGCAGTCCTGACTGTCCGTTGTAGTCTGCTCCTGTCCTTTTTGGTGGCCAAACCAGACAGTGATGGAGGTGCAGAGGACAGACTGGATGATGGCTGCGTAGAAGTGGATCAGCAGCTCCTTAGGCAGGCTGAGCTTCCTGAGCTGGTGCAGGAAGTACATCCTCTGCTGGGCCTTCTTGATGATGGTGTCCGTGTTGGGCTTCCACTTCAGGTCCTGGGAAATAGTGGATCCCAGAAACCTGGGATTCCACAGCAGACACAGGGCTGTTGAATGTGGTGATGAGGGGCAGAGTGGGGGGGCTCCTCATGAAGTCCGTGATCACCAGAGTGCCAGCTGATCAACCTCCCATCTGTAGGCCGACTCATCACCGTCCCAGATGAGGCCGATGACTGTTGTGTCGTCAGCAAACTTAAGGAGTTTGACAGATGAGTCTCGTGAGGTGCAGTCGTTGGTGTAGAGGGAGAAGAGCAAATGGGGAGAGCACACACCCCTGGGGGGGCGCCAGTGCTAATAGTCCGGGTGCTGCATGTGATGTTCCCCAGTCTCACCTGCTGACTCCTGTCAGTCAGGAACTTTGTGATCCACTGACAGGTGGAGGCTGGCACAGTAAGCTGGGTGAGTTTGTCTTGGATGATGTTGTTGAACGCCAAGCTGAAGTCCACGAACAGGATCCTTGCATTTGTCCCTGGAGAGTCGAGGTTTTGCAGGATGTGATGCAGACCCAAGTTGACAGCATCATCCACTGACCTGTTAGCCCTGTAGGCAAACTGCAGGGAGTCCAACAAGGGGCCTGTAATGTCCTTCAGGTGGGCCAACACCAGTCTTTCAAAGGACTTCATGACTACAGATGTCAGGGCGACAGGCCTTTAGTCATTTAATCCAGAGATGGAGGGTTTTTTGGGGACCGGGATGATTGTAGAACATTTGAAGCAGGAGGGAACTTCACACAGCTCCAGGATGGAGACAGGATGGAGACACACCGTTGGGGCCAGGAGCCTTCCTGATCTTCTGCCTGAGTTGTGAGCTGGCTCACATCCTCTTCACAGATCATGAGTGCAGGTGAGGGGTCAGAGAGGAGGGATGGCAGTGTGTCAGAGGGGGAAGGTGAGTGTTTGAAGATGGTGTTGGAGCGGGGGGAGAGGTGTGACTGTGGGCTTTTCAAACCTACAATAAAAGCCATTCAGCTCGTCTGCCAGTTGTTGAGTACCAGCAGTGTTGGGGGTTGGTCTCCTGTAGTTGGTGAGTGTCCACAGGCCTGTCCACACTGACGCAGGGTCGTTGGCTGCAAAGCTGTTATTTAGCTTTTCAGCGTAGCTCCTCTTTGCTGCTTTGACCTCTTTAGTCAGCGTGTTCCTGGCCTGGTTATACAGGATTCTGTTCCCACTTCTAAAGACCTCCTCTTTGGTCTGATGAAGCTGCCTGAGTTTCGCTGTGAACCAGGGTTTTGGTTGTTGTATGGGCGGAAGGTTTTAGTCGGCACACACATGTCCTCACAAAAACTGATGTAAGATGTCACAGTGTCAAATATAGAATAGAATAAAATAGAATTGAAGTACAGTACAGAGCCATTCGATTCACCCCATGCCAGTTTGTGAATGAAGCTTATTAGTATGAATGAGGTTAATTTGGACCAATGAAATAGCTAATCCCAAGCTGATCCCTTTGTTACCAGCCTGAGCGCTCTTTCTCCCTCTCTGGCTCTCTTGTCTGTCTCACGTGGAGCTGTACCAGCATGAGGGCCTTTGGTGTGTTGGTAGGGGCTGATTTGGGTGACATGATCTGGGCATCAGAGAGGATCAGGTCCCTGGGGGGGGGCGAAAGTGACTCAGACCTGGATCTCATCCAGGATGGCACGCAAGCTACACACCTACACAAGCTTACTGAAAATTGCCTGCGTCATGGTTTTACGGCAACTGGGGAGGCATAAGGAGGGTGTTTTTCCATGACAGCTAGGGACTGAATATGTGTGTGTAAAGACAGCAGAGATTAAAAGAGAGGAGAGCTCAACAAATACATTATCTATGTTGTGTGTTTATGAAAGGAGCACATAAGTGTGTATTATTTATGCACATGGAAGTGCAAGTGGTCTTAAGTTGCAGTTTGCATGCCTGTGTTAGTGTGAGTCACTATGTGTGGTCTCTGCTGGTAGCAGTGGGGGTCTCAAGTGTCTGTCCCAGCTGTGGGGGTCTCCAATTTCCAATCAAAATGATTGATACTCCAGCTGTTCTTACAATCCACTCCAACCGCTCATTGTGTTAAATATGGGACCACTTCTGTTCGTTGTCAAAACGGACGTGATTTTGAGTCTACTTTATAAAATTCACATGTTGTGTATATTCTTGTATATATTTAAGTGAATATCAGTTTAAATAAATAATACAGCTATATTTCAGACCCTGTATATTTTATCATGTATCAAGTTCATCATTTTATGCTAACTGAAAGTGAACCTCCTCTTTCACATGTAAAATGTTTCATGATCTGGAAACTGAGCCGGACTGTTTATAATCCAATGCAAAATGTAATACATGGGTACATATACAGTACAGTAAAAAATATATATAAATTCCCTCCTAATTTCTTAATTTGAGCCTGTATGCAAAAACAATTTTGGCTTGTCTTAATTCCTGGGTATTTGTCTCCCCCTGCAGGTTGACTGCCACAACTACATCCGTCTGCTGGAGTTTTTTGGCAAGGAACACATCTACGTGTGTGGCACCTACGCCTTCGACCCACAGTGTGCCTTCCTGGTTAGTTTGTGTGTGTGGGTGTGTGTGTGTGAAGCCGTCCTCCTGTTAGTCCATGTATGAATTTATATTTGAGCGAGGCATTATAGGGCAGATCTATGCCGGAGGCACACACTCATCTTCAACACATTATAATTTCAAACTGGTGTGTGTTTGCTTTTGCTTGCATGTACGTGTGTCCCTGTAGACATGTATCTGTGTGTCGTTTCACCTAAAGTATGAGTTTTAAGAGCTGCAAATGAATCTTTGTGATAAGCTCCCACACTCCTTCACACCCAAGTCCTTCACCAAAGGGACAGGCAGGCAGGAGGTTACACTCACACACATGCTGTTACCCTACCACCAATGTGAATTTATTCACTTTTAAACTTTCTCTTTTTCAGTCTCCACTCACATACTTTTTCTCTGTAATTGTTAGAAAATGTTTAGTGCCTGTCAACCAACAAAAGTGTTTAGATGATTTGTTGCCAGTGACATTTTCTAGAAGGTACTTTGAACTCTAAAGTCACTAAAGCTTTTAGCATAAAATAGCATAATTAGAGTCAGTTATAGTGACATTTTAAGAGATAAAATTAAGACCAAAGCTTTTTATTTTTGCAATTAATTTAGAGGACAATAAAACACAAGACAGCTGTGAAAAAAAAAAGATTAATTTACATAATTACCATTACTCGTTTGGAAATTCAGTGTTGCCCTTGTAGTTCTAACTTCTCTTTTCCTGTCGTCCTCCAGGAGCTCTCCTCCTTCACCCTGGAGAAAGCCGAGGATGGAGGGGTAAAGATGGAGACGGGGAAGGGCAAGTGTCCCTTTGAGCCCAGTCAGCACTACACAGCTGTTATGGCAGGTGGGACAGTCCTGCTGAATGTTTTATATTCTAATTGTTTGTCTAGTTGATCAGGATATCGACTCAATCTAAGGTATTATTTTTGGGTTCTTTTTCTATTTCTGTGTGCATTATTTAAATAAAACTCACTTAATTCTCTCTCTTTTGTCTAGGCGGTACCTTATACACAGCAGCCACCAGTAACTTCCTGGGAACGCTATTTGACATCTCCCGGGCAACGGGCCCTGAGCAGGAGCGCATCCGAACTGAACGATCCATCAACTGGCTGAGTGGTGAGACACACATGCACACTTGCACTCACTTGGAAACCCCGATATCCATATATGTTTTTCTGCACAGGCACACCAACATGTTCACTTGAAATTATCTTTATCATGTTCTCACAAGAAAAAGTCTAACTGTGTCTTTTTCAGACCCAGAGTTTGTGAGCTCAGCCTTCATAGAACAGTCTCCAGAGAGCAACCCAACCGGAGACGATGACAAAATCTACTTCTTCTTCACTGAGGTGGCCAAAGAGTATGACCTTTACACCAAAGTCAAAGTGCCCAGGGTGGCGCGAGTCTGCAAGGTAACCCAAACGTCTTGACTGAATGATTGATTGACTGATTCATCGCCTCATGTGAATTCACTGCTGGGTTTAATCTGTCTCCTCCTGTCTGTTCAGTCTGATGTGGGAGGGATGAAGACTCTGCAGCGACGTTGGACCACCTTCCTCAAGGCTGAGCTGGTGTGTGAGGACAAACCCAGCGGTCAGCGCTACAACATCCTGACAGATGTTTTCACCACGCAACACACACCAGGGGACCCCAGCAGCACACACTTCTACGGACTTTTCACCTCCCAGTGGTAAGCTGAGGCACAAGCAGGGGTGAAAGGGGAAAAAAAGCATCTCACTTATATGATAGTGGAATATTGTCAATTTAGTTTTTTGTTATTTTTCTGTTATTGGTGATGTCATTGAAATAAAAGCTGCAAAATAGGAGAGGAAGGATTGATAAGCGAGGCAGGGGGAGCAAAGATAAAGAGAGACCAATAGAGGTGCTCTATTGATGTCAGATCACATTTAGGGGTTTCTTCCGCATGTGGTGACTTTACACTGACTCAGTACAGTATTACAGGCATTTGTGTAGTTTTCTTATATAAGTTGTCAGAACGTCACTCTTGACTACAAGCACAGTCAGCCTAGCTTTTTCCCCCTGATTCCAGTCTTTATGCTATGCTAAGCTAACCGTCTCCTGGCTGTAGCTTCATATTGACTGTACAGCATGAATTTGGTATCGATCCTCTCATCTAACTTTCATCAAGTACAAGCATATTTCACAAAATGCCAAACTCTTCCTTTGACTTTGAAATGAACTCTTAATGCAACTTTTCCCCCTTCAAACGTCGCAGCATCACGGTTTAATGTTAACCATTCTTTTTCCTTTTGTTAGGGAGCGTGAAGAGTTATCAGCAGTGTGTGTTTACAGTCTGTCGGACATCATCAAAGTGATGGACGGTCCCTTTAAAGAGCTGAAGAAGACCTGCGAGAACTGGATCAACCCTGAACCTGTCCCCACACCAAGGCCTGGCCAGGTACTAAACCGTACAACCACTAATTACTAATGCATATCACCCTGTCTACTTAATACAGTGCATTTCATTACATTCTGCTATATTAAAAATGACTTTTTTCTTCTTCCCTCACACATTTTTTTAGTGTTTGAACAATGCTTTGAAGGCTGAGGGGTTCGAGTCGTCCTTGAAACTTCCTGACAAGGTGCTGACCTTTGTGAGGGACCACCCTCTGATGGAGAACAGTGTTACTGCAGCACCCCTGTTGGTCCGGAAGGGAATCACATACACCAAGCTGGCTGTAACGCAGACGGGCAACGGGGAGATGCGGAGAGGAGCAGTGCTGCACCTTGGAACAGGTGAGGGGAGAAGTAGGCAGCGATAAGAAGAAAGGACGATAAAACGGACAGGAAATGTCAAAGATAAACTCAAACCGGCAGTCAAATCTAGAGTTAATGCAAATGGAATAACTGAGAAAGAAAAACCTAATAGATTTTAATTTAAAGTATGTTGAACTGTGATGGCTTATGGGTTAATAAAAATAATGTTCTGGGAAATATTTATCTCTGGACATGTACAAATAATGAACATGACAGATATAACACTTTGGATATCAGTCAAAATTGTATAACCTTCCTCCTAAATGATGTAAATACAACTTAATATGAAATAAACTAAATTAAATGTAGTAAATAAAACAAAAATATATTTTTATTAATATTTTTTACCTAAAAGATGGGATTTATTGTTCACCATGTGCATTTGTGTGTGTTGCAGACCGCGGGGAGCTCCACCGGGTGGCAGTAGTGGGCCAGAACGCCACCTTACTGCAGGAAATTCCTCTGTTCACCTCGCAGGAGCCTGTCAACAATATATTACTGCACCAGGTACAGCATTTTCACATTTAGATCACATATCACATATATGAATCTACAGTGCTCTGAAATATCTGTTACATTGCTCAGTGATTCTATGGTGGTTCTGTGTGTTTCCAGGGCTGGGCTCTGGTGGGCAGCCCGCTGTCTCTGGCTCGTGTCCAGGCTGAAGGCTGCGGTCTGTATACCAGCTGTGAGGTGTGTGCCAAAGCCAGAGGGCTGGGCTGTGTGTGGAATGCAGCAGAAGAAGCCTGCGGGTCCACAACAGTAGAGTGAGTACTACAGGAAGACTTCCAGAAAATATAAAGCAAAGGCAGACAGCAGCAGTATTAGGTCGGAAAATTGTTTAGTTATGTGTAAAAAAGGAACATTTTGTATTTATAGTATGTACATTAATCATTCTGTGTATTTTGTTTCTAACCCCTAAAATGTAAGCAATGTAGGAAACACTCCTGTGTTACCTACAAATTTAACATTCGTTCCTAATGTTTTAACCTTGCTAACAAAATGTAAAACATGTAGACCAATCATTTATAAAAACAAAAACATCACTCACTCTTGAAAATGATTCAGTAAAACCGACAGGAAAAAAGGAGAGAAATAAAACCATCAATAAACACATCACAACCAAAACAATCTTGAAAACGCTGTGCAGTGTTTCCTCTAGGATTTTTTTCAGCAGCGGGGACAGACCTCCCCACAAAAAATGTTATGTTTTCCAATGAAAAATATGTAATTTCACATCATATTGGGCCATTATTTTCACCATACCTCTGAACAAATAGTTGGAAAAGCTAGAGCAGATAATAAATAAACAACACCCAAAGATCAGTCTACTGGGGAGGAACTACAACCTTTAGATCTGGAGAAAGTAATTTAGTTGGTTCTGTTGCTCCACAGTGATTTTACAGTAATGGCACAGCATGTGTTGGGCATCACCCCGAAGCCTTAATGGCAGGAAAACCCTGTTAATATGACCTCAGAAACATTATAGATACGACTGTTCACGTTTGCCTTTTGTGTCTTCATTTTACAGCTTCTGACATTTATCTGTAGACATTAATATTAAAAAAAGGCAATATGAGGTGCATTTTATTTGCACATTAAAATCCAAAAAGAAACGTCTCGTCCTTCAGAAGGACTAGTTTGCATCACTAATTAGCTTTACTAACCTCAGCTCCTCCAGTCAACACCGTCCTTTCTTTTCCAAAACCACTTTTTCAGCAGCGCACCGCCGCTCCTGAATGCAAATAGGGGAAACACCGCCGTGTAATAATCACCTAAGCAGGAAATGATGAACCATCTGTTGATAGACTCATTAAATTTTTTGAAAAGATGTCTGTGAAGATTCTCAGTGATCCAGGTCATAGTTCTCCCAGGAAGGTTAAATCAAGGGCAACTGGACTTGGTTGAAGATACTTAAGACACCACTTATCCCCCACCTACAATGCTGTCCTTTCATCTGTTCTCAAGAGACTCACACTCACACTCGGCCTCTTGTGACAATGACAGTGATGGTCGTTCAGACTTGGCCTCAGGGGACTCCAACAACCATAACGATTGTAGTTACAACAGCCAGGAGCACTAATGAAGTGGTATCCATTAAAGGCTATTTTTCGGGGATCCTGTGGGATTCCTGCTGGATGGGAGTCAATTTCACTAATCATCACTGGAAATACAGTCAACGGGAGTGCGCTGGATGGGAATCATAGGTCAGTTTTTAAATAGAAAATTTGAATTTCTAATAGAATAAATGCTATTTTTGATTTTTATTCTTGGGAACTGGATGGGACGGGGGTCTTTCTTCCAGGACTGGGACGGGACAGGAAATTTTCTTTTTTCTCTGTCATGGAATTGGGACAGGACAGGATTACTTTTTTGGGAGCGGCATGGGACAGGAGTGAAAATCCACTCTGGTGTCAACCTGTAGCATCCATCACCTTGATAGTTGGGATGCCCTGTCAAGTAGAACTGAAGAAAGCCTCTTGAATGAGACGTGAAATGTCTTCAAGAATCTTCATCCAAGTCCAGTTGCTCTTGATTGAACTTTCCTTGGATATTTGAAGAGAAATCTGGAAAGATCTCTGTTCCCTCTAAAACTTTTGATGCAAAAGTGTAACCCTATTTTGTGTGTGTGTGTGTCCAGGCCTGTTCCAGGTGATATGGTAGACCATGCCTTAAGACAGTGTGATATGCAGGAGGGTAAGTTTTTATTTTGAGATCACAGACAATGCAAATGTTGAGTTCTTGCTGTCTAAAATGATTCAAACAAATAACACTTCCATGACTATGGTATGTCTGTCATTCACCTCTCTCGCTCTCTGTCTCGCTGTGTGTTCTGTCCTCCAGGGCGTTGCAACCCGTCCATCAGGGAGCTGCGGGTTTCTATGGGTCTGCGCCTCCTGTTGCCATGTGTCCAGCTGTCTCCCAGGCCCTGTAGCTGGGAGCATCCTCCCCACAGACACACCAGGCAGCACCACTCTGACCTGGAGGTGACTGTCACAAAGGACAGCCTGGGAAAATACACCTGCACATGCCAGGTACACAGGCCAAACATACAGAAACATACATACAGGGCTCACAGATGCCTATTCCACTTTCCTGCTATTTCCTGCTATAAGTAGCCTATTACTAAATGAGTCAGGCAATTTTCTCCACTGCTTATGTGATTTAAAAAAGGGGGTAAACTCAAACAGATCAAAACAACTCTTGTTCTCTGTCATGTCCCTCTACTCCAGGAGGCAGGACCAGGTATCAGGGACCCCACCCCCTGCCGCAGGGCCGTGTATCAGCTGACACTAGAAGGCCCCAGTGCTGGAGGAACGGTAGCGATACCAGGAAGTCGTCACGTCCTAGCCGTCTACATCCTTATCTTCTGCGGGGGTTTAACTTCAGGTGTATTCCTCATCTGCTTCGTGACCCGTCGTCAGAGCTTGGGTCGCCAGGGCCACCACCTGCCAGATAATTCGCTGTCGTCAGAGAAGGGGCGGGACTTGCTGGGCTCCTCAGCCACGCCGCAGTCCCCCAGCAGTGCCAGCCTGTTTTCCGAGGGATTCAGACTGACAGAAAAACGTAACGGGACGGCAACCACAACCACGACTACAACTCTCCTCAGCAACCAGGGTAATGGCGGTCACATTGGGAACAGCTTCAGTGGCACACTGATCAACAGCAACTCCAGTAATGGCCATGGGAATTCCCTGTACTCCAACTGCAACACAAGTAACAGCGGGCTGAAGATTACAGACATTTTAGTTGCCAACATGCTGGATGGAAGGACGGGGGAGAGGGAGAGGCCCGAAGGGGTAAAGAGGGAGCCAGGGGAGGGGGACGAGGTGGATGAGGGGCTGGGGGATGGGTTAGGGGAAGGGATAAAAGTACTGGAGGAGGAGTTGTCTAGCCTTACTATGTTTAAATCACCAGCACCACTGGCCCAGTGTGAAGAAAGTTCAATATGAAAAGCGTAATATACTATTGATTATACCATTTTGCATCCTCCAAAGAAACTGAATACTACTGGAAGAAATGCAAAATGGTTACTGCCAAATGCCTTTGAATGGGAGCTGTGGCATGAAGACAGACTAAAGAGATATATGAGAAATATATTTAAGTCTAAGCATGTGAAAGAGACATGTTGTGTTTGGAGAGAACTGCTTCACAGAAAACATATTAGAGTGTTGTGATTCACTCAGGATGAGAGCCACAGCTGAATAAATGTGTCGGGTGTAAATATAAAATGTAAATATAAGCGGTCTGAATGTGTGGACTGTTGTCATGGAGCTGAGCGTGATATCGCACATTTTAAATGTTACAAAGAATCAAAGATAAAGTGTCTACATGTGTGGACATGAAAAAGCCATATTGTCTTTCACCTTAACTCCTGTTGTTGTTTGCTCTCTCATCGTCTCCTGATGGCACTGCAAAAGAAAAGTGCACTTTGAATCTCTCTGTAGCTCTCTCTGTCTCTTGTGTTTCTAATTGTCTCTCTGACATACCACTCAAATCCCAGACCCTGATGGGTCCAAAGTGATAAAGGACTGGTGAGTCATAGAAGGCCCTTCAAACAGAGAGATGCCACTGTCAGAGACTAAAGAACAATGAATTCATTGCGAAGGCTTCAGGTGGACTACAGTGACCATGACGGGGCTGTCCCTGCCGACACTGCTGCAGAGGTCAAGACGGTGATAGGGCTGACAGACACCTATCGGATTTGAGTCAGTGCAGAAAGCTGAAGAAGCACAGCAGATGCAAGTGACAGCTGCTCAGATTTGTCACTGTGCACATTCACATAACTGAGACAGAAGGCAGACGATTTTCAAAGGCTGTGAAATTCATTTCAGCGTCAAGGAATGGACCTTGCCAGACACAAAGCCACCATCACCTCGTTTTGTGAGTGTGGGTTTCAACATAAAAATGTATTGTTTTTGTCATGTTGTTTTGTAATAAAGCCTAAAAAAATGTCGCTATTATCACTGTTCCCATACTGTCTGGTGAAAATGAGGGTGTGAAACAGTTCAAAGACTTGAAACAAATGGTTCTTCCCCTGAAATGGACCAAATCTTTAAGTAAATTCTGTGTGTGAAGTTGTATGTGGCTGTGAGATGATTGTGTTAAGTTTTTTTTTGGACATATGTTGCTTAATTAATGACTTTAGTTCTGCAGGAGCCCATTATGTGTGTGTGTAAAAAGTTTGATAACTCCACTCCAAACAGCTGACGAAAACTACTTAGAAACTAAGCTTGTTAAGGGTAAATTTATTATTAGGACAGCACAACCTGTGGTCTGGGTGTGCCTCATACTGGAGTGTAACTTAGGTTAGTGCATTTAAATGAGAAAGAGCACTTTATATTTAACACCACTGACATTTTAGTAAGTGGATGAATTGTCCACGAGTGTGTCCTCCATCTTAGCTCCAATAAATCAAAGGTAAGACAAAGGAGTCATGCTCATTTTCTTTAAGTCTTCTATCAGTAAGTAAAATATTCTAATTGTGAGATATGGTTCATCAGTGGGATGGAAATAAGTTTTCTAGTAACCAAAAAAATTCACTTCAATATATGTATGTCACAGGGAAATTAAGTATCAGATGCAAGCCGTTTTAACATTTATTCCTTAAAAGTTACTAATCACTATTTAAAAGCTACTAGTAACTAACTATTCCATTAGTTACAAGTGCTTATACTTAAGTTAGCCTACTAGTAACTAAAAAAAGAGTTACTAGTATCTATTCTTTAGTTACTAGCTATATATAAAGGTATAGTTTTTGACTTGCATTTGACCGAGAGCGTGGAACAGGGTGACTGAACGATTTTTTGGGTGAATCCGTATCGGACAAAGCTATCTTCATGCAGAACAACAGCGCCATCTTTGCAGCATCACAATAATGGACATCACAGGTAATTATTTGGGAGTAATGACTCCAAAACGACGCATAATTATAGATCCTGTTGCAATGAGCATGGCTCCTAGAAAGGATACTCCCCCAACAACATTGGCTGATTTTCTGGACCGAAAGGCTTGGGCGCCTCAGTTTGAGTGGGCAGTGGAAGATTTTAGAATGTCAGGATTCTTGTTTGAGCAGGGAAAATTTCACCTTTATACAAGAGAGCTTGACGAAATTTTTCTTCGTGAAAACCTTGAAGTCTACGACTCAGAATCCTTCATATTTTTTAGATCATACAAAGACGATTCTATCATTTAAAATGCAAGGATGAGGACCCCAGAGCAACAAAAAGGCTACCCCATCACGTCTAAAGAGTGGGAGACGTGGTTCAGCACCGGTTTTGTGGTCCAGTGGGGAGAATGGGATAGAACCGTTGAATTCTTCTTGCACATTGATAAATTATTCAGATGGTATAAACCTTATGTTAGCAATAACGATATACTTCAGCAAAAAGCTAAACAAACGTGCGTATTGTGCTTATACAGATGAATGGAGAAGAAAGCAACCTCACATATGCATTGACACGCTGCCCTTCTTTTATATCAAAGGACATAAGGGAGAAATTCCGCAGAAGCTTTTTAACAAAAATTTCGCTGATGCTCAAAACAGCTATGTGGGTCGGTGCCAACGTGTGAATGCAGTATTCGAGACATTGCAGTAGCTGCTCTACAGATTTGGCTGAGGAATCCTTTTGTCATTGCTTTGCCTAAACGGGTAGTTAGAGTGGAGGACAGTGTGAATGCAGTAGTTAAGGAATCTCTGGACATCTGGAAGGGGGAACAACACTAAAAACAATGGGGAATGTGTCTAGTCTACTAAACCATGTCAAAAAGAGTTACATTATATATAAGATGAGAGCACTGTTGTGTGAAGCTGTGAACAATACAATATGTGAGAGAGATAGGATACTATGTTGTTCTAGATTTGACAAACAGACAGAATGTGTGACCTCGGGATGGCGTATCATGGTGCAAATGACAGCTGATAAATATGCAGATGTGAAATCTACTCTACACGATATAGCAAATGCGATAACAATTTTCATATGGGTCTTGTGTTTTGTTTTAGCATTGATTTTTGTGTTTTAATGCTAACCAGAAAACAACATGTGGATGTAGCTGATGTGATGTATTGCTTAACTGAATATTTGGTTTGTAAAAACACAGGTGCTTGTACTGACTTCTGAAAATTTTCTGCATACTTATTGACAGATATGTTGCATATGTTGTTGGAAATAAAATACTTGGGACATGGTGTTAGTCAAATGGGTCGGATGGCTAGATAAATTTAACTCATGGATTTTGGAAAAACAGGTCATTCAGCTACCTTAGCAGATTACAAAAACACGTATACATGGATACAGAGGATTTTTTTGTCACCCTGCCCAGCAACTCGTCTGCATTATTTTACCCGAGCAATACAATAGCAAACTTTAGAACAAAACTATCCAATATCCAAAAACATGGAATTCTTTTTCATCAGAAGACTCAAAATTTGTTGTGTCCAACAAGAGGGTAGTTCTATCAGCGACACAGGGATTCTATACAACAATGTCACAGATAATAGCTGAACTAAACAGTTGTTTATCTGAAAACGACATGGGTCACATTGAGCTCGATTACAACAATATTACCAACAGAGTAAGCATTTTACCAACGAGAGACGTAGAATTAACATTTCAAGGAAAACTTGAAAAAAATGTTGGGATTTACCCCCGGAGCGGCTTTTAAAACTCAGGAGGGAATTGCAACATTTAGATATCAGCCATGAACTAACACAGTGTTGACACAGACGTTAATGTAGGGATGTATAATATATTAGTTTATACCGATATTGTTGATCATCAAACAGTAGGGGATAGTTATGTCACTCTTTTAAGAATAGTACATATATCGGGGCCAAACAACCATATGATCACAAATACTTATGACAGACCACACCCGTAAAATATCAGTATTAGACAAGGAGCAAACATGTACCAGCCATATGCTCACAATGCGGACAAATACGCTGCAGCCCAAGCGGGTGGTGATGTACCAGGATACAACGGGCTCGGTGCTCAGTATGGTGCAGGCTTAGGAGGTATCTTTAGGGGTCTGTTTAGACTAGAATTCCTCTTACTCAAGAAAGGATTTACATTTGTTACTAACGTCATGAACAGACATCAAGAGGGATCGTGTATAGTGGCCGTGGCTCCCCGACCAATAAAACGACCTCCTGGGGAAAGAGGGAGTTCCCTACCAAGGAGGCGTAGCTGAACAACAAATAAGAAGACCCATGCTAAGACTAGAAAAAATAAACAAGCAAGGAGAAGCAAGTTGACAAAACGTCAGAAGGCAAGAGACATTTTCTAACGAGAATTTCATTGGTACATAGTCTGTCACAAGAGTGTGTTATGTCGGAGCTAGACCTGTTTATGGTGCTGTTAACACAAACAAGTATTGAGAAATGCGTCTACGACGAATTCCCTCCTCCAGCAGCGATATCAGACTCTGCACCCCTTGAATTTTTCATTCCAGCTAGTACAGAGGACTACTTGGATCTAAACAATACGTTTCTGTACACACTCGTAAAAATCAACAAAGCTAACGGCGGAAACCTGGATCAAGCAGATGAAGTGGGCTTTATCAACAACCTAGATGTACAATATTTTCACAGGTCAACATATCGTTGGGGGCCGACTCATAACGCAATCAACAAACACATATCCTTACAGGGGTATAATAGAGTGCCTATTGAACTATGGAAAGGATGCTCTGCAGACACAGATTGGATCCGGACTATTTTGCATGGATACAGCAGGTCATATGGACGACGCAACGGCTGGAGGACGCAATGAGGGACTAGTTAAAAGAATGGAGTACACACAAGGCGGCCGCGTAGTGGAGCTAATATCCCCTTTACATTCTGACTTGTTTTTTCAAGACAAGTTAATGATAAATGGAGTAGACCTCAAGATAAAATTCACAAGAGCTAAAAACTAATTTTGCTTAATGCGCAACACTGTAGATGACTTTCGGGTTAACATTATGTCAGCAAGCCTGTTTGTAAAGAAAGTCACCGTATCTCCGACTGTTAAGCTAGCGCACGCTAAGGCATTAACGCATGGCAATTTTAAATATCCCATAGACAGAGTCTGAAAAATTTTAGCGTCCCAACAGGCAGTCGTGTTTGTAATCAAGAAAATATATTCTTGGGACAAATACCTAAATTTATTGTAATAGGATTTGAAGATCATGAGGCATTTACAGGTAGTTATGCGCGTAATCCATTTACATTTAACCATTATGATATAGAGTTTTTATGTTTATAAGTTGACGGCCAACAATATCCTTCAAAACCCTTTCAACCCAACTTTACCAGAGGGAATGCCATCAGGGAGTATCATCAATTGTACTCGGCAACTGGAAAGTATCTTAAAGCCCTCTAAGGCTTAGGCCGTGCGCGCGAGCACCGATGGCGCAGCATGGGATGCAAACTGGGTGGGGGGCAGCTGTACAGGTCATGACAGCAACCACATCAGCTGCGCACAAGGCAGGGCCACGTAAGCCCCCCACACCGTCCTGCGGGAGAGGGCGCACCGCAAGGAGGATCACTCAGCCAAAACACTCAGTACTGATTGAGTCAGAGAGAGACGGGAGACATCCCGCAGGTAGAAACGGATGAAAGAGCATGGGGACGACCAGGAGGAGGTGGGACGTGGCGTCCTCTGACGACCCATGGGGGGGAGGAAAAAAGCCTGAGAGGGTGATGACCCGCGACAGAAAGGAGCTCGTAATGCTTTTAGGCATGAACGTCAGGTTAAATGTAAATGCTCCATACTTTCTAGTTTTTTCGACCACTCAAAGTGCTTTTAAACTACATCTGCATTCACCATTCATTCACTGAGCCTAAGTGCTCAAGCAGAAACTAACATTCACACACATTCATCAATTCGGGGTTCAGTATCTTGCCCAAGGACACTTCGACATGCAGCCTGGGGGAGCTGGGGATTGAACCTCTGACATTCCGATTAACGGCCAACCCGCTCTACCTCCTGAGCCACAGCCGCCCCAGGGTTATGGCGCAGGATAGCTGAGCTGCCATTGCCCTGAATCCTGAGGCCGCGTCACCGGCTGCGCCTTTGCACCCCTCTAAGGAAGCGCTTCACCAGGGGGTGGGAGAGCACAATCCTGTCCCCGAAGCCCTTGTGGCAGGACAAAATGGCCGCAGTGTAGGTTTCAACCTTACTGAACGTCAACCCCCTGTCCATGAGCAGATGGAGGAACGAAAACAGCGCTGGAAAGCCAACCACTTAGAGGAATAAGAGGACTGAGTGGAGGCGCCTCTCGACTCTTGGATGGTGCAAACCACCTCATGTGAGAGATCTAAGCCCTCCAGGCTTCGCCTCTCAGACCCAAAGAGGCTGGTCGAGGAGCGGGTAACTCCTGATTGTACCCCCCGCCTGAAAGAGAGCGTCCCCCCTCCAGCGAAGTTTCTACGGCTGCCCTGCCAGCAGCCGCTGGAGACAGGTAAACAAGGACACGCTGGTGCGCTCCGGGGCCACCAGAATCACTGCCAAGGATGAAAACTGCAGGCGATCCAGGAGGTGCGGAATCAGCCGCACCGGTGGGAAGGCATACAGCAGCCGGGGAGGCTGGGGGCTGTCCCGTGGGCTCAGTGAAAACCAAAGGGCGCACTGAGCGTTCTCCTTGTTGGCAAACAGATGCACCTCTGTCCTGCCGAACTGGAGTCAGATCTGGGCCACCAGATCGGGATGGAGACGCCACTCGTCTGGGCGAGGCCCTCCCCTCGACATGATGTCCGCCCCTCAGTTCAGCACGGCAGGGATGTATTCTGCGCTGATGGAGAGCAGGTGAGTGCGCGCTCACAGGAGCAGCCGCCTGGCCAGACCCAGTAGCTGCAACGAGCGCACCCCGCCCTGGCAGTTTATGTAGGCAGCCGCAGCCCTGTTGTCGGTACGGACCAGCACGTGCTGGTCCCTTAGCAGAGGGGAGAAGTGTCGGATCACCCTCCACACCGTGGAGAGGGCTGCGGCCCTGACACAGACCGCCCACCACCTGAGAGAGGCAGGTCCCACCCCAGCCCATCAGGGAGGCGTCTGTGAAGACCGAGATGTGGGAAGTGACCCTGCCCAGAGGGACCCCGACCGAGAGAGAGAGAGAGGGATATGTGTCCTTCACGTAGATGGAGCCTCCCTGCCGCACACACTCCATCAACTGTTTTTACTGTTAACATGTGAACAGTGACAGGTCCAGGATGGGCCCGTCTTCTTCCTGACCAGGAAGTAGCGGTAGTAGAACTCCTTATGCCTGAAGCTCTGCCCAGAGGGCGGCGTTCACAATCCTGACGAAGGAGGGAGGTGGGGTCGGGGTGCAAACTGCAGCCTGTGATCCCAGCGGATCAGGCTGTCCATCCATCTATGCATCGAGCAGGAAGTGAGCCACTGCGAGTAGCGTCTCTGAAAGCGGTCAGACCTGCTGATGAGGCGCCCTGGTGGCCCTGAAGAGAAGCCACTCTGCTGCCCTTGGTTCAGGGGGGTTCCCAGCCACGACCCATGGGGAAGGGGCCCCCTCAAAGGGCGTAATGTGTGGAGCAGCGATGGTTCGACTGAGTCAGGCACAGACAGCATTTGTTCAACAACTTCCATAAAAGGAGCAACAAGATTTCACACAGCTCTTTTTCGACCCATAGCTTACCAGTGGTCCACTCTGACCTACGAGGGTAGATGGATGGACAGCCTGATCCGCTAGCTCCCTGTTAGCTTACCTCACCGCGGTAACCTAGTAGCGTTGAGGCTGGCATCATTGGAGATCAGAACGGGGTAAGCTCGGAGCTGCTCGGAGACCCGTGAATGGGAAGAGTGGAGCCATCCAACTCCCGGTCTACCGTCAACATCAGATCGAGGGTTTCGTCCAGAAAGCGAGTGGCCCACCACACCTCCTCGTCTTGAACGGCAAAGCTATCCACCCGCCGCCGCCACTCTGAGGGGGGGCAGAAGGGCGCAGAACGGGCAGTGCGAACCGAGAGTGAGCGCTTGGCTGGCGTGCTCCTGTCCGAGGTAGGCCTTGCAGCGGGGACGGTGACCATCCAGCACGATGTAGCCCGTGTGGCAGACGCTGCGGCGACTCGCCCCGTTCTGGTCGGCTTGCTGGAAGACATCGTTCTTCTTGTTTTCTCTTTAGACAGCTCAGTGCTGAAGAAAAAATGGGTGGGTCTCGCTGTTGTATATTTATGGGCCTCTCCTATATATACGTAGGAGAGGCCCACGCTGTGGGTGGGCGTAGACTAAAATTCTCAGTGCTACGCAGGCGTGCGGAAGGGGTAAACCCAATAGCCTATACGAAAATAGAACCGCCATGTTGGTGCCCTTGATTTTAACCTTCGTTGGTCGCCATGTTGGTGGTAAACACAGACCCCTCCCACCTGGGAGGACAACACTGGGTCGCTATCTATATTGACAAGCAGGCTGTGGGATCATTCTTTCACAGTTTTGGGAACTCTCTGGTATACTCACGTGTGTCAATCATTATCAAAATGATTAATAGATTGAATGGTGTACGACAATGTTTTTTGTTATTCTAGTGATATAAATAAAAACACTTTGAAATGATAAAGTTATGTCTCTATGTATTTATTTAAAACCAATAACAAGAAAGTTATCCAGTCACTCGCATTTTAGGAGATACAAATGAACTTGTTTAATTGTTTGCTAATCGATGCCCTCTGGTAAAAAGAGGTGTAGATGGTGGTCCAGTAAGAAGATTCTCCAAATATAAGAATATATAAATAAGTTAATTAAGATTATGATAGCTTGTAAGAAAGAATACTATAATAAACTATTAGATAATAATAAAAATAATATGAAGGGTATATGGAATATACTAAACAGTATTATAAGAAGGGGCACGAGACATTCTAATTATCTTCAGTATTTCATTGGTAATAAAAAGAACATCATTAACATGGAGGACGTGGTCAATAACTTTAATAAATATTTTGCAAATGTTGGACCAGATTTAGCTGGAAAAAAACAAAAACACAGATAACTGATAACAGATATAATGATGATGAATGTTTCTTAAAGCAGTAGAAGAAAAAGAAATAACAGACATTTTGAAAAATGCAAAACTAAAGCATCCACTGATTGTAACAAAAATGGATATGAAGATAGTAAAAAATGTAATTGAGGGGATCTCAAAACCATTAACTCACATTTTTAATTTGTCATTCCAAACTGGTCAATTTCCAACAAAAATAAAACAGCAAAAGTCATACATCTGTACAAAACTGGAGATAAACACCACTTAACAAATTACAGGCCTGCCTCTATACTGCCACAATTCTCAAAAATTCTAGAAAAACTATTCAGTGACAGATTGGACAAATTCATAGATAAACACAAACTGCTTACTGACAGCCAGTATGGATTCAGAAGAAATAGGTCAACATCACTAGCTTTAATTGAACTCATTGAAGAAATTACATATTCCAGTGACCAACAAAAATATGGAGTTGGGGTATTAGTTGATTTGAAAAAAGTTGTTGCTCCGAGTCTAAGCGGGCGCCATGTTGATTATTGCGCAATACCTGCGAGCTGCCTGCCTGCTTTCGACACTTCTGTAAGACAAGGCAAGGCAAGTTTATTTGTATAGCACAATTTAACAACAAGGTAATTCAAAGTGCTTTACATAAAACATAAATGCAACATAAAATATAACAAAAGTTACAGTGTTACAATCAGAGTTAAAAGAGTTAAATGGAAATAATAAAAAGCTAAAAACAAAGAAAAGAAACAGGACAGTAAAAGTTACAGTGCAGTGTAAGTTATCAGTAAAAAGAAAAATCTTAAATATTTAATTAAAAGCAATGGTAAAAGTAAAGTCTTCAGTCTTAATTTAAAAGAACTGACTGTTTCAGCAGACCTGCAGTTATCTGGGAGTTTGTTCCAAATATACGGAGCATAATAACTGAACGCTGCTTCTCCTTGTTTAGTTTTGACTTTGGGGACAGAAAGCAGCACTGCCCCAGACGACCTTAGAGGTCTGGATGGTTCGTAATGAAGCAGAAGATCAGAAATGTATTTTGGCCCTAAACCATTTAGTGCTTTATAAACTAACAGCAGGATTTTGAAATCAATTCTTTGACATACAGGAAGCCAATGTAAAGACCTCAGAACTGGAGTGATGTGATCCACCTTTTTGGTCTTAGTGAGGACTCGAGCAGCAGCGTTCTGAATCAGCTGCAGCTGTCTGATGGATTTCTTAGGGAGCCCTGTAAGGACACTGTTACAGTAGTCAAGTTGACTGAAGATAAATGCATGGTTAAGCTTTTCCAGGTCCTGCTGAGACATAAGTCCTTTAATCCTTGATATATTCTTCAGGTGGTAGTAGGCTGACTTTTTGTCAGCTCAGATGTGTGATTACCTATAGACACAAAGTAGTCCCTGTCTTTTAAGTAGGATTCAAACCAGTTTAGTACTGTGCCAGAAAGTCCAATCCAGTTTTCAAGTCTGTCTAGTAATATGTTGTGGTCGACCGTGTCGAATGCAGCACTGAGATCCAATAATACTAAGACTGAAATTCTGCCACTGTCAGTTTTGAAATGGATGTCATTGATGACCTTAACAAGAGCTGTCTCAGTGCTGTGGTGTGGTCGAAAACCTGACTGGAAGACATCAAAACAGTTATTTAGTGCCAAGAAAGCATTAAGCTGTTGAAAAACAGCCTTTTCAATGATTTAACTTAAAAATGGGAGATTTGATATGGGCCTATAATTGCTCATTCTTTTTTAAGAGTGGCTTAATGACTGCAGTTTTCAGGGCCTGTGGGAAAAAACCTGAGAGGAGAGACACGTTGACATTTTGGAGACCATGCATTTAGACACATTTTTGAAAAAACCTGTTGGCAGAATATCAAGGCAGCATGAGGAGGATTTCAGATGTTGTAGTCTGTCCTCCAGGTTTTTATGATTAATAGAATCAAATTGTCTGATGCTATATGAATTGTTTTTAAGTGGACACAGGGACAAGACATATCCTGTTACTGACATGGAGGCACTGATTGCTTGTCTAATTGTTTGAATTTTGTCTGTGAAGAAGGAAGCAAATTCATTGCAGGCCCTGGTGGATAGAAGTTCAGAGGCTATAGACACAGGAGGGTGGGTTAGCCTGTCGACAGTAGCAAACAGGGCACGTGCATTATTAGTGTTTTTGGTGATGATGTCAGAGAAGAGGGACCGCCTTGCATTTCTCAGCTCTAAATTATAAATGCGAAGTCTCTCTTTATAGATGTCATAATGAACCTGGAGATTTGTTTTCCGCCACCTGCGTTCAGCTTTTCGACTCTCTTTTTTGAGTTCTAACCAGCGTGGCATTTCTCCATGGAGATCTTCTCTTACCAGAGACCACCTTCACCTTGGCTGGTGCAATGGCATCAATAACATTTGTAATTTTAGAACTGAAATTATCTACAAGCTCATTGACTGAGACCCATGAGAGGGTGGGTTTTGAGGAGAAAGCCTCAATAAATTTTTCACTAATGTTTTCAGTGATATGCCGTTTTGTGATCACCTCTGTTTTAACATTTGTGTGCACGCAGATAGCACTCTCAAAGAAAACACAGGAATGATCAGAGAGAGCAACATCAGTCACCACAACCTTGGAAATGTCCAGACCCCTGGAGATGACCAAGTCCAAAGTGTGCCCCTTATTGTGCGTGGGCCTCGTCACATGTTGAGTCAGTCCATAATTATCAAGAACACAAAACAGTTCTTTAGTCCCTCTTCCTGGGTTTGTCAACATGGATGTTAAAATCACCAACAATAATCACACAGTCAAAGTCAATACAGATTATAGACAGCAGTTCACCAAAGTCATCAAAAAAGTTTGCACTGTATTTAGGGGGCCTGTAGATATTTAGAAAAATAGCTTTTTGCATTGGAGGGACTCATTAAACAAAAGGGCAACTCCACCTCCTCTCTTATGCACTCTAGCTTCACTCATAAAACTGAAGTTGGGAGGGGTAGACTCAATAAGGACAGCTGCACTGTTATCTTGGTCCAACCAAGTTTCAGTTAAAAACATAAAATTAAGATTGTGAGTTATTATAAAATCATTGATTAAAAATGTTTTTCCTGCCAAAGACCTGACGTTTAACAAAGCTAATTTTAGTATGTTAAAAACATTATCTGGCCCACTTTTTTCGACAGGCTGCGGCTGACGAGGAATTAATACTAAATTTGCGGATATGTTGAGTGCTTCCTTTTTCTTAACACATTCACCATGCTTTTTCTGTTACCTATCAAGACAGGGATGGAGAAGACTACCAGCACACCGGGCACCGGCTTGTCCTGGGAAGAGTCATGAGTGCTATTTTCCTTGTAATAATAATATAATAATAATCCTTATTTGTAGAGCACTTTTCAAAAACAAGTTACAAAGTGCTTTAACAAGTATAAAGAATAATACAAAAAACAAGATAGAGCATGAAACATTGAAAAGACTGAAATACTGATTAATATGAAATTAGTAAAATACAATAAAATAAAGGAATAAAATAAGAAAAAGTAGCCTGGACCCAGCACATATCAGACAGAGCTTACTGGGCTTTTTCGCCATTGCGGAGCGTATGGCGGGTTGTGCGCTGTATTTGTGACACGTGTCAAACCTGGAGGACTAAGAACCAGTGGTGGAGGTGGACGGTGAGGGGGTTTAGGGTAGAGAAAAAGGGAGTGGAACGAGGGAAGGTGCGGGGAGTAAATTTGGTCCCAGCTCTAACCAGGTCTTCCATGTGATCAGTGAAGTCCAACAGGGGGGAGAGGGAGAAAGTGGGGTTTGGGGGGGTAGAGATGTTGAATCTTCACTGTTGGTTTTCAGTGAGAGTGGTGGAGACTCTTCCTCTTGGCTCAGATGTCTCCCGTGATCAGAGCTCTCTTCCAGTGGGGGTTGGGGTGGCTCTCCTTCAGGTTTCTGGCATGTTGTCTTCTTCTTGTTTTGATTCCTATTGTCTCTTGTCCTTGGCAGAGGGAACAGATGAGTGACGCAGAAAGTAAAACAGTTGGAGCTGAACATTTTACTCCCACTTTTAAGGCGAAGTCCATCTGCCTTAAAAAGATGTCTGCGGTCCCACAGAAAGTAAAAGTTTTCGATGAAATGCACTGAATGGACAGTACAGGCCGTTGAAGAGCCACGTGTTCAAAGCCATCAATCTGCTGAATCTCTCAGCTCCTCTTCGATTGGCAGTATAGGGCCACTGATAACACCTCAGCATTCAAAGAGCTGACTGTGTTTCAACAGATTATTAAAATCCTCTTTCACACTTCAGACTGTTCTTCACAACATAATTGACCCTGATGTGCGGTATG
>NW_024040137.1:0-5676 GCF_014851395.1 Micropterus salmoides | reverse complement strand
TTGAGCATGTCATTGTGGATTGTGTTGGTCCCTTGCCTAGAACTAAGTCAGGGAACCAGTTTCTGCTCTCACAAAATTCTTCACCACCTTTGGACTGCCGAAAGTTGTACAAACCGACCAAGGTACCAACTTCCTTTCCAAGACTTTCCGTCAGACGTTGCAAGCACTGGGAATTTCACACTCTGTTTTCTAGCGCTTATCCCCGGAATCCAAGGGTGTGCTTGAGCGTTGGCACCAGACGCTCAAGTCCGCGTTGAAGAAATTCTGTGAAGCAGGAGGAGACTGGGATGAGGGGTGCCATACATGCTCTTTGCTGTGCGCGATGCTAGGCAGGAGTCTTTGGGGTTCGTCCAGCTGAGCTCGTTTTTGGTCATAACGTGTGGGGGACCACTTAAGGTGTTGAAGGAGCAGTTAGTGTCTGGCTCCTTGCCGAAAATGAATGTTGGATTTTGTGTCCGTAAAAGAAAGAGACGCCTGTGTCACATTATATGTTGAAGCCCATCATTCCAGAGAAGCGGCTCAGGGAAGCAGGAAGAAACTCTCAGTCTCTCAGAGACTGCTGCTCCAGGCAACCCCTCCGTTTCCATGGTTTGTGGCGGGGCTGAACCTGATGATGGCTTAGCAGGGCTCGATGAAGGTCACCAGGTGGTAGGTTGCCCAATTCAAAGCTCTTGTCTAGCCTAGAGGCACATTTGTCCTACCTCCCCCCGAGACACATGATGATATAATGGTGTTGATAACCTCTCATCTCCCTCTGTTTAGCGATGTGCCATCCCAGACCACTGTACTGCGTCACGATATCGACGTTGGGACAGCTGCCCCCATAAAGCAGCATGCATATCGTTGTCCGCTGGCTAAGAGAGAAATGATGAAAGAGGAAGTTGATTACATGGTACGAAATGGGTTAGCCCGACCCAGCTGTAGCCCATGGAGTTCGCCATGTTTACTTACCCCGAAGTCCGACGGTACACCACGTTTCTGCACAGACTTTAAGGTAAATGCAGTGACCGTCCCAGACTCGTTCCCGTTGCCCAGGATGGAGGACTGCATAGATAGTATTGGTCCCGCGGAGTACATCACTAAGCTAGACCTGCTAAAGGGGTACTGGCAGGTGCCATTAACCCCTCGTGCATCCGATATCTCTGTGTTTGTTACCCCAGATGACTTCATGCAGTACACTGTTATGGCCTTCGGAATGAGGAATGCGCCTGCAACATTCCAACGAATGATGCATATGGTATTGGGGACTGTCCCAAACTGCAATGTTTACTTAGACGATGTGGTAGTGTACTCAGCCGACTGGGCTGGTCACCTGTCTACTTTGGCTGCGGTGTTCCAGAGGTTAGCAGCAGCGTCACTGACACTAAACTTGGCTAAGTGTGAGTTTGGAAAGGCCACGGTGACATACTTGGGTAAAGAGGTAGGCCACGGCCAAGTCTGTCCTGTTAACGCCAAGGTTTCTGCTGTGTTAACCTACCCAGCCCCCGCGACCAGACGTGAACTCCGTCGTTTCCTTGGTATGGCTGGATATTACAGGTGTTTTTGTAGGAACTTCTCAGTAGTTGTCGCCCCCCTGACTAGCTTATGTAGTCCCACAGTCCCTAAGTGTGGACGGATGAGTGTCACCATGCTTTTGAGGCGGTGAAATCTCTCCTTTGTTGCCCCAGTCCTGGCCACACCTAACCTCTCTCTCCCCTTTAAGCTCGAGGTTCACGCAAGTGCCACCGGCGCTGGAGCTGTGCTGTTGCAGGATGGAACAGGAGATGTGTGCCATCCGGTTAGCTACTTCTCTGTCAAGTTTAAAAAACATCAGCTAAACTACTCCACCATAGAGAAGGAAACCCTCACATTGCTGCTCGCTCTGCAGCATTTTGGAGTCTATGTTGGTTATAGTCCCTCGCCAGTTGTTGTCTTCACAGATCATAACCCTCTAGTTTTCCTGTCCCGGATGTATAACCACAACCAATGCCTGATGAGGTGGGCTCTGTTGGTGCAGGGTTACAACTTCGAGATCCGGCATAAGAAAGGGGCTGACAACGTAATAGCCGACGCGTTGTCCCGCGGGTGAGATTCCTTCATCTTCTGGGGAAAGATGTTTGAGAGTGGGTGGGAGTGTTTGGGTTTTTTTTGCCGGGTTGGTCAAACCCCTAGTTTGATTTTATGGGGGGAGTGTTACGGCCCTTGAGCCCTGTGTCTGTGTACTGCTGCTCGTCTGTGCTCTGCAGGTCCTGCCCTTCCCCCCTCTAATGTTGCAGCCAGGAGGCTAGGGTGCACACCTGTCCCCAGTTTACAATCAGCGGGAGCGCAGGAGCCGGTATAAGGAGCAGAAAGCAGGCAGACTGGGTGTGGAGAGTGGGGAGTGCAGACGAGCAGCAGTACACAGACACAGGGCTCAAGGGCCGTAACATGCATGAACAAAGATTTCTTCCCAAAAGTGAGAAACGACCTTGATGGTACAGCGTGGCAGAGAGGCCAGTTTGAGCGAGTGAAAGGAGATGTAGAGCTGGAACAATGTCCTGAAGGCAGGACGTTTTGGAGATGAGATTTACACTGTCCAATCCACATTGTACGCTGATAACAACTGATGCAGTATGACTGGATTCTCTGCCTTTTCAGGTAGCGTCCAACCAAACCAACATGAAGCTTTTATGTTTTTGGAATTCTGCATCTATTTAGGCTGTGTACAGTCTGGTTTAGGTGGACGCAGGAGCAGACACAAAACACAACCAGAGGAGTAAAGATAAAAGTGTATATGACAAAGCACTCCGGTGGTGAGGTGGCTGGCCGGTAGGAGATAGGCCGGGTGGTGTTTGCAGAGGGATCGATGAACTAAGCGTAAGCACAGGAAAAACACATGTAAGCAGAAAGACTGTATAGCCATCAGAAAAAGCACAGCTAGCACAAACTAGAGGCAAGTTTGGCAGAGAGTTACAATATCACATGAGAGATGGAACAATCTGGCGGAGAGAAGCAGGAGAAGTGAAGTGTTTAACCAGGAAGTCGTTGAGATGATTGACTTCAGGTGGGTTGCTAAGTCAGGTGCCCAGGATTGGGGCATACAAGTCATTTAAAAAGTAACTCATCATATCAATAATGACACTACTTTGTTATAAAATGAGACATGTTTTCAATATAAATCAATGAAAAATTTGTGCTTGACTGTGTGATCATGTTTGCGTTTCAAAGGTAGTATACTCATGCTTGATCATAACATTATAAAATATCTGTCTGGGTACTGTCTCCATTCACAGGCCTTAATTTTGTCTTCAATGTTAGAATGGATTTTGGAAAAAGAGCTTTTACATAATATGCCCCATCAGCTTAGAACTTCATACAAAATAGTATTAAATGGAAAGAACTAGTGTCTCTTGGCAATTTTGAATCACTGATGAAGGACTTTCATGGGTGACAACCATTTGTGAAATTTATTTTGATTTTTACTTTGGCTCTTCATTGCGCAGCTCAATCACGGTTACTTTCCCAGAGTTGGACTTGACAATCACACTTTTGAAATCCTGAAAATCAAGGACAACTCCTCCTGGCTACTTCTCCACACCATGATGGAAACCATCTGCACTCATCAATGTGTGTCCTGCCTCAAAAGCAGAGCTTTTAAAAATGGTAGCAAGAGTAGTGAGTGAGCACCAGTTTTTATTCTTTACATTCCAATTTTCTGCCCAACAGACCACATGATTTATGTCACCCTCATGTTTAAGGGTTGTCCCCGATCAAAAAGGAATATCATAGTTGCTACTTGCAATGATTTCCCAATGCTAGCTATAAACATCTGTATTTGGACTTGAATAAGGAAGTGGGAGCCCGCAATTTGCTGTTGGAAGTCATGAAGGAAAAGATCAGCGGTGATGCTCAGCACAGAGATGCCAATCAGCTATGGAGGACAGTTACTTTCACATGATCCCTGTGAGCAGAAATAACATTTATTTACTTGTTTTACAACTTGTGAAATGTGTCAAATTTGCCCTGGTTGTGGCTCTTGTCCGACTTGTCTCAGGGAGAGCAACGTCCAGGCCTGTTAAAGTAGGATGACTTTTACAGTTTGGTTTGAAAATGTTACATAAAAGAAACCCTAACCTGTTGGTTTTCTTAAAGAACGTGTACATATTGAAAAGCACTGTATTTTATGTTTGCATCAATGTTTCCAACACTCTTGCCCTCATGTGCATAAACTACAGGTTATAAACTTCTTGAAAAAGTGAAATTTTCAGTTATCCTTATTCCAACAGAATATCTTATTGTAAAGGCTGACCTCAGGCCTGCTCCTTTTCAGCATCCATCTAGTGCTGCGTCGCTCCCTCCGTTTCCTCTTCTGCTCTCCCACATGTAACATGATGTATAGTTTGGAGTTTAGCCAAATTTACTGGTCTCCCCATGGTGCTGAGTCTTCATGTGGACGTCCTGCTGCTGCAAAAAAAGCTCACTCTCCTCTGCTTAGTGAAGCATGTGTTTTTTTATCCTTTTCCCCCCTCTGGCTTATGGGTTGGCCTTCCACTGTTGGAGCAGCTGAGGCAGTGTCAGGCATATCAAAGATAACATCATCATTTTCAAATTGTTCATCATCATCAGCTGAATCTTCTTCTGGCTCAAACGTGGCATCAGTGTTTAAATCTGGATTGTCTTTCCCCAAACCGGTCAAAAGAGCTTTCTCGCCATGCGTAAAATCAGAAGGTCCTTCAAACTCTGATAAGGTATTAGCTGTTAGTCTGTTCATGCTCAGACGCCGGAGAAGCAATTTTTCTTTCCAGTGATTCCAGTGATAGTGTCTTTGCTGGTGTAAGCTATGCAGGAATCATGTCACATTCTCCAAGACACTTTTCATTTTGATTAAATTCTCTCTGTTCTTGTATCTGTCTGTTTACAGTTTTTTATTTGACTTGAAATTGATAATAAAATATTTGATAATTTAATACAACATGGGCTGGATTTACAGACAAGGCATAAGCCTAGACTAAGATGCCAGTTTGAGCTGTCTTAACTCAAAGAAACTTGCTTAGACTTGATTAGAGCTACTCTAGGACTAAATTGAAGCTTAAATGACGCCTTCAAGGAGGCAGGTTTAACTTCTGCTTAATGTTTGGGACTACAGACGGGTTTCTGTGCAACGTCATCACCGAGATTCGCGCACAAACAGGGAGCAGAAAGCAGCACTCTGTCTTCGCGGCACATCAGTTTATACAGCATATCTAGCTGCAGTGTTGGGAAAATTACTCACATTACTCATAATATTACTTTACTTATCACTGGGTATTAAAAGTAAATAGTCACGTTACTCGTTACGTTACAATTACTTTCAACCACCGCACCCCATCCTTACTGTTCCACTTTACTGGATCAATAATTAACCTGAGGAGTCAACAACCAGCCGAACTGAAAACACTGCAGCCTGTCAGACCAGGTGATGCTGTATCATATAGGCTATGGATATAGGCTATTTAAAAATAATAAAAAACAAAGCAGGTCCCTCCTGACATTTTAGCTAATTGTGTATTCATAACAGCAGCAATGAGTATGATGTTTACAGTACATAACATTTGTTACTGTCACTGACTGAAATAGAAAAAACAAAGCAAGTCTCTCCCGACTTTTTAAACTGATCATATTCATAACAGCAGCAATGAGTAGCCTATGATTCTTAACGTTTATAAACACCACTGGCTG
>NW_024040136.1:0-32695 GCF_014851395.1 Micropterus salmoides | reverse complement strand
ATATGTATACATACATACATACATACATACATACATATATATGTATGTATGTATGTATGTATGTATGTATACATACATACATATACACACACCGAGTCAGCTGTAAAATAATTAGCAAAAACTGATGGATAAAAGGTTGAAATAGCTAAAACTAAAATAATGTATAAATGGGTGAAATAGTTAGCTGAAAGTAAATGCTAATGTCTAAAGTACATTAGATATTAAATACATGGTTAACAGGTTCAGCTCCTGCTACTCCAAATAGTAGTATGAATGCAAACCTAACCAAACTGACCTAAACATCGACAGTTCACTGAAATAAATACTGTAACAATGAACTTTAACATTAATGGTTTTAGACAACATCCAGTTTAAAATCAATTCAAATTAACACATTTGGAACATGGTGGGTTTAGTCAATGAAGGGCTACTGGAGTTCATCTGACAGGGCAGTGGGGATGTACATGCTGTATGTCTGAAAGAAAAGTGGAACCATTGCTCTACTGTACATGTAACGCATTAAATCCATCTTGTTGACACTGAAGAGAAATGTCACCTAGAAATCCACTGCTCAGACTTTTTCTTCCAGAGTACAGATTCTGAAACCCAAACTCGGATAAAAAAAAAAAATGCCCCAACGATACTTAAAAATAAGCTGTGGAACACATTACGATCATTCATATACATCTACCCTGATGCTGCCCTCCACACACAACACCTGTTACTGGAAGGTTTCAGACTTTTATTGTGATCCATTTGAAAAAAGGTTTTACAAAAGGTAACATTCATTTTTTACACCAATTCATTAAAAAAAATCATTTAATATAAGGTTTTGATACAACAAATTCAGTTAACTAGGTAATGGCTTCTATAAACAATGTGAAATAAGATAATATACATGTAAATGAATGCTACAAACATGAGGAGGAACTGAAGAATTAATTAAAATTTAAAAAAAAAAAAAAAAAGAGACAAACAATGGCATGATTGTTTTCCTTTTGACTTGAGTGACATCTGGCCAGAATTACCAACAGAGCCGTTATTGCAAAACGTATCCCACATCATCTGGTGTCCAACTGGAATGTTCGATGACAAAAAAACACACTCGAGGGGCTTACAGATTTGTTGCATCCGTTTCTCAGTTCTCCTTGCCATGTACGTAGTTTACAATGACAATGAAGAGCCCTGCAGGAGGTGACCCCCCCCCACACACACTTTAAAATCTATGATCACCGCCATGTGGCTTCGATTTAGACACCCAGATCGGCGAAGACACACAGACAACTTAAACACAATGTGAATTTACAACAAAAATATGCAAACAAAGAAAGAAAATTAAAGACATGTTTTTGACGTGGACAAGCACAGCGGACGGTGTGCTCGTGAGGACAGATGAGACATTCTGTTCAGACTGAAGCTGGAAGAAGTTGCCTTTTTCCCCCCAGTGGCATGCATCTATCAACCTCCCTCATGGTGGAAAACACCATAACTTCAGGTCAGTTGACAGTGGCACTTGCGTCCTACTCTGACCACCAGCTGAACCTCTGCTTGAAGCAGCACAGCATGACATCTGCGTCAGTGTCAGTGACTGGGCAGCGACAGCTGCTGCAGATTTATTTAAAGAGAAGTTTAACATTTTGGGAAATACGCCTATTTGTTTTTGTTTTGATACCACTCACATGTCTGCACATGAGAGTGGTATCAATCTTCCCATCCAAACTCTTAGCAAGAAAGCAAATTTCCGTAAATGTTGAAGTACTCCTCTAAAAACACAAGCATTCTTTCATGGCGGCAGCAGTTCAACGGTTCAGCGAGGATGTAGCGCTGCTTCAAACAGACTGCTCGGTTTTGTCAATAATCCCAGAGGGGTTCACTTTTCTCTCTTTCAGAAACTCCTCATCATTATCACCACCATCATCTCCATTTCACAAACACATTTATCTCCGTTACAGTTACATCATCTGCAAAGCTTAAAAAAAAAACACATGCACCTCCAGCATTTTATACAAGAGTATGATACAAAATAAGGCATTTCTTCGTGTTGAGTATTCACGTGGTGTTAATACATGTTGTGGTGTGTGTGTGTATGTGTGTGTGTGTGTGTATGTGTGTGTATAGCAACCACATTTTAATGTTTTTTTGCCCGCCTATAAAAAGACTGCAAAAAACAAACAAAGTCATGATAACTCTTACTTAAAATATATATATTTGTCATATATATTTACGTATATATTCATATATAAAAAACAAACAAAAAAAAAAGGTAAGAGGGAAAAAGAGAAAAGCCCAAGAGGTCCCTGTGATAGGCCAGTTCTCAAAAAACCACCTCACCCCATTCGTCACCTCATTCCATGACCTCACCGTGCGCCACCGTGACCAGCTGTAAAGGGATCTCCTGATTAGCTACGAGGTCATGGGCGGTGGTGGTTTGGAGGATGAGCGTGGTGCCGTCGGCAGTGATGACGGCGTCGGTGGTGGGCGGAGGCGTGGAGGGAACCCCGCCTTTTTTATTCTGGTGAGTCTTTATGTGCTTGGCCAGGTGGTCGCTTCGCATGAACCTCTTGGAGCACTCATTGCACACAAACTTCTTCTCTCCTGTGGGATCAGCGAAGCACAAACTTCAGACAGTGTACGGGGTGCTAATAAAACCTAAAAACTGGTTACCACCATAGCCAGAATAAAAGAAGTGGACGTAGTCATAGTGACGTCACCCATTGCCAACCTCGAGTTTGGCATTTTGGCCATCACCATTGTGGTTTTTTGCAACCAGGCACCGGTTACCTGGTTCAAACCACCCTCTCGTGATTTAGACAAGGGTGGCACTAGCTAGCTTGGTTAGCAAGGTGCATACATAATTCACGTTAACTGTGATATTAACAGGGATGCTAATTTTGGCTAGCGATAAACAAAATGCACTTAGCTGAAAAATTAACAGCCAACTCCTCCTAGGCTTTTTCAACAGCACTGGCCAAATTTACACAGTGAAGTTGACAGGAGTTGCCTCTATCCTGATTGACCGGTTGCTATGGTAGTGACTTACAAGGTAGCCCCACCCTAAAGCATACCCTGCTTTATCATCTATAGATGCTGGTCATATAATTAGAAAGTTGATCTATTTCAGTAATTCCATTCAAAAAGTGAAACTTGTATAATGTATACATTCATTCCACACAGACTGATATATTCAAGTGTTCATTCCTTTAATTTTGATAATTATAACTGACAACTAATGAAAACCCCCAAAATCAGTATCTCAGAAAATTAGAATATGGTGAAAAGGTTCAATATTGAAGAAACCTGGTGCCACACTCTAATCAGCTAATTAACTCAAAACACCTGCAAAAGCCTTTAAATGGTCTCTCAGTCTAGTTCTGTAGGCTACACAATCATGGGGAAGACTGCTGACTTGACAGCTGTCCAGAAGACGACTATTGACACCTTGCACAAGGAGGGCAAGACACAAAAGGTCATTGCTAAAGAGGCTGGCTGTTCACAGAGCTCTGTGTCCAAGCACATTAATAGAGAGGCGAAGGGAAGGAAAAGATGTGGTAGAAAAAAGTGTACAAGCAATAGGGATAACCGCAACCTGGAGAGGATTGTGAAACAAAACCCATTCAAAAATGTGGGGGAGATTTACAAAGAGTGGACTGCAGCTGGAGTCAGTGCTTCAAGAACCACCACGCTCAGACGTATGCAAGACATGGGTTTCAGCTGTCGCATTCCTTGTGTCAAGCCACTCTTGAACAAGACATAGCGTCAGAAGCGTCTCGCCTGGGCTAATGACAAAAAGGACTGGACTGCTGCTGAGTGGTCCAAAGTTATGTTCTCTGATGAAAGTAAATTTTGCATTTCCTTAGGAAATCAAGGTCCCAGAGTCTGGAGAAAGAGAGGAGAGTCACATAATCCACGTTGCTTGAAGTCCAGTGTAAATTTTCCACAGTCAGTGATGGTTTGGGGTGCCATGTCATCTGCTGGTGTTGGTCCACTGTGTTTTCTGAGGTCCAAGGTCAACGCAGCCGTCTACCAGGAAGTTTTAGAGCACTTCATGCTTCCTGCTGCTGACCAACTTTATGGAGATGCAGGTTTCATTTTCCAACAGGACTTGGCACCTGCACACAGTGCCAAAGCTACCAGTACCTGGTTTAAGGACCATGGTATCCCTGTTCTTTATTGGCCAGCAAACTCACCTGACCTTAACCCTATAGAAAATCTATGGGGTATTGTGAAGAGGAAGATACGATGCGCTAGACCCAACATTGCAGAAGAGCTGAAGGCCACTATCAGAGCAACCTGGGCTCTCATAACAACTGAGCAGCGCCACAGATTGATCGACTCCATGCCACGCTGCATTGCTGCAGTAATTCAGGCAAAAGGGGCCCCAACTAAGTATTGAGTGCTGTACATGCTCATACTTTTCAGTTGTATTGGTCTTAAGTAATATTCGAATATACTGAATTTGGGATTTTCATTAGTTGTCAGTTTTAATCATCACAATTAAATTAAATAAACATTTGAAATGTATCAGTCTGTGTGGAATGAATGTATACATTATAGAAGTTTCACTTTTTGAATGGAATTACTGAAATAAATTAACTTTTTGATGATATTCTAATTATATGACCAGCACCTGATTTTCCTCTAAATGTCACCATAATTTACAAATAAACATGCTGTGAAGAAGCATGATGTCTTGAAGAAAACATGAAACTAGCGACTGAGACTATAAACTCATTAGCAAAGTGTTTACTGTGGTAACAAATCAAATGATAAGTAGGCTCATTTTGCCATTAAGTCTAATGCAATCAGACTTCTCGCAACCAGTGAAGTCGCTCCCTGCTGGCTGTTAGAAAAAAAATGCAGGTTCAAGGCACTTCCTCATTGGCTTCACTTTACAGACCTGGAGGTTCCCACTTAGTTAACACACACACCATTTAATAGACAAAAGGTCCGGAACAAATTAACTTTGTTTCATTCCAGTGTATCGGTGTTGACCTCTACATTTATAAATGACATCATTTAATAATGATATCTACCTCAGATAACTCTAGTCAGTCAGACTATATTAAGAACATTAAAAGGACTCTAGTGATACAGTAGAGAGTTGTCGGGCTCAAACTATTGAATAATTACATTCAAAAAATTCAACAGCAACATGTGTTTGGATTATGCAGAGTAACCAGGACACTGTTTCTACAGACAATCCATTTTCTTCTTTGAGCTGCTTTACCAAAGAAATAGTCTCTGTGAAAACAGTTCACAGTTCTGAGGAAATAGTGAGGCGTTAAGTTTTTCTTTAAATGTGGGTGAACCAGCCTTTGTCAGAGTCCAACACTAACAAAGCCCTGACCGAAAATTATGAAAGACTCCGCAATAACAAGCTGAAAAACGTACAGTTAAATGTTTTCTAGATTGAACTCTACACCACAGCTCAACAAAAATCACTTAAGTCTGACACAGATATAATGTGCCTGTTAATTTACAACAAAGAACATAATCATTCGAGTACTGTTCGTTTATACAGTAACACTAAGTAGAGTGACAACAGGCGCCCAAGATTGTCTGAGGAAATAAGACCTAGAGTACATTTCAATCAGGATGTTTTCTTTAGCAGTTCTCCAAAGGAGATTTTCAATAAAAAGGGAAAAATCTAACTAAAGCTTCATTGATAAATCATACAGTTTAAGTATGAAAAAAATCCCCATCAGAGATCATCGGAGCCAAAAACAAATGTCTTGGAATCACTTATTAAATCTGAGGAACAACTAAACCCCCCAAAACATTTGTGCACTTCTTCCCACTTTACTGAATTTTCCCTGAAGAGACATTTGTCTTGCAGCCAGATGGAAGACAAAACTTTTGGATACACGATGAAATACATAAAACATGTATTGTACTGTACTCAATAAATGAGTAATATATTTCTGGTTACATTCTGTTAATAGACTGGTCATTTAATCAACTTTGCTTTTACTTTGCTTTTTAGCACCAAATCAAATACTTTAAATTAATGCTGCGTTTCTTGCTTGGATAATGTCAATATTACAGGCTGGTGACCACGTATTTATCTCCTTTGAAGTGATGGTTAGCTGTACACACACAGCCACACATCATGCTTAAATGCTGCTAGTTGTTGCCCTCATAAAACAGCCAGACGTAGCTGTATATCATTCAAACTGGCATCTGCTGGTGCACGTTTTCATTTTCTCACTTTCGAGATGATGCTTAATAGTTGTTATTGCTGAACATTGTGTGATCAGAAAGAATGGTGTGGACAGCTGCAGACAATCATCTACTGGGGACATGAAAATATTATATATCTGTTATGTTTTAACTGCAAAGTCAGGAACATCTAAGAACTAAATGTGTCCTTTTAAAGTTTGTATCATGGACAGAAAGCGATTATACAACATGTACAAACCTTTTCTTTGTTGTCAGTCTTCCAACATGAATGTACGTTACTCGTTGTCCACTTACAACTAGCTCCAAACATAAAAACTGTATTTTAACTGTACTATAAAAACAACTGGAAATAAAAACAGTACTTAAAATTAGACAGGCCTGACTGCATACCCATGTTAAGAGTTGATTTGAAAATGTGCATAGATTGTCGTCTCACCTGTGTGTGTCCTCCTGTGTCTTTGCAGCTCGTCGCTCCTAGTGAACCTCTTCCCGCAGAACATCCAGTTGCAGACGAATGGTCTCTCTCCGCTGTGCCAGCGCAAGTGAGCCCGGAGATGAGACGTCTTCCCATAAACCTTCCCGCAGCCAGCGATGTGGCAGATATGCTGCTTCTTCTTCCCCGTGCCTGAACCTCTGTGAAATGCCGGAAAAGTACAAAACTTAATAATGCAAAAAGCAGAATATTTGCAATCTAATGACACACACAGCTAGATAAAAGACAACAATGCAAATCTTTAATGACACATGAACAGGATTTAACACCAGCTTAACTACTTAAATACAGAATGTGTGTTATCTGGTTGCAACAGATAATTTCAAGTTAAGTTAAATTTTAAAACTATTAATGAGCGATAAAAGAGGAACTACTTTGGAGGTTTTGAGACATCAAGTCTTTGGTACAGCCATTGCAACATCTGGGTGTTGTAGTTGTATCACTCAGTGGACTCGCTAAAAATGTATTGTTTAAAATTTGTTGTATTGAAATTGTCTAGCTGCAAAAAAACTGGTTGGTCTATGGTTGAAATATCATTTCTAAGGGCATCGTTTAGTTTTTCTGAGTAAGTGGGAGAGTTTTAACTTTTCATAATGAGCTTAACTGGAATCGGTATGTGTGTATTTTTCCAGGGGCTCACCTTCCTCCAGACTCTTTGCAGTTGGGACAGGTGCAGGCTACTCTGCGGAGCCTCTTGCCCTCCCCGCCCTGCGTATCCATGTCCTCATCTCCCATCTGAACACGCAGGTTGTTCAGGTCGCTAGGGTTCAGTGTGGAGTCTCCACTCAGCTGCCACTCCTCAGAGTCCGGCTCCTCCTTTATCTGGATACCTGAAAGAACGAAAAGGAGAAACAGATTTAGGAGTGTTTTGACACGTGGATTTTAAGATTTGCTCATGCAAATTAAGAACAATGTGCAAGATGAGGGTGTACAATATGTGCAAGTGTCCCATACCAGCTGGACTGTTTGCGTCATCCCCTTGTGTGTACTGAACTCCACTTTGTGTTACAGAGTTCACTGTGACTGTCTGGAGGTTGGGCAGGCTGACCTGGCCTGACTGGCCTAGAGGGAGGGTCTGGACTGGGGCTAAAGTCAGCTGCTGGGCCTGCCCCTGCCCCTGCGGCAACTGGAGCCCCTGGAGTGACTGGACACCCTGAACCTACACAGAGGGATGGGATACATCTTAATAATATCTTTCACAACACAAGAACACAGCATGGTGTAATAATGTCTATAGGAAACTTCTGTAGACCACTCCGATACTTCCAAACATGAGGAAACCTACACACGCCTTATAGGTTACCTGGAAAGTCTGCCACTGGATCTGTCCAGTAGCTGTGACAGTTTGGGCCTGGATGAGGAAGGTCCCCGGGTTGACCAGCTGCACACTCTGTAGAGTCTGACCTGCATTCATGTCCTGACCCTGAGCCACCTGGGCCTGACTGTCACCAGACAGCTGCAGGATGGGCTGCGAGATAGTGGTGGCATTAGAGGATGAGACCTGCAGAGTAAGGAAACAGCAAAATAAATTACACACAAAGGCTGAGAAAGCAGCATTCACATCATGTTGCTATGTAGGGGGGTCCTGCTTTAACAGTACGGTGGATAGTTATCCTCCTCCTTTAATCGTGTAAATAAATTGCAAGCTAGAGCATTTCCCACAGGCTAAGAATGTAGTTGACCATGCAGGTGGGGAGCTCCGAACACTTTAGAGCTGGTTGAACAAAAGCATTGTATTCACAAGCCGACATTGGATTATGTGTGAGTATTTTTTTCCAATCTCTATGAATGCACCATTCTAGCAGTTCGCACTTTTAATTATAGTTATACAGAATATAAACAAACAAATCTACCTTGTGGGTCAGCCAAATAAATTCTGGGAAATTTGAGATACACTTAATGTCTTAAGTGTATCTCAAATTTAACAAGCGTAAAGTAATGTAATTCCAATGGGCTAAATACACATTAACAACACATAAAATGACACATGAAGTGCACTCTATTGTGGCCTGAAAGCAGTGTTTCCCAAACTTTTTGGCTTGTAAAAAAAACCAATATCTACTTAATACCCCTCATCATTAAGGCTTGGCATCATCTGAAATGTCAAGATACTAGTGCCAAAGCAATAGTTGTTATACTAATACTAAAATTATACTTTTTTGATAACTTTAAGGATTATCAGATTTTTTTCTTTAATTTTCCTTCATATTGTGACCCATACAATTTATCTTGGGACCCTTCTCAACCCTGGCTGTGAACAACTGCATTACAGCACACAGGCCTGACACACATATACATGACATGGTGTAAAAGACACCTGACCTGGATTTGCTGCAGGTGATTTTGGGAGTTGTAGTTCGTTGAGGAGGAGGGGTCGGACACGCCTGCAGACACGGCGGTTGCCTGGGTCAGAACCCCGGTGCCGTCGATGGTCTCGGGAAGATGGGAGGAGTTGGAGGAGGAAGTGGTGGTTGGCACGTAGAGTTCTTGGTTGCCGCCAGCGTCGCTCACCGCCACCAGCGACTGTTTGGTGCCAGTGTCCTGACCGCTCATGATCAGCTGACCTTCAGCTGTTACCCCTGTTGCAATGGGGACTGTATGCGCTCCGGTCAGCCCTAGAGATTCCAGATCCAAACTGTTTATAGGGACGAACGTTATGTTGCCGGGCAACCCTACGGGTACTGTGCTGGTGTATGCTGACCCCCCAGCCAGCGGGACGCCTTGGATTGACTGTACTTGCCCCGTCTGCGTCAAGAGGTCTGTGGTCGTTGTTGTGGCACAGCTGATTGAGATGCTGCCATGGCTGCCATCTTGGAGGAGCTGGATCTGCCCCGTGCCATCATCCAACCCTTGTGTTTGGAACCCCGCAAGCGTCCCATCTGCATTTTGGATTTGGGGGATGACCTGGAAGAAGGAGTGATAGCTTTGAGCACGATCGTCGCCTGAACAGAACACCTGTATCTTGAAAATGTTTCTGTCTCTTCTTACCTGATACTGAATGCCTGACAACCCATTGGCTGCAGCCTCATTCCCAGACGCTGTAACATAAATGGACTGGCTGGGAAGACTCCCAATAGGAAGCATGTACTGCCCGTTGGACGTGACAATCCCCGAGTTTGGAATGTGAAGGACTCCCTGGTCTTCCTTCCCAGTTGAGACAGGAGTTAACACCTCCCATCGGTCTGAACCAGTCAGCTGAATGGCCGACATATCTGTTGTCTGGGAGTAAAATTACAGACAGATAACACTTCATATCAAGTTTTAGATTAGATCACAAGAACGAGCCTGGCTATAGATTGGAATCAGTTATGGATTCAGAGATGGTGCTGATAATTCAGAGAGAGAGAAAGTCACGTAGGATTTGTGCAGATTCAAAGCAATAGAAGAGGCAGGAGCTCCATGCAACCACCAACACAGAGTGAAGATAACAGGCTCAGAAGAGGTCGAGAGCAGGGTGTGGGGGATGGGTGACTATTACAACACAATTGAACGCAACCGTTTTGACTATGGACGCTATCCCTACAATATTTTCACACCCCAACATCTTCCCAGCCCAAGGTAGACGGGCTATCTTTCAGCGAGCCGACCCAAGTGACTGACTTCAGTGTCCTACCCACTATGGGCGGGTTTTACAGGGGTAAAGTGGGTGGCCGTTATTGAGGGGAACACAGGAAGTGTACGGCTTTCACCCCATGCCATCAAAATTTTAAAACGTGTGAACTCCATGCTCTCAAAAACACAACCAGCAATCGAAAGCGAGCGAGAAAGACGAGCTAGAAAATGTCGGATACCTGTGTTTCCGCTGCGCCGCCGGGTTGCAGAAACTCGCTTTGACTGCTGTCCACGTCCGCGGACGCCATTTCTCCTTGTTTCAGAGGCTGCTCTGGCGCTAGCAGGGGGAGAGGGGGAAACTCAGCAAAACTCTATAATCTTCAACTCCTGCCTGCCAGAAAAGCCCGCAAAGCATCCCCACTCTCCAGTCCAAAAGGAGCCGACTGCGAAATTCAACTTTGCAGCGGAGATTCTGGGGCGATTTCGGCCCAGAATGACTGTTTACTTTGTCAACTCCGTGGCTAGCCAGCTAGCTCAGTTAGCTAACCATATCTAGCTAGTTAGCAGCAGAGCAAAAGATAAAAAAGACGCAGCTTGATTCGCTGTAGGTTGCACAAACTCACCGATTAGTTGCACGCTTCGATGCGCTAAGTGTTTACGTACCAATCATAGCGTGAATGGTAGTAACCGGGAGGATTATCTGATCAACTAAACTCCAAACATGATTATTTTATCAAAGGCGGGCTAGTGTTGATCGGGTGAATTCGGGTCGATTTTTTTCTATTTTGATTGACGGTGCGGGAAACACAAAAAGGTGGGACTAACAAGCTTGACCGTTGAATTTGCATCACATTACAGGACATCCCGCCCTTCTTCTCTAAGGCGATTGGATAAGCGCGGGGTTTGATGTACGTCACTGGCTAACCGGGATGTCAATCATTTTTTATAGGACGTGTGTTTCCTGTTTGTTGATGAGCGAGTGAGGAGATGGAATGCAGTTGGTGAATTGTGAACAGCGATATTTGGAAGACGGCGATACTTGTGTCGAAATTAAACACTTTATTTTATTATTTTAATGTAAAACAAGTCCTATATTCTAAAGCTTGGTTGTTGATTTAATGCAGTGCGTTTTCTTTTCGACATAACCCCGCAGTAGACGTGCGAAGAGTCCGTTTTTAAAGTTTTAGTTACTTACGTTTAGTTGGCCTCCATTAGTACAACCAGGCAGCTTTCAAAAAGCATAGCAGTTCTACATTAACTTGTAGCTGGTTACAATAGCTTAGTTTGTGTCCAGATTATCACACATTTAAGTCCTTGCAAGTTCTCTCAAATGCATGTCTTCACCAGTACTACCCAGTGTTTCAGCAGATATAGTAGTTTTGTAATTTATATGTTGAGAGAGTAACGTAATGTCTCTCAACAACCTGCGAAAAAACATCTCCTCCTAAAAAGTAATGAATGTAAGAACACGTTAACCTTTACGGCCTTCAACGCCCACTCTCGCATTGTGGATCTTTTGTCCATGGGACGAACAAATTATAAAAGTGTTCAGAATAATGGAAAGTTTGTGAAAATCCACAGTTTCATGAACACTGAGCAACCTTCATCTACTGATGGAGACACTGAGCTCCAACAAGTCAGTAGTCCTTGACAGGAGATTTTGTCAGCTGCTGTTTGGAGATGATCAAGGGTGAACTGTAAAGCTAGACATTTTAACAGTATCCTTACAGGTGCATCTCAGGAAATTAGACAACCGTGGAAAAGTTCATATTCTTCCGTTATTTAAGTCAAAAAGTGAAACTTTAATTTATTCTAGTTTCATTAAATAAATAGTTAAATATTTCATGCCTTTTTGATTTAATCTGGATGATTATAGCTTACAGCTCATGAAAATCAAAAATCCATATCTTAATATAGAATAAAGAATGTTTATTACAGAAGTGTCGGCCTTCTGAAAAGCTGAACAGTTCTGAAAAAGGTTCCTTTATGCACTCAGTACTTGGTCAGTGCTCCTTTTGCATGAATTACTTCATCAATGCAGTAAAGCAACCAGCCTGTGAGGTGTTATAGAAGCCCAGGTTGCTTTGAAAGCAGCGTTCAGGAGTGGCTAGACACTAGGAATGCGACACTTGTGGCTCATTTCCTGGACCCGTCTGTGCCTGGTGGATCCAGCCTCAGTCCACTCCTTGTGAAGCTCTTGAATCGGCATTGCTTGACAATCCCCTCAAGGCTGCAGCCATCCCTGTTGCTTGTGCACCTTTTCCTACCACACTTCAACCTTCCAGTCAGCTTTCCAAAAATATGCTTTGATACAACACTCTGCGAACAGCTGGCCCTTTCCGCACCGATCTTCTATGGCTTACCCTCCTTCTGAAGGGGGTCAGTAAGTGTCTTCTGGACAACTGTCAATTAAGAATTGATGATCGTGGTTGCGCGTCATCTAATATTTTGAGATGTGGATTTTTGGTTTCCATGAACTGTAAGCCATAATCATCAAGATTAAAAAGCCTAAAATATTTCACTTTATTTGTAACGAATCTAGAATATATCAAAGTTTCACATTTTGTATTACATTAACAACCACATGCATTGAAAAAGCTATTGTATCTGAATTACATAATGAATTCAACAATCAAATACACCATTGAATCTCACCCTATAAGTCATCTTGGATTTAAAAAAAAGTCCTTAAACTGTTCAGAGAGAGAAAAATGAAAATCGAAATTATCATCACAACTGGGCAACTCCATCTGCTGATCTAAAGCTCCAGAAGGTACAGAGTAGATCTTGAGGTGATTGTTTTAAACAGGCACACACAAACCTATAATCCCCTTTTTAAAATTAATTCAAGATTTAAATTTGAAGTTTTAAGTTTGTAATCACTTTAGAGACAGCTGTTTTACTCAATTAATGCCTCATTTAAAGATGAATTGAGTTATTCAATAATAGCTTGTTTAAATATATTAATTTATGAACTGATTGTAATTTAACACTTTAAAAGCCTATGATTATCCACTGGCATTGTTCAGATTTCATATTCCTGCACATTACCTCATGACCTTCCATTGTGGCCTCTAACAAAAGGAACATTTAAAAATACACAAAGCAGCAACAGGTTTGTCTCCTTTTATTGACACATGCATATTGATGAGGATGATATTTATTAGTTTCACAGGATTCCTATCTTAGTTCACGATTTAGTGAGATGTGTGGTGAGGGGAGATTTATTAGGTGCTCTTGAAAATAAAGACTTTCACACCGTGGCGGCAGCGAGGAGAGGTGAAACAATGTGCACAGACAGTCCAGATGATCAACAGAGCTGCTCCTTTGGCTGATTTGCAATGAAGCATTTTCTCGTTAGGCAGGCATAATGTCAAGAGTCTGTCTGTTTCATTTTACTTGCCAAAACTAAGTCAATAAAAGCAGTTTGTATAACATAATTCTCCATTCAGGTGAGCGATCCTGCACTGTCAGGGAATCCTGCTTTGCTCATTATAAAATAACAATACCTTCAGAATACCCCACAGAACTGGCCTGAAGTGCAACACTGAGTGATGGCTTTCATTTTCTCTTACTAGTAAACAATGCACCACTCAAACCTTTACAGACACTGTATATTATAGCTTTTTTTGGTGATAATTATGGTGTTATGACTTCATTGTAAAAAGCATAAAAGAAAGTTCAATTAGAAAAAAAGCCATAGAGGAACTGAGAAAAAAAGACCTAAAACTCATTCAAGATGGCCTTTACTTAATGAATGCTGATTGAGAACCAGTAGCAGACAACACATGCTGTATATTTCTCTAACTCATGTAGCACTGTTTACAAGTGTTTTATAATACAGGAGGGGATTTGACAGTTTGAGAGCACACATGCCTGTAATAAAGCACAAATTAAAAGTGTTATGACGCAAGAGCTTGCCAATTAATCAGCAGTCATCATGAAGGTAACTGTCAACTAATGACAGAAAGAAGCTGTAATTACTCAAGAGGAATAGAAGATTGTGTTAGATAAATTGCAACAAAAACCGCCTTGAGTATTGAGCCTGATGCATTAAAAAACAGCATCCATTACAAAACTAAGCAGTTTGTGTTTTGTTATAGTATCTTAGGCTATTTCGAGTTCTCAGTTCATTTATACCAATTTTTCATTGAGACCATGGAAGCTGGAATAAAATGTTTTCAAAAATGTTTGACTGGTAAAGAGCCGCAAAGAAAAATTCTCAAAAAATTTCAGGTAGGAATGTGTGCTATTATAGTATGGAAACGTTTTTATATAGAATCACTTCAATAGATTCTGGTCCAAATCTGGGAGGCCAATTGAATAAATACCTCTGGCCAACCAGGTCATCAGTTGATCCTCTGAATTCAAGAGAAAAGTATGAAAATCAGCAGACAGTGTGGCTCTTTGGGGCACAACTAAACTGGATTCTGAGTTCTCCCTCTGGTGATTGTGTGGTTTTCATGGTTTCTTTTTAGGAGCATTGGGTGTGTTGAATTTGAAAAAGATAATGTCCCCGTCTTCCACGATGTAGTTCCTGCCCTGTTGTCTGTATTTTCCGGCAGCCTGTGAAAGAAGGAATGAAATCAAAAGAGAAAAAATTTAAAGGGAACTCAAGGGTGTTAGTTATTGGCAGGAAAAAGCTCAAAGTGCGCCAGTTCAAGCTTATAATTAGTCTCTATACAAAAACACACCTTGACTGCATTTTCACTACCCTCCTCTTTGAAGTCATTGTACTTCATCACCTCGGCCATGATAAAGCCTTTCTCAAAGTCAGTGTGGATCTTTCCTGCAGCTTGAGGAGCCTTGGAACCTTTCTATTGGAGCAAAACAGAACAAAGCAGAAATAAATTTAACTCACTGCCACTTTGAAGGATTTTATGGACAGCCATTATAGTGCAACTCCTCATACTAACAACAGTATTCTGCCCACGAACATTATGCAACTCTAGAGAAAAACGTACCGCTAACATGTCAAAATTAAAATAAGCAAAGGAATCATGTTCAATATGCTCTGCATCTCAATTTCACAGAATTTGCAAGACAACTATGAAGCATGTGGCCATGTATGGTGGCCACAAAGAACAAAATGTAAACAGGAGTAAAAACCTACACATTAAAGAAATGTGCCGCAAATGCTTTAGTGAGAGAGAAATGCACTAAAAATTTAGAATTTCTGCAAAACTGTGTGAAAAATGCTAGACCTATAAATTGCTGCCCACATCTGAGATTTAACACTGCAAATACTAAGAAAATCTAAATCCACAAATACCATTGGCAACAATGGGACATCCAGTTTGAAATAAGAAAATAAATATCTAACAAAAATTAAAAAATGTAAACTTTGTTTTGACAAAATTCTTAACATTTTACAGAATATGTCATGTAAGAAATTAAATGTGAATGACACTCTCAAACAACAATAAGCAAGAATAAGAGGATTTTGAAATAAACGGTTAAGTCTAGGATCTATCCTATCAGTAATAATGAAGTTAATGAAAACTTAATGTAAGTTATTCATATCGCAGCACTTACCCTGACGGTCCATGCTCGCACCTCATCTGGTCCCGCTGTGAAGAAGTATTCCAGCTGTAGTGCTGCATAGCCGGCCTTTATTATTTTGGTCAGAACACTACAGACACACAGACACAGAGACACACACACACACAGACACACACACACACAGACACAGAGACACACACACACACAGAAGCCATGATGGTGCATTCCATGATTAAAACATTTAGATATAATAAAGAGTGTTCAATACTCTGTTAAGAATTATTTAATTATTCAGTGTCAGTTAACTCGAAGGCCTTTTGCACTGCAGACACTTTCACTTTTCATAGCAGGAAACACAGGGGTGATTAATAGAATAATAAAAAAAGAGTGTGGCAGGGCTCTACTATTGTGCACCCCGGGACAATGTCATGATTAATGTTATGACACAGCACAGCCTTTCCTGCTCTGTCAAGTCAAAATGTCCCCTGTCAAAAAGGCTTATTGACTCATTCAATTGACTCAAATAATGTGAACATACTAATAGCATCCCTATTAGACACTTAATCATTCAATAAGCTAATAGTCCCTGTTCCACTTTCACCAAAATAATCTGATGCACATTTATTTTACTTGGCATGAGTACTCATCAATAGTGAACAGAAAATTTATATAATTAACAACAATTCACTTTTTAAGTCATTTATAATCTAAAAATACGTAACATTCTCTTCTTCCAGATTCTCAAACAATTTAAATAAAAATCAATTTCAATGTAATCGCTTTGGGATTTTGGACTGTTGGTCAGACAAAGCAGCCAATTAGAAGTACCATCTTGAGCTTAGGGAAAGTATCACAAATATTTTTCACCATTTTGACATTTTATAGTATTATAGACAAATACAACAGTCATTAGTTGCAGCCCTACATGGAAGTTAAACCTAATTTATGACATTCTTGCGACATTGTGTGTTTGTCTCACCTCTGCGTCTTCTGTTCCTCACAGTACTTATTCCTCTCCTCCTCCTCCATGTCCTGCAGTTTTGCCTCGAGAGCTCCACTCACAGGGATGACCAGAGAACTAGGGTCATGAGCATCTACCCACTCCTTGATTTTCGCCAACCTGAGAATGAACAGGCAGCAGGGTAAATTATTCTAAAAGTTAAACAATAACTACATACTTAAATAAATGATGCATGGGACCGGCACCTGCACTGAAAGCAAACCTACCACTTGTTCTTTTTTCTGATGTAATCCTTCTCTGAGAGGTTAACCAGGTAAATCATGGGCTTGGATGTCAGAAACAGGTATTTGTTCAACACCTCAATCTGTGCAGAGAATTTAAAAAGGGCACAAATCATGAAAACAAAAAACTGTTTAGGTCTCAGTTCACTGAATCACTCAGGCGACGCTGTACTAATGTGATACTTTGCATCTTGACCCAGAGAGTCTCAAAACCTACCGAAGCCATAATGACCAATCAGATTACTCTGTCCAAAGTGAAAGCAAAATTACACCAGTCACTTAGCCCGGCATCGCCAGACTAATTTGCATCTGCCGGAGCAAATAAAAACATGAGCTTGCAGATGTGTCTGGTTCCCAGGCTACCAATCGCTGGACTTTTATGTGCATTATAAATGCGTGCATTAAGAAAAAAATGCCAGAAATGTGTCCAAAAGACAAAATAAGATGTAAAGTAATAAAGATCACACAATTAGTTAGGAAACGTAAGTATATGAAGCAAGCGAGGATGTAATAAGGCTGACAGAATCAGACTTCTTGATAGGAAAACAAACGTGTTAATGCACTGAACTGAGAATACATTCCACTGATGTGTAGAGCAGCCCAGTGATTTTGTTTAGGAATATTACACCAAACACTTATAGACACACAAAAGCATTCACGCACACACATACATTCTGTACATCTTACCTCTTTGTCGTTCCAGTCATGGTAAAATCTGATGTGTTTCTTCTCTTCCACTATCCAGTTCTTTATCTTCAACATGATATCCTGAAGCAAGAAGCAGCAGGTTAAAAGATCTATACAGGCTGATTGCAGATTAAGATCTGCTTTATCCCCCCAGTAGTGACACAAATGTGAAATAGACACACTTTACTTACATATTCAGGTTTGAGCTTTTTGTCACTTCCTCTCACAGCAGTTTTCTCCAGCTTGTCTATGATTGGAGAGATCATTTCCTCGTCCTTCAGTCGCAGCTCCTCGTGGATGATCTCAATGTCCCTCACTGGATCAACGTTACCCTCCACGTGGATGATATCCTCATCGTCAAACGCGCCTAAAAGACATGAGCAGTGTAAGATGCAGTCAGCCTGTTACAAATATGCACACATTTTGAAATCTGAGAGCCTTTCAATAACATTACAGGCAAATTTCAGCCATTTAAAAAGTTTACTATGTACTTCCTAAACCCCCAACAGGTCAGTCAGTATTTCTGACAACGGACAAACTTTTTTGTTAATACTAAGTCTTTTGGATAAAATTAAACCAAAAAGCTAGTAGTAATTAACAAGTACTCATCGTAATTAATAAAACAAAAATGATAATTTTCACAATATAATTTTCCTCAATAACAATATAACAAATGTTCAATAAATGTTTGATTTAATTCATTCTATAAAGTTATTTATTATGTTGAGGAAAAAGGGACTAAAAAAAGATTTTACTTAATTTTACGCATGCGTATTTGTTATAAAAAAGATTTCATCTTAATCGTTTTGAATGTTCAACCTCAGATTTGTTAAGTGATCCACTGGCATCAAGTGTTTGTCATGTTCTGACCATAAAGAAAAGTTTAAAACCACCATTAACCATCTGGTTTCTTTAACTTTCAGTCAGATTTGACATTTATCGTGATAATTATAAATATCGATTGTTGTGAATTTTTTTTTAATCGGGATAACATTTTTGGCCATATCGCCCAGCCCTAGGCACAACATGAGTGAATTCCTCAAATGGGCCTTTTTCCTCCTTTCTGAAGTGTAGTAATGGCTCTTAACTTGCCCGCCTAACACCTGTCCACTCAGTTGTTACTACACAGCAGCTGTAGAAAGTAGTAATGACAACTCACGGGTCATGTGGAAGATGCCGTCACAGGCACTGATATTGGAGAGAAAGGCGTTTCCAAGTCCCTGTCCTGCATGGGCTCCCTTCACCAGACCAGCAATGTCCACAACATTCAGAAAAGCTGGAACCTTACTGAAGAGACAAAAACAGCCAGACAAGGAGTCAGTGATACAAATCGATTAGCTGTCAACTATTAATTGCAAACTAATTTGATATTTGATTGGTAAATTTTATCCCTTTATTTAAAAAAAAGACCCACATTTTCTGAATCCAGCTTCTTAAATGTGAATATTTTCTGGTTTCTTTACGCCTCTATGACAGCAAACTGAATATATTTTGTTTGTGGACAAAAGAAGACATTTGAGGACATCATCTTGGGCTTTAGGAAACACTGTTAGTACCTAACAATCGTTTAGCCAATAGTGAAAATAATTGTTAGCTGTAGCCCTGCAGGACACAAGGTCAAACACACACACCTGGCTGGTTTGTGGTACTGGCAGAGGAAATCAAATCGCTCATCGGGAACAGGTACCCTGCTCTCATTTGGGTCGATTGTGCAGAAGGGAAAGTTCTCTGCAGCAGCTTGGCTCTTGGTCAGCACATTGAAAAAGGTGGATTTCCTATGGTGGACAGAGTCAGGAGAGTGTCAACAGCAGTGCAATCATCAAACCTGAATGATGAATCCAACAATTTGTCCACTCACTCACATTACATCCATGCTTTGCAAATACCAACATTAATTAAAAACATGTGCATACCCGACATTAGGCAATCCCACAATTCCAATTTTCAGAGAGGTTCCAAATCGTCCGATCAATGGAGGCTGTTTCGGGGCTTCTCCCTTTTTTGGGGGCATCTGCAAGAGTAACAACAAGCTAGTTACACCATGACCCCATGTCAAAGTATGTTAACAAAGCAAGGCTTATTTGTACAAACACCTCGATCCAGCTAAACGCTAGGTCATGGCATTTATCACTCCTCTTGAGCTAGCTCCACTGAAACAAGTACAGGCAGCTCCAGTCATATGCTCATTCAAACACAGCATGCTAACGTTAGCTAGTGGTTCACTGAAACCACTCCTGTTAGCCAGAATATGGTTAAACAGATATTATCTTATTATCTCTGCATGTTCCAGTCATTACAAATAGTCTGAACGTTATTAAGCTGAGAAAGTGTACCTTTATGTATTTTTTTTAGCCTATGATCTACGTGGTGTTCACTCCTCTGCTCTCTGGGCACACCAGCCACTCCGGCGGAAAGGCAAGTTGGAGAGCAAGCCGGAAGTGTTTTGACATGGGCGGTGTGTGATTGGTCGGAGAGAGAGCTGACACGGCATGTCAGAGGTGTGCTACCTGACAAGACTGCATTAAATCAAGTTTTTGATGTAATCATTTTTATTTTTATTCATTGTAATACATTTCTAGTCTTCTGAGGCTGTAACATTTGTGAATTAACGGGTACATCTTTACAGTTTATTTTACTGCTTGCCTTTCTGTGGTGAAATACTCGCTAAAGGTCGCCATTTTATAGATGCGTTCATGAACATGCTTAGTACAACTATGGATGTATGTTATACCTTGGGGCTTTTGTTATTTCTCTGTACATCCCCGATTCCTTTTCCTAGCGTCTTAGTTCCTCCCACCTGATATGCCAGCAGAGGAGTCGAGGCAGGTGTATATGTCTATTGATGTGTAAACAACCTTTCATATATTTGCTTAGTTTTACACATTTTCATTCAGTTAAACAGTGTTTCTTCTTGTGTTGAAACATAAATCCGGTTGTTACTAAAAACAAACCTTGAATCTTAGAACAAAAACTTTTGCCAGAACACAACACTCCCATATTTGGGAGAAAGCAAGTTGTCTGATGGGACGTTAACACAGCATCAGAGTACATTGGCAGCCTGAAGGCCATCATTGGATCATGTGACATATGCTGTGTATCCATTCCCAAACTACTACTAACGTTATACTAACACAGTTGATTGATGTATCCAGGATGAATTGCTTATTTAATACATTTAAATGACATTTTAAAAATGCTCATTTCACAAAAGGCTTGATTATGGAATATGATTGATGTTGAATGAGGGTGCATGCGTGAAATCCAAGCAGTAATATTTTATTTCTGTCAAGAAAAACAAAACAAAAATTCCAAATGTTTGATGGGACTTCATGGTACAACACCTGCAGCATTCCTGCCTCTAATTCCATGGGGCAATGTGACCATTACAGTATACTACACACCATTACTAAGCAACAGAGCAAATGACCAAAGTAATTTTTATTGCTTATATACAAACACACACAACAAAAAAAAAATAAGACCAAATTTTAAAAAAAACAAAACATAGCATTTAAAACATTTCAAAGAGCAAACTAGGATCTTGAGAGTTTAAGAAACCAACTACATACAAACAGCAAAATGAGAAATAGTAATATAACTGCCACAGAAAATCCTGCTCATATAAAAACAAGTCGGTCGAGCCAAGCACGAACAAGCCAGCCTTTGGTTTAATTATCGCCGCCAAACAGGTTTGAGTTTTCGATTTCTGTTTGTTTGGTATTAGAAGGATAACCTGGAAGGGCTTCACATATCTTAAAAGTGATGAGAAAAGTTAGCCAATGAAACAGTGATACGTTTTTCACACAGATCCAGAGAACTGCCCATGTCTTGAACTTGAACTTTTGTTCTGCCATTTTAAAACACATTTTACACGTTTCTTCCTACAAATTTGGTAACGATTAATTAACAGCTGACACTGTTTGGCTCAGACAGGCTATATTTTTAGGATAATTGTTTTAATCATTTAATACATAAACAAATCCAGAATTCCTATCACATACACAATGTGCTCAAAAAAAACGAAAAAACAGAAGACAAGCATCCAAGCAATAACACTGAATCTGTCATTGACTCTTCTCTCGCTGCTCAGTAGTGACCTGTGAAAAACACGACAGGATAGGAGATTAAGTGCCAGATTTGATTTATACAGATAATCTAAACTGTTCCAGTGACAAAGTATGTGTGAAGGTTACATAATTAATTAAATAAAAATGATACAAATATAGTTTAAAACATACGTGGCGAGTAGGACCGTGACCGGGATCGTGAGCGGTACCCCCTGCTATAGTAAGGAGACGGAGATCTGCGTCTGTAGGGGAAAAAACAAAACTTTAAAGTTACACATGGTTAGATCACTCAGTGAACTAGAATTACTTGCGAATAAAATTCAAAAAATTAGATCACATTTTATTTGAAAGAAATTTGGCACCATTTCAGCCATATTTACTTTTGATATTTAAATAATACTAAAAAACTAAAAGTATTCTTATGAGATACTCAAATGAGATACTGGCCCAAAAAGTCTACAGGAAAAATAACTCACCTGTATGATCTGTATTCTCGGTCATCATAGCGATCATAATCACGGTCATAACCTCTGTCATAGCCTCTGTCGTAGCCCCTGTCGTAGTCCCTCGAGGCACGCCGCGATGAACCACCGCTACTACTGCCACCGCCTCCACCACCACCGCCTCCACCACCACCGCTACCACCGCTGTAAAACACAGAATAAAGTTTAATGACACATTAGGAGACACCACACACAATAGCTTCAGGAAAACCCCTCTGCTGTTAAAAAACAAAGCTGCCTTGTTAAGAAAGACTCACTATGTGGGACGTCCCATGTAGATTCCAGGAGTGGGAGTATGGGCTCGTTTTGTAATAGAGAAATCCACTCTGATCCTGCGCCCATCAAGCTCCATTCCGTTAGCACGCTCCTTGGCCTAAAAACACACAATTTAAGTAGACTTCCAGTGGATTTCAATTCATTAGAGACCAAAACTTCTTTAATACAGAGATGTGTAAGACTTTGTCTACTGGATGCATTTTCAACCCACACTGAACCCATTTATATGATGGATGTCACTGCTAGCTGACACTCAAGTCTGGACTGTAGTTATACACGCTTCGCCAGTAAACTGCATCATAATACATTAATGCTACCAAAAAAAGTTACATTTCACTTTCAGTCTTCTTCTAGTGTCAGTAAACACGCTACTCTCTCTTTCTCTACAAAAAAAAAAAAAAAAAAAAAAAAAAAAAACACCCACCACAAGTGAGATTTAAAATTGCTTATTTAACATGAACCCTAAACTATTCACATACTTGTAATAAAAAATGATTTGCTGGTATTAAAGAGTAAACATTATATATGCATTTTATAAAACGTGTTGTCCATACCTCCTTGGAGTCCTCACAGTTTTCAAAGTAGACAAAGGCAAAGCCTCTTGATCGACGCGACTGCTGGTCATACACAATGTTGACCTCACTCAGAGGGCCGTATTTAGAGAAAACCTCCCTCAGATCTCGCTCAGTGGTGTACAGGCTCAGTCCAAACACACCCAGACAGTTGTTGGGGTCTGGGTTGGCCTGCGAGAGTAAGAAGAGGAGGACTGTAAAAATACTGTGAGCATATGACCTGCCACATAACTGCAAATCAGAGTACATTGTATTTATGATGTGACAGTTTTGTTTGGAATTAAATATGACTTACATTTTAAATATTTTTGTCGTGAAATTCCCAAAGATTGGATTAAGGGATTTTACTCATTATCAATCATGAAATCAACATGAAATCTAGAAACAGAAAACAACTAATAATTAAATAAATACCCTGTTGCCAATGTGTCTGCGACGATTTGACATGGGGGAACGGCTGTGGCTCCTATGCCGGCGGTACTCCCAGCTACGAGAACGGCTCCTGGAACGGCGTCGGTGGGAACGGGAGCGAGATCGGGAGTAGTGCCTGCGTGAGCTTCGATGGGAACGGGACCTGGGGATAGACACAAACTTAACTGAGTGCATAATTTACATGTGTCACACGCACTCAACAGCTTCAGAAATGTAGCCTTTACGCCCATGTGTCGCAACCTAACTATGAAAACACCATCAGAATATGCACACGAGAACAGAAACCCGTCTTACCTGGATTTGGATTTGGATCTGGATCGAGAACGCGATCTGGACCTGGAGCGGCGGGAGCCATCTTTGGAGCGTGCTGGTGAGCGGCTGGTGGACTTTGCCGAGCCCCGAGGGGATGCGCTCCTTGAGCCAGGCCGTGAGTCCTGGACAGACCAGACACTATGGTAAGAAACATTTTAAAGCCAAGTGTGTGCCAAACAACAAAAAAAAGGGCCAGGAGGTAACTGCGATTGCCCTCTACATGCCCCTTTCAGAAGGACTTCACCACATTTTGGTGTTTAACAGGTTTGACACAAAATATTTAATTTGATTATATAAAAGGTCACACATTGCAACAAATATTTATAGTTAATTTAGCTGAAATACATATTGCATATAATTACTCTTAAAAAATCTATTAAGGGATTGGTCAGTGATGTTTCTGATAGAGAGGAAAAAAATGTGCATGCTTAAGAGAAAGAAACAGGATGAAATAGAGTAATAACATAGCAGGCTGTTAGGAAATTACTCATACCCTGGTAAACTTCTGATCTTAACTTCATAACTTCTTTAACTTCATTACTTCAAAACAACCCTTCATTTCTTCTTTCTTCTGTTTGACATTATGACTTCTTTTTTCCTCCTCTTCCCCCATTTACCATCTGCCATTACAACACTAGTAGTGGGGACAGATCTTGATCGCTTCTTTTCAGCATCCAATACATTAGCATGCATCAACACCATCAGCTTCAAATATTAATAACTTCACATCTGAAACGTCTTCCGCCTTTTTCTTTCTTCCAACCTCAACCTTAACAAAGAACAAACAGGGTGGTAAGGCATGTTGGTTTCTGTAAGAACCAAAAGGTACAAAGAAAAACAGCAAAACCAGGGAAACAACATAGATTAATTTAGCTGAATACACGTTAATGTTAGCTTGAAATGGTCCTGGTTGGTCCTTAAATAACGTTACTATATACCGATTTATACTAGCTGAACAGTCAGATATGTAAGGTAAATATTGACTAATAGTCACTTTCATTTAATGCTAACTAGTCGTCAATATTTTAATAGATTACGTTATGTAAACGTTAAGAAGCAAATTAGCGGTAAAATGAAAGTAGCATGGCCAGGCGGCGGCCACATCTCCTGACTACTAACGTTACGCTTTGTAGGCCGCATGCTGTAACGTTAGCTAACGTTACGACCATCGTTTTAAACATTGAACTAAAATACACTAAGTACTCTTTTGGTTACTCACCAGACTCACTACGATTAGCCTTGTATAGAACAGACTTCCTTCAATTTCGAAATTTGTTCCATTAACCGACCTACAAACGCAGCTAACAGTAAAGTTAGCTAGCTAACCTTAGCAAGCGTAACGTCTTTCAAACAGTTATTTTCTTAACTTATAATCATAACTCACCTGCTCCCTGAAATCTTTCTCGTTGTCGCTCATATTACTGTAACTACACAGCAGGTGTGTGTATAAAATACGTAATACACTAGCTTTAACGACTGATTTAATTTAATCTCATGCCGAATTTACCGCAAAGCAAACCGGTTTGATCTGAATGAGCTAACTCTGGAAACGTTGAGAGGTCGTTGTCGTGTTCCGGTCTGATTTTCACAATAAAAGCGTCGTCTCAATCAGAAACGGCTTCATTGCAAAAATTCGTGATTAGGTGCTAGACATAAACATACACCTGACATAAATAGATTTAAAAATATATAATTATGGAATAAATATGCAAGTTGAAAATAACTATCGATCTATGTGTAAAAGAAAAACAAAACAATGTGGCAGTTATTTACATGTGCGTTACTCCAGAGTTTGGATTTGTGTTGTCCAAACATATTGCACATTCGCACATTTCATCATACCTGGTCATTTTAAATATCTTCCATGGATACTGCACATTCTACAGGGCTCCTACATAGATTTATTCTAACAAAAAGTTGTTTGACTAAAAGATATAGCAGACCCAGAGATACAGCTGTTCCCAATAAGCAGTGGCAGAGTAATAACTTGGACTTTACATTGTTGCTTTGTGCCAACCTTTTCTTTACTTTAAAAGTATGGGTCTATGGCTTTGGTATTATTTCTATTTCTTTATTACTTTCAATAACAATACAAATACACAGTGGGCCATTGTAAGCAATACAAAGATGCACTTTTTACTGCAGGTTAATGCCATGTATTGCCATATGTTTTAATAACACTCAATTAATTATTTGATTTCTTCTGTTAAACCACTTGGGTCTAAATATTAGTCATGGTATCAATTAATACCAAAGTGTGGCATCTGTGTTTTGAGTGGCTGCTGCTCATACACAGCATTATGGACTCTTCAAATATGATGACCTCTATTAATCTGATTAAATGACCAAATCCAAACCAGAATCTGTACTCTCTGTTTGCAGGACTGCTCTCCAGTTTACAATCCCTGCTGCAGCAGACAACCAAGAAGGTATATTTTCTAATACTCAAGTTAATGTGACAATTTAGCACATTTTTTGTATATTATTGCTATCTGAAAAAACCAAACACATTCACTTGACTGCTGTGTCTAATACAATTCCCCCTATTGGGATCAATAAAAGGTCCATCTAATAGATTTGAGGTCATACCATCCAGCTCCAGATGAACCCTCTAGTAGCACCTTATGAATCATTTAATATATCAAACTCCAATTTTAAAAAATTGAATACTTTATTACAGAAATCACATTTTTAAAAGCATGAACTCCAACATGCACATGTGTACAGTAGTTTGCTATGCAGTATACTATACTGTAAGCCAATGTAATAGCCCTAAGACTCTTGCAGTATGCTCATGGAAAAGATTCACAATCCTAACAGCGCCTTATGTTACGTATGAGGAAACAACTATTTATGCTCCGCTCATGGAGAAAAAAAACAAACTATACATACTCCAAAAACACTTTCTCATCCAGTCAAGTCATAAATATATATATAATAGCAAAACAAACATACTACAAGCACTCAACCATGCATTTTTCTTTCTGAAAAAGGGACTGGAAAAGAGGTATTTTGATTTTCATTGTCTGTATTTCTTAAGATTGCGTTTCATAAATAGCTTGTAGTAAGTTGCGGTCCTCTGATGATCACAATTGGGAGAGAGGGGAACATCCAAATGACATCAAAATAACACTGACCTGCAACACTCTAATTCAATTAATTCTGAGTCAAACTCCTCATAACTGACTTTTAATTTGTCTTTGACCAATTAATTTCCTAAAATATACAACAGAAAAGGTTTAGCTCAGTGTCAGTGGGCAGAAGGCACTTCAGGCAGAAATTCAAACAATCCAAAGTCAATTGAAAAAAAAAAAAAAAAAAACCCATTCAGTCAGTAGTGCCAGAACTTGTGTAACTCATACACTTCTTGCATCCAGATAATGTCTCCAATTACAACTCAGAGATTACAAAATATTAATACGTCCCTGATGGGAAAAGAACATAACCAACTCTTAAGAATAGTGTTTGACCAGAACAGCTAGACTGGGTAAGGTTTCAGTCAATGAAGTCCACTTCTTTGGCCCATTCAGTTCTTTTTCTTCACCATGTTACTGTACACAGGTGTTGCCCCCCACTGAGAAAGTCGCTGCTGTTAGGCAGTTAATGGAGATTGTTGCGATCCCCTATAGCAGCTTCTGATTGAGGATTTCCCAAATCATTAACTTCCTGAAGAGAGGCATGTGGCACTGTAGAGGAGGCAAATGTTACTTTCAGTATTTATATAAAAAAAAAAGATAAAATGAAATGAAACAAAAAAGTATTACTATATTAGGTGAATACCTGTTTAAAGGCGAGAGGCCTTCCTTTTGCGATATAGTCAGCATATTTACAGGCAAAAACGCCACAGTCACTGCCATTTTTTTGTTGGGGAATCTCCTATAGAGGCATGAACAGTGTACAAAACATTAGTCTCACAATAAAAATAAATTCAATTTAGTGATATGTCATTCATCTAAGTTTGACTTACAGAGGCCCTTAAGCTTCCAATGGTCCATTTGGGGCTGTCAAGCTCTCTGCCTTTCTTTATTTTGTGCTCCTCTTTAAGGTACATTCTGGAAAATAAGCACAATGATGCCATTAACTAAAGGGCAATAATATGGAAAAAGCACTTAAAATAGCCAGATAACTGAAGCTTAAGAGTACAATGAGGACTCACAGTAAAAGACTACAGATGTCATCATGTCTCTGGGCCATTGAGTCATATGACTTCACTGTCTTTGACTTTAAATCAATCACCTTGAATGAGAGTCACAGAGAAAAAGGTTAAAATATACGAGACTTTTGACACTGATCACAAAGAGGAAATACTTACAATCTTAAAGTGAGTATTTCAGGGATTATCAAACCTCAAATAATAAATCTAGACTTATGCTTCTGACTCACAGCCATTGCCCAGTGGACGCCCAGATGCAGAGGTACCAGGATGAGGTCGTAGAGGAAAAGGTCGACAGCCTTGGTCCAGCGCTTCACAGCAGTGTGTCCTCCTGCCTGCCCACCTCCTCCACCCCGCAGCTTAGGGAAGAAGAATGTGCTGAACGTGTAGACTTTTAATGCTGTTGCCTCGCTAGAGCACCGCTCCATGACCAGGGAGAGGTAGAAGTTAATCACCTTTGTTAGAGGAAACAAAAGAAGCACAATATAATACATGTTTAAAAGTAGACATTGGTCAAACGTCAACATGTCCTCAATGCATGCATTAGATCTTAAATACGATTCATTATCTCTGTTGCCTTAGGCTTTCACTAATTGTATGGTCACACACAAAGTATTGTGTAAACAGAATAGTAAGAGGAATGGTACTGAGTTTCAGTTGTATTAACCACATTTTGCAATGCTAATTTGAAAAAGCAGGTCACTCAACCTTTGTTTCCATGGATATGCTCTACATTTTCATTGGAAGCAGCAGAGGCTCCAACACCACAAACGTGATGTAACACTTGCAGAGGCATTGTGAAGGAATATGACAAAGTTGCCTGAACAACAAGAAGCGTTTGCCAATCTAACAAAACTTCAACAAAAAGCAAATTTTTTTATTTATTTTAATTTAAAAGCAATAATTAACATAAAACACATAAATTGCATTCCGGGTCCTTGCAGAGCCCCCACAGACTACACAACTCATCGAGTGACCTGCACCCCTTGAAAATGTATCAAGATAACTGGATAATTTCCTTTGAGCCTTATACATGTATGATACAGTATGCTGATAGTGGCATAGATGTAAATAAGTATGTATGATAGTATTTCATAGAAATGAATGACTAAACTTACTCAAAACAATCTTCACACTCTTAGGCTACATTCACACTACTAAGTTTTAAACAGGTGGTATTATACTCATTTACAGGTTCAAAATCTTATTTAGGAGTTGTACCAGAACAGGTTTACATGGTTTAATTTTCATAAAACACCATATTTTTCTTCATACTGCACATTGCTGCAGCTCCTCTTTTCACCCTGTGTGTTGTACGCTCCGCTCTTGAGCTACAGAGTGATGCATCTTACTTGTACAAAGTCTTTGTTGGGAGTTGCACATGCGCAGTTCCCAGGTAAGGACTACTAGCCAATCAGAAGCAGAGAAGTGCAGGTCGTAAGAAACAAGTTAGTGTGATCCAAATCAAAGACGCTTCAGACTGCGACCGTAACCTAGCAGATGGTATAAGTTATTACCAGTCCACAACATCATTGTTCCACATCTTACCACTAGGACTAAACGTTGAACTGTTTCCAGTGTTCTGACAATCTATGCTGCCTTGCCGAAAAAAGCTACCATAGCGCAAATCGATAGACTCGACTCTACTCGGCCCTGCTCCGTTTTCCATTGCAGGTAGTACCCAGAGATACGTAGCTTGTCATAGCGACACCCCGACCACGCGACACACACACCAGCGATCCACACAGCTTTCTCTTTTTCAAGTTAAAACGTTTCAACATTACTCAGAATGTAAAGACAGATAAGCGGTATGAAAACCTTCCAGCTGTGTTTTCCTCTGCCGTTGTTGCTGCAGCGGTCTGTGTGACGGCGGGGGCAGAGGGCTCTGTGAGCGGGCGGCTGGCCGGCCTCACACGCTCCTCCCGCGGGTTGACACAGGCTTCCCCCGCAGCCACTTGCTGAGCTCCTCAACTCCGAAAACATTCAAGCACATTTTTGTTCCGCCATCACTTCTCGTAAAACTGTCAATATTCAAAATCTACACAGCTGATTTCTCACCTCAAAACTTCTCAGAAGTGGATTTAGTGATGAAATTCCATACGAAAATTGTAAAATATAAAACTTTCTGTTGCTGGCCTCTGTCTGGTGCACCCAATGATGATGCAGTGAATAGTGATTCTCTCTGACCAATCAGCAGTCTGTCGTGTTTTCACCTTACATGTTAGTATCTCTCAGCTTGCTTGGAAATGGAGGTGAGGTGATAAGAAAAAAAGTACCTGGAAGGAGGTACAGGTACAACATTTCTACAAAGGAAAACCAGACAAAGGCCAGTCAAGCCAAAGGACCTCCGCTCAGACTAGCTTGGTTTGAGGGCGTGCCTGACCCCGCAAGCCGCTTGGCAAGCTTTATGACGCGTTTTCATTGTGACATCACAAGTAAAGGAAGTGAAGGCTGGACTACAAACGAGCTGTTTTCAAGCGGTTCAGGGCAGAGCTGAAAACACACATCTAATGGTCCGATGTAAACAGGAAGTGCCTAGATCGACAACTAGGTGGAATCGTTTCTGAAAGTAAAACGAGACTACAAAGCAACTTTAGCCATGGAACACAGACCAGGAGTTCTTGCAAAGCAAATATAGCGGCGACATGCACAGTACAAGTGTTATTTGCACAGAAAAAAAATATTTACATAAACAATATAGTCTGTAGCATTGTTTTTGCTTTGTGTGACTAATAAGACAGGTTGGTATCATAAACACCGATGCACAAAGCTGTCCAACACAACGCTGTCAATGTTGGAGACCCATCTTCAAAACAGTTATTAGCAAGCATGTAAGGATCCTAGCTAATAATGAGAGCTATGTTAACTTTGGAAAACAGCTGTAGCCTCCCCACCACAGTTACACTGTCAATCTGTGGGAAAAACTGAATACTCTACCCCAGAGTTTTAAAACATAAATGGGGTAAGCAGCGTTTTCAAACTTCCCCGTTTTAGGTCTTCGGATTTGCTGTTTTAGTCTGGATGGGAGGTGCAAATGTAGCAAAAGGTCTGCATTTTAAAAGTAGTGTGGATGTAGCCTTAGTACATACCTCATCGTTGAGCCAGCCTCCTTCCTGCAGTGTGGCCAAGTCTCTCTGTGTGATGCGAAGCTTGAATGCCGCGCTAAGAACCAGGTTGGGATCACTCTGAGCTAGAGCACAACTCACCTCTGCAGCCATTTCCTACACACAAAGACAATGAATACATGAAATGAAACAAACTTTATCCAAGCTTTCTTGAACACAGTGATTACACCTAACTCCTAGCTAATCTCACCTTGGTCAGCCGAGGTATGTCCTCATCGCTGTGCCTTGTATGTGCTGTGTGTGCAGAATGTGTGTCAGGGAGACTGATGGCAGGAGTCTCTCTGTCCACTAGACTGAGGCGAGTAGCAACTTCTGTAGAAAGATCCAGCTCTGCTCCCTGTTTCTGCTCCAACATATTACAGAAACAATACATTAATACAATTATAACTTCATGAGTGCTTTGACATGTCACAAAAGAGCCAGAGAAATGACTACCTTTGCACATCTACCAGGCTGTGTGTCCTCAAAGGCTCCACTGAACGTCTTACTAAAGGTCAAGTTACCACGCCTGGAGATTAATCATAGAGAAGTAACTTAGTAAAACAATCAGAATTCACAAATATACATGACACAAACACATACGCAGACATACTACACCTACCTGTCCTTGGTTGCAGATGCATTTCTCCATGTAAACACACTTGGGGCAGCTGTGCAAAAAGGAGTGTCAGTCGAGCAGGGTAGATTCATTACAACATATTCAACCTGGTTTTAATCAGTTGACTGTGTAATAGGAAAATGGATGTTTATTTAACAAATCTGTTAAATCTATTAAAAACAATGCCCCAAAATAGTAGGAGGTAATTACCTGCAACTGTAAAATAAAAGCATCACTTAAATAAGCAAATACATTTGCAGATTCAGATCGGTTTCTTCTGCACTGAAGAGTGTACAGAGGCGGCTTACCTGTGTATCCCATCTTCCTGGGCACTGATTCAAAGGCTTTTCCTGAAGCAGCACTTTTGTGATCACCCTGTGATAGCGACTCACTGCAAGAGAAAAGAGAAAAGGTTATGAGATGACCAATCAGCTCATGTTCGAGAGTATGTTATTAAATGGATGTTGATGAAATTTCCCAAATCGCCACATGAATAATGGGGTTATACTTTTGCGGTTTTGTTTGGTTGAATGGTAGTGGTTGGCTTTTGCTGTATTTCTCCGTCACCATCTCCAGCAAGCGCCTGTAGTGCTCCTTATTGTTCTGCTTTATAGTCTAAAAAGGGAGAACACATAATAACTGACACAGCTGAGCGGTACAGAGTCTAATGCATAATAAAGTGGTATTATGAGGTGATTCTCTTTAGTGGTGTAACGGATCGTAGATGATTCATGATCTGTATGGATACCCTGCCAGTTCTGCACACAGGTGAACTGTGATTTGCTGTGATTTTTCAGTGGTGTAACCGGGACACTGGTTGCTTTTCATCATAGAAACAGATTAGATTGTGTTTATTGCTGCTTCAGTAATATCTGCTGCCTTTCTTTCGACACACAGCTCTGCTCGCTCACCATTGCAGCTTTAGTCTCTTTGCCCATCTGTGGCACAGCCACCATCAGGGTTGATAGGATATTGCTTGTGACATATAGCCAATCAGATGT
>NW_024040135.1:0-25000 GCF_014851395.1 Micropterus salmoides | reverse complement strand
TGTTTTCACTCCTTCTTCCCCGTGTGTGTTACACATAAGCAGAGTCGCTGGACTGAGTGCGGCCGAAATTAGGCACACTCATCCTCGGCAAGTCCTTGTTTCTGATCTCATAAATGGATTTCCGCCGAGCCTGCACCCCTCGCACGGCCGTTTTGATTTTCCTCCACCCCAAATGATTGAGTTCTGCCAGGTTCAGCACCACACAAAACCCGCTGACCGCGAACATGAAGACCAGGAACACCGTCTTCTCCGTGGGTCTGGAGACGTAGCACTCGACATCTTTTATGCAGGGGTAGCGATCACATTCGTATACCGACGGGACGTTGAATCCATACAAGAAATACTGACCCACCAAAAAGCCTATTTCCAGCGCGTTTCTGAACACCACCTGGATGATGTAAAACCTGGAGATGCCCTCTTGTCGCCTCATTTTGGACTTTGTAGTTCTCATGGCCGAATTAGGGATCTCTTTGACTTCTAAACAGTCCGGCTCGGCTTCTTTGGTGGAGTTCTCTGTGTTCTGAAGTACTCCATTAACAATAGTGTTCTTTATCTTTTTGCTCTCGTCTCGCTTCAGTGAATCTTGATCCTTATCTAGTGTTAGATAGACTGTTGAGTACCGCCGCTCCTTCTGCTTGGCCGACTGATGCACCGAGTACGTGATAAAACAAAGACTTGGGGTGCACACCATGATGATTTGAAAAACCCAATATCTAATGTGTGAAATGGGGAATGCCTTGTCGTAGCATGCCTGGTTGCAGCCCGGTTGTAAGGTGTTACAAACAAACATGGTCTGCTCGTCATCATAGACAGTCTCTCCAACTATTGCTACGATTAGAATCCGGAAGATGACCACCACTGTTAGTAGGATCCTAAAAAGCAAGCAAACAAACAAACAATGTGAAAATAAGAGTAAATATATTTGTGTTAAGTGATACAAATGTGGTGCAGTTGTGCGCCGCCTCGGTGGCTGAAGCGCTGAGTCCAATTCTGATGGTTTGTTGGATTCAGGGAGCTGTCCAGTGCTGTAACAGGACGCTCTTGAGGAGTATGTGTGTATTTACTGTGTTCTTTCTTTTTTTTTTTGCGTGTCTCCTTGAGTCTGTGTGGTTTGTATTTTCTGTTTTGATGGGTGAGATGAAGACATGTAAGCAATCGGCGTTGCTTTGACTGTACCTGTGTGAGCTTTGTTAATGGGAAAATGGGAAATCGCCGACTCTCTCTTTCCCAATCTCTTTGTGCCACCACACACCACCGCTCAAACTCACCAACAAACATCAAATGGATAAGTGGATGGATGAATACATGAGATGACACGTGAAATTTTTGGTTTAGTTTAGGTTGTTTGCAGCACCATCCCACGACAGCTGTCAACTGATTTACTTAGCTTTCTCGTTTAGAAAGAAGAGGAGGAGGGGGAAAAAAAGGAAATCTGTGAAACTACACAGAAAAATCCACAACACAGACACGAAGGACTGGGCACCATGCTACAGAAGATCCTTGAGGCACAACACAGAAACGGGGGACTGGGAACCATGCTAAAGACGATCCTGGAGGCTGCTGCGATTCTTCGATTGTTCTTGGTTTTTGTTGATCTTACCTTCCTATCATAGTAGAGTGCTGCTGGACAGCAGCCTCCAGGAGCCTCTCTAGTATAGTCCATTCCCCCATTTCTGAGCATTCGGAGAAGACGAGAGCACAACGGCACTCTGTTCAAATCCCTCCCCCAAAAAAGCGCGTTATTTCCCGGCCTGCTTCTCTCTGACTCTCGGTGTTGTCAGCCTCCAAAGCGTCCGATTTTAGCAAAAAAATGCATCCGTCATAGGATGCTGCTGCCGTCCTCGTTTCTCTCCGTCTCTCTGCGCGTTATCTGGTTGGTTATGGGCTGAGCGCGCAGCGCCAGTGAGCGTCCTGTGTGTGCCGAGCGCTCCCACGACGTTACCACACTTTTCCTTGTCATGGGAGTCTGAAGGGCTGATTACTATAAGCCCTCCTATTTTCGATCTTCAGATCAGGTTGATGGGCTGCGCGCTGCGTCTGGATGGAGGGAGGTTGGATTTAATGTCTTGCCAGCGTTAATCCGCCTTTAAGTAGTCTCCCCCTCCCATGCGTCACGTACGCGCAGACAGGTCGGTGGAGCGCAGCCAGGAGTACCAGAGCTTCTGAGTTCCAGTATTTCAGTTTTGTATAATAGCATGCACCATTCTGTTGACACTGCTGAGGACGATCGTGTCCAGAGTGTTGCAGCCTTTAATATCTTGAGTTTAGACATTTTAGCATGGGTGGCTCCACGTGAGAATCAAACTTCTAACTCTGGCTGTATTGTTATAATGCTTAACTCAGCAACAGGACAACAAATAACAATATCCACCCTTCCAGGACAGGGCTTGTGGACGCATCGTGTCCAGGGCACAATGGTCAAGGTGATTTTTCTGAGTTTGTAATTTATCAATGATATACAGAGAGTTCCAGAGACGTGTAGCCTATTTGCAACATATTACACCATTTTAACAAAACCTATTGTTTTATGCCTGTATCAGAAACCTATGGGAGTACCCGGATCTTATAAATGCTCCTTTCTTGGAGCGTATAGCCTCGCGTGCCCAGAGGTAGGTAGGCTATCCCTCCTCCCCGTGACGCTGGCCCGGCTGGTGGAGCTGTTGTTTCTACCCTGGGCAAAGATGATGCTCAGGATACAGTGACAGAGTAAAAGTACCATCCGAGTTGCTAATCGCTTTACAAGGCGACCTGCCTGCCTCTCTCTCTCTCTCTCTCTCTCTGTGGAGGTTTAAAAATAGAAGCAAAATATGTGACTCCGCCCTGTATGTTGCTCTGAGATTTGATCAACTTAGGACGCTGTATTGTGTGTGTACACTAATATTAGACTATTGTGTGGCTGTGTATATATATATAAATATGTACATATTATTTACACTATTTCTGTCATTGATTTATTATTAATCATCAGTAGCCTATTTATTGAATTAAGTCCCATTTATCTGTCACAATGCTCTTTGGTAATTACTTAGGATTTGTTTAACCTTTGGATAACCTAGTTATTGTGATTATTTTTGTTTTATTATTAGCATCATCTAAATGTATCCAGTAGGTTTACATGTTAGGCATGGTGAGCTCTGTACAACCTGGGAAAACGGAGATTACCGATCACGTGACAGTGGTGTATCCACTCAATTAAACTTTGGACGGTTAATTTCTCATGAGGTGGCTTATCCTCTTCGCTCACTGTAATCTTTTCTAATTCAACCTTTACTCATCCATGTGACGAAAGGACAGAACCCCGCTGCTTTCGAGAGAGAAAAAGCTTTTTATAGATCCTAAACCAGATTCGAAAACTGAAAAGAAATAAGATGCGTTTTCTGCAAGTCCCAGTTTTCGTTTATTTATAAACCTATACATATCCACATATAAATTGCATTTGAGTGTAAACAAATAATTTGACAGGAGGAAGGGGGTAGCGGAGGGTGAAGAGAGTGAAGGGGGCAGTCAGTTGGCTTAGAAGCACTTCCTGTGGACGATGGAGGGCCCCGCCTCATCATACTCCTGCTTACTGATCCACATCTGCTGGAAGGTGGACAGTGAGGCGAGGATGGAGCCGCCGATCCATACAGAGTACTTCCTCTCAGGGGGGGCGATGATCTAAACACAAACACATTTGTTTATCTTGGACTGGAGTAATGTTACAGGCATTTTCAGCTGTGAGTCAAAGTTACCTTAATCTTCATGGTGCTGGGGGCCAGAGCAGTGATCTCCTTCTGCATGCGGTCGGCTATACCGGGGTACATGGTTGTGCCGCCAGACAGGACGTTGTTGGCGTACAGGTCCTTACGGATGTCGATGTCGCACTTCATGATGCTGTTGTAGGTGGTTTCGTGGATGCCAGCAGATTCCATTCCTACGCAAACACATCGGACAAGTCAGTGAGCGTTACCCCCCGCAGCAAAGAACACGTGGCACCGCCGTCAGCTGTCCTGACAGGTGCTGAAAATGGACAGCTCCGCCAACAGCTGCGCTCTCTGTGGCGCAAATGTGAACAGTAGCCTAAGCACCTGCTTTAGATCACTCATGTCTATCGGCCATGAAGTGGTACAGCAGAAGGTGGATAAACTTTGACCTCCAGATGGCGATCATAATTAGGCAGTCAACCATTAACATGAGCTATAAACGCGTGTATTTTAGGAAAACCGTCCGTATCCAGTTTTTATTCTAATATATTAATATAAATACGATTTCAATCATATTTATGTTCGCCTGAAACTTTCTTTTACAGTCCTGTTTCACTCATATGCAAGACTGAGTCAAGCAAGGAATCTCAACACCCTTAAAGCAAGTATTAGCCTACTCTAGAAGAACAGTTTCAAAACAGTATGAGGTCAAGTCAAGTTCACGGGATACAGTCACTGCAGCTAAATGAACCCTTCGATGTCCGCGCTCGCCTTTACGCACCGATGAATGAGGGCTGGAAGAGGGTCTCTGGGCAGCGGAAACGCTCGTTGCCGATGGTGATGACCTGGCCGTCGGGCAACTCGTAGCTCTTCTCCAACGAGGAGGAGGAGGCGGCGGTGGCCATCTCATTCTCAAAGTCCAGAGCCACGTAGCACAACTTCTCCTTGATGTCACGCACGATCTCGCGCTCAGCTGGAGGGGATCAGAGTTGTGTTATGTCAGTCAATCAGTCAAACGTGCATCATAAACATGTCAAAAATATGTGAGGATAATTAGTTTGCATTGTTTGCAATTGATTTAACAATTAGTTCGATTTTTTCAATATATGCAAGTGTGCAGAGGGATGCCATTGCTCAGTGTTTCTTCTGTGTATGTTTATTTTGGAGGCGTGATGAATTGTGTAACACATTTCAGTGTTACAGTTATGATAATTTGGGAAGACAGTGGCGGTTAAAGCCAACACAAGCTCGTCCTAAATATGAATTAGTAGTCTATATACTCACCGGTTGTGACAAAAGAGTATCCGCGCTCAGTCAGGATCTTCATGAGGTAATCTGTGAGGTCACGACCGGCCAAATCCAGACGCATGATAGCGTGAGGAAGAGCGTAACCCTCATAGATGGGCACGTTATGGGTCACACCGTCACCGGAGTCCAGGACAATACCTTATGGTGAAGAAGTGAAAATTAAATTAACCTATTACCTTACTGAACAAAATCTCTGACAAACCTGAGGGATCTGTCATACCTGTGGTACGCCCAGAAGCGTACAGGGACAGCACGGCCTGGATAGCCACATACATTGCGGGGACATTAAAGGTCTCGAACATGATCTGTGTCATCTTCTCTCTGTTGGCCTTTGGGTTGAGGGGGGCTTCTGTCAGCAGGGTGGGGTGCTCCTCTGGGGCCACGCGCAGCTCGTTGTAAAAGGTGTGGTGCCAGATCTTCTCCATGTCGTCCCAGTTGGTAATGATGCCATGCTCGATGGGGTACTTCAGGGTCAGGATGCCTCTTTTGCTCTGAGCCTCGTCGCCGACATAGGAGTCCTTCTGGCCCATACCAACCATGACGCCCTGATAACAGCAAGGGTCAGGAAATTAGTGATGTAGCGCATAGCTAATCATCAGAGCATCATCACTATCACTATATGGAGAATGAGACTGTGTTTTCCTTCAATTGAACTGTAGATGCGTAATTTGGTGCATAATTCCGCATGGTGGATACAACCCTCATCCAAAGCAATTGTATGTGATGTAAATGATTTAGTGATAACGCGTCCTTATTGTCGAATCTGTGAATAGATCACTTTACCTGGTGACGGGGGCGGCCGACTATGGAAGGAAACACTGCGCGAGGTGCGTCATCGCCGGCGAACCCAGCCTTCACCAAACCAGAGCCGTTATCACACACCAGCGCTGTAGTCTCTTCGTCGTCGCACATGGTGTCAGCTCTGCAACACACACAGGGGTGCGCGCGCACACGCACACAGTGGCACTGTTAGATTAGTAGTGAAATGCCCTGTTTGTTTGGATTGGGTGATTGAAGATATTGGCATTCTCACAACACAAACAACACACATCATAAGGTCGCTTTTTGAGGACAAACAACAGAGGGAATGCTGGTTAGTTATGGGATATGGTGAATTATGGTGATATGCTATAGGTATAGGTTAGGATTGGGTTGGTATTTCGGATCTTCTTAGTTGTGTTACTAACAACAGAGCTGTGAGTTCTTTTTAGAAAGCTACTATAATCCACAATACACAAAATAAAAAAAGCTACAAGCCGAAATTGTGAGATGATCCGTTTCAGTTAGATGATGACATTTGGTTAGGCAAAGGTGGAAATAGCTGCTGTTCATGTTTTAAAAAATCTGTATCCATCCTCTTGTGATAAATCCACTGGATGATATTTCTCAGTCCTCCTTCGGGCAGCCGTGCAGGTACTTACCAGATCAGCACCAGGCGCCGGACCTTGAGTGTGTAAACCAGGGGTGCCGAAATGTCATGTCGGATAAATTTATACTCTGACAAGTGTCCATAAGGGGCTACCATATTTGGCATTGCCCCACTGACAACAGCCACTACTTGAATGGCAGGACAAGGAGAGGGAACTCCCGCGCGGACATCTGTGTCTACCGCCCATGTATGGAGGTCAGCGGTGAGGGCAGACAAACAATGACGGGCTTCCCTTTGATTCTTTCCTTATCGATAAAAAATGGTAATATTAACCTACTGAAAAAACCCACTGTGTCTGTGGAAGACCCACTCTAGGGATTAATAGTGGCACCATTCAGTCTAATGTCAGTGTAATATTCCCACTCAAGGCTGGAGTCTAAAGGACCCTCTGCAGTCATATTTATAAACCCAGGCCACATGTGTCTGAATATCCAAACTTGATGATGGCTTGTAAAATGAACAAATCTACAGCTTTATTAGTATGCTATATAATAGGTTATTCAATTTGTTTTGTGTCTGCTCTAGTAAGGTCTCCTAAACATAAATGAGTTTAGACTGACAGGACAAATGTAGCCTCACAGTACCAAATGGAGAGACCACTTGTGCCACACAGCTGGTGTCAGCAGCTGTTTGACTCTATTAGAAGCTCCAAACACCCAGTTTCAGAGGGGGAACCCACTGCTGCAGACCAAACATTCCCATTTTAGTACAGTATAAGTCCCCTGTGTCCACATATGGAAAATTGTAAAATGATTAAAATTCATATTTAAGTAATGTTCCTTTGGTTATTTTCTGTCTTCTGCAGAAATTTCAAACTACAACACACAATATGCAGTCAAAAATAGAAAGATCCTAACAGGAAGAAATACTTTGGCTTAAGTATAATATCAAAGGTTATCGCAGTGCATTGAATTTATTCTCCTTGGCATATTTCTCGTACTCTGTTTGAACATATACTGGTACTTCAAACACCAGCCACTGGTCTAGTAATCACCTTTTTATATAATAAAAGTCAAGGTAATGTATTCCTCCATATAAGAAACCTTTACAGATATAATCAAAAGGAATGTTGATACTATTTGTTGTTCCTGACATCAAAACAATGAAGAAAAAGGAACATCTCTTGTTGTGACACATGCCATATTCTTTCTTTATTCCTGCACTGAGGAAAGAACAAGACATAGGAAATGACATTGCCGGTTTGCTTGAAACAGACAGGGAGCAAGCTCTGAAGGCTGTGAAATAACATTGGCTAAGAGCAGTGGATAGTCCCACCACAAGGAGGACAAGACAAAAGGGCACAGCAAGCCATGAATCATATGCTGCTGTCACCCGACCCCGAGCCATAACCCTTCACTGTGTGACTCTTTGTTTTGGTCTTATGTAATGAACGGTTGGCTGTGGTCTGCTTTAAGCATCCTTTTGCCCCAGTATTCAAATAATGCTAACATTTTATGACTGGAGCTTAGTGAAGTCTGTCTATGGAGAACAGAACTGTTAAGATCAAGAGAGAAAGGTGGACGACTACTTTCAACATGAGTTTGCCCTTGTGCCAAAATATTAAATTCTTATAAAATGGTGTTTGCCCCTAACCTACCATCACTGCTAGGGCAAAGGCACAGGATGTACCTGTATAATGGCATTGTTAAACTGTAAAATATTTGTTGTGATCGTTCTCAGAGCACCCATGGGTGTGAAAGGCTCCGTGCCTGGATTAGACACAAAGTCACTTAGAGGCTGCTCAAATTATCCTGTACAGTGTGACTTTCACTTTAGGTGTAGTCGCTGAGATCAAATCATTGCAGCATGATCATTCTCCTCCTACCTATGACCCCTCAGGAGATCGTACTCATTAGCCAGCAGTAGAGAAAAGATAATAAGGACAAAACTGTCCAGAACAAAAAACATATTGATTTTTTATGGGGATTTCACATCATAAACAGAGTGCAAACCCTTTTAAAGAACCCTGAGGGGAAGTCATTTGCTTGATGCAGGCAAGGTTTTGTGCCTAAATCAATAATGTGCACATATATGGGAATGTCCCTACGCTGGATTGTAGCATTTGAGCTGTTCATCACAAACTCGCTCAATACATATGGTCTGAAAGCACTTTGTTCTTTCCAACATGGCACATTTATCTGTGTTGTGCATTAGGGGCCATTCAAAGGTCACAGCAGAAAGATGACATATTGTTCAGTAAGAGTTGGGTGTCTTCTCTCTGGCTTGTGCACTGAATACTGAGTGACAAGCTGCTGGCTTATGTTAAAGTCTCAAAGGAGCACAGAGCTCAGATCACTGTCAGTATGGCGTCAGGTATATGGCAAACATTTGCTTGTTCCTTACCACTGATACTTTGGACAGTAAGTCCCACTTTCCTAAAATGTACAATTAGAATTTTTTATGCAACATCTGTTAGATAATAGGCTCACGGACAACACGTGTCAGGACTACAGTGAAAAGTTCAGATTTTGGAAAAGAGAGTTACAGATTACAGACCTTTCTAACCTTTCTAACTTTATACCATAGTTTACTTATTGTAGAATGATGAATTGAACGTTTTATTAATTTTTATTGAATAGAAAAAAATTATCCAAACATGTTTATGTTCCTCGAAAGTCTTTTTCAGACATGGAATACATTGCAACATTGCTGGCTATCTGTCTGTTGATAGACTCTCTGATAGCAATACCAAGTCCTATTATTTCATACATATATATAATTATTATTATTATATTATTAGTGACACAACTAAATGATCCAAACTTGAGAAAAATTACACAACACCCCGAAATGCATCATAAGAAAACTAGAGAAGAGAAGCTGTTAACAGGCATTACCTCGCATAACCATGTAACAGTGTATCCCCTCCACCTTGTGTGTGTTATTGCTCTGAAATTACAGAACAGTAGGTGGTTAATTGAATGGGAAGGCCTAAACGACTACTTTTCCTCTCTCTCTCTCTCACTCTGCCTCCCAGGTCTCCTTACAGCCAGTAGGAGCAGGCTTTTTCCATAGCCAGTTTCAGACCCCAATAAAAAATTCACCAGCTTGCCCCTCTCTCTCGTTGCCTCTCAGTAAAGCACAGTCAGCTTGGCTTCAAGGCCTATCGCCTGCTGTACCCTCTGCCAAGACTTCTGGGAGGAAAAACAGAGAAAGTTGAATTAAAATCGGGTGATATTTTTGGCAAGTGGCTTCCATCCTCGGGATGTTTGGGAGCAGAGCTGCGCAGACAAAAAAGCAATCTAACTAGGTCTCATATGACACACATAAATATTGTAACACACATTCAGGCGCTGGCCACTTCATTTAAAAAAAATGTTTATTGTGATTATTATGATTATAACTCACATTTGGGTTTTGTCACTGTGTGCATCAGTCAACAGTGAACGGGAGAAAATTAGGTTAAAAAGCGCTTTGGATTGAAAATGAAATATTCATGAATCAGATTTGAATAAGCTACAAAATAGACAGCTACACAGATTTGTAGGTAGGCTGCTCAGCAAGAGTATTTTGGTAAGTCTTTATAGGGGTCCCTAAGTATTGAATCCTGAGCTATTTTAATGGTAGCTGAGAATGCACAGTGCCAGTCAAAACTGATAGGAAAGCTTGTGAGTTTTTAGGCAAAGTACCTAAGCACCTCCCCAAGAGGAAGTTTAGCTAAATAGGCTTTTGCTCTCTGACAGTCTGGCATATATTCAAACTGTCTAATTGAGCATTTACAGAAATAACATATGAGTACATCCAACATATGTATCCTCACAATCTCTGTCAGGGATGCTGTAGTAAGTCTGCTCCAGCCTCAAAGGAGAATCTTTCCTTAGAGATCAATAAGTCAGTAAATAGTTCAGTTGTACACCAATGTGCCATTTGGTTGCAGCTTTATTGCATGTCCTTATGACCCTGTCTGCTCCTCTGGGATGTTTTTTTGAGCTGTGATTCTGTTTCATGTTTAACTGTTCATCTCAGCAGTTTCAAAAGTGTACAACAAGATAAAAGCAGCATGGAGGTGCTTCAATTGAACTAACTGAACTTAGTTAGTATGCGATATTTTGAAATACTCAAAAGTAATCATCCACAGGCAATTTTCACTTTGAAAGCGTTTTACATATAGACAGTAGTGGTGGAAGTAGGCAGATCACTTACTTAAAAGTTAAAGTAATATTACACCAATTTAGAAATTGTCTTTTACAAGTAAAATGACTGCATTCTAAATCTTAAGTAAAAGTAGCCAAATGTACCTAAAGTATTAAAAGTAAGCTTTCATGTAAAATGGCTCTTTTCTATGATGGCGTTTTAGGACCATTGTTGGTTAAAAAAATTACAGAGCTGTTCCCCCAACATTAAAGTTGTAAATTTACAAGAAAAATACTACAAGAACATTAGAATACAGATCCTTAATTAACACAAGCACGTCGGAAAAATACTATTTTCCATTTTTTTCTCACAAATTCCTAAATTCACAAAAAGCCTAAAGACCTTTATCTTTACAGCACAGTCTGAATATTTCAACCTATTTTAATTTAAAGATTTAAAAACTGTTCTACAGATGACTGGCATATATAGTCTTGACTGAAGATACAGACGTATCTTCAGTCAAGACTATATAAGACAAGTCAAAGCACTGAAATTTGAATTTTGAAATAAGTTTAAATATTCATACTAGATCTTTTTCACTCTCATTTTTAAAGATGCATATGTTTTGAATGAAAAATAATCTGCAAAATAAAGTCAACAGTCCCTACAGTTATCAGAAATAATGTAGTGGAGTAAAAAGTATATTATTATAATAAAATAATAACAATTATAAAATGTCTTTCTGAAATGTAGTCTAGTAATGTAGTTTCAAGTAGCAGAAAATGGAAATATTAAAACCTGTACTTAAATACAGTGATTGAGTACACTGAACAAAATTATAAATGCAACACTTTAGTTTTTGCCCTCATTCATCATGAGCTGAACTCAAAGATCTAAGACCTTTTCCTTGTACACAAAAGGCCTATTTCTCAAAGATATTGTTCACAAATCTGTCAAAATCTGTGTTAGTGAGCACTTCTTCTTTGCTGAGATACCGGAAACCAGTCAGTAGTGTGACCACCATTTGCCTCACGCAGTGCAAGACATCTCCTTCACATAGAGTTGATCAGATTGTTGATTGTGGCCTGTGGAATGTTGGTCCGCTCCTCTTCAGTGGCTGTGCCAAGTTGCTGGATATTGGCAGGACATACATACAGAGAGTCTTAGATCTTTGAGTTCTGCTCATGATGAATGGGGGCAAAAACAAAAGTGTCGCGTTTATAATTTTGTTCAGTGTAGTTACATTCCACTACTGAACATCCCTTTTCTTAATACAATTCATTATTTCAGTGATTCATGACGGCCCCCCTTATTCAGTGAGGCTAAAGCGGACTCCTTAACCTCTGGCAACATATTACAACTGGACTTTCAGATTATTATTCTTACTTTTTATTTCATAAACGGATCAACTCCAGTGAGCAGCATTACCACTGGCCTCAAAGTTCAGCAAAGCTCAACTGAAGCAAAACCAACCTGACCCCGACAGCAGCAATGCAGCAAAAGGTGACTTAAGGTCACTAAATTAGTATGTGCCAGATGAAAATGGTAATTTACCATGATATTCATCTAAAATGTTTGGTCATGCACAAGCGTTCACTACCCTATTTGTCATGATAGCTCAGAGCACACTTGGTTGAGTCACAAGGGTTGAAACTAACAGCTAGCCTTACAGAAATGGAATTAAACATAGCTTGATCTCCCTCTGGGATATCGCATGGTATAATATCATGGACATGACTTGACTTAAGGTCAAAGTTAGTTTAATGGCAGTTGATCTAACAAAGACAAGAGAAAGATGGGGTGGAGTGCAGTAATTAAGGAATAACATAGAATAAATAGAATAATACAATTATAACTAATCATGATTTTTTTAAAATAGTTTGACATTTTTTGAAATACCCTTGCTTTCTTTTTTACCGTGAGTACAGTTTCATGTCTGTATGCTAACGCTACAGCCAGAAATGGTCAACTTAGCTTGGCATAAAGACTGGAAACAAGGGGAAACAGCTTGCATGACTCTGCTCAATGTTAAACAATCGACCTACCAACACCTCTGAAGCTTACTAATTAACACATTATATCTATTATTGAATAGGATAAAAAGGATCCAAACATGTTTAAGGTCCTCAAAAGCCCTTTTCAGACATGGAATATGTAACATTGCTATTATTTTTTACACAGGTGGCGTTTGCATGGATTAACCGAGATATAACTTAGCCACACAAGCTGTTTACTTAGCCCCCTGCTTCCAGTCTTTATGTTAAGTTAAGCTAACCACATGCTGGCTCCAGCTTTATATTTGTGTACAGATATGAGAGTGGAATCCTTCTTTTCATCTAACAAAGACAGCAAATAAGCACATTTCCCAAAATGTCAAACACTTCATTTAAAGGCAGAGATTGGAAATGAGTTTTGCTGTGACTGATTTAGTGACACTAAAATCATTATATTTTAAAATGTATTAATTATTAATTATTGACACCTGTAATGAAGAGACAAACATGAAGATATCAGAAATAGTCAGCAAAAACAGTATGAAACAACAGGGTCTCATTATTGGCACAGACAAATCTCCATCTTTAAGACATGTAGCTCATTGCAGTGTTTTATGTGCCACCACTGTCCTATGAAAACCTCCAAATCTGCCAAATGTCAACTTTTCTTGAGCTAATAAAAAATGTTTTTTATGTGTTATGTGTTTTTAAAATGATGATTTAACCTAAGTAGAAGAATTTAGAAGCAATAAAGGGACATCTCTCTTTTTATCATCAGCAAAAATGGCGGTACACTGTTTTTACTGGACAGCAATGAATATTGAACGATGAGCTGAATATAAATTATACATTTTAAAATATTTTAGCCCTGGGAAAAGAACAGAGATTTGAAGCAGCCAACCCACATCTACATCTGTTGTTAGTATCATCGCTTGACCAGCTCTATCCATGTACAATCTATCATTTATCCAAGATAGTTCATCTTGTATATTGGACAATTTGCCTTGTTGCATTTTTATGGCCAATCACTGCACAATGAACTACTTTTTTTCTTAATGCATTTACAATACTAATGCATAATAGTTACACATTCAAAGCTCTTGGCAGAGAACTTTTTTTTACCCTTTCCTCTGGGTGTTGGCTTTCAAAATTCAATAACTTACTCAGGCATGAAACCCACAATGTCAAAACTTCAATGCATGCATCCAGTACTTTGAGCCACTGGATCATACTTCTTCAGAGCATTTTTTTTGTCTCAAAGCTTTTCAATCTTTACTTAAGATGTTTGCTTTCAACGGTTCCAGTCTAGTGCTGGAAAAAAGAAGTCTAAACCTTGAATCCAGAACCTCAAAACTTTTAGAACAAGTTCACTTGTTAAGGCCAAACTGGGTATACCCAGTTGTAGCTTCAAACGACCTCACAAGACCCTGATTATTTGAAACAATGATTGAAAAACATGTGGCTTTAAAAGTCTTTGAGCCACTGGGTGACATCAACTCAGATGCCACCTCAAAGTTTTACAGTTTTGAGAAGTTGGCACTCCATATTTTATTTGCCGTCTACTAGAGTTAGCAGCTGTCTCCCACTGTCATATTACTTTCCATAATATTTTCTGCTATTGAGTCTTGTGCTGACTGCTGACAGAAGCACTCGCCAACTTTGTGTAACTATTTATCTTCAGGTTCAAGTTTTTAGCTTGTTGTCTGAAAGTCTCAGGACATTTTCAATGAAAATATATTCAAACTTGAATCTTTTTTTAATTTTTTTTTTTACGTTTACAGTGAATTAAATTATGATGTGTTAGGTGAATGGGGTTGCTCGTTGTGACAAACCCACAAAAAATTAACACCTAACTCTGCTGTTTTACACAGCTCTACAGTGTTTAAGTGTCTCCTTGTTTTTATTTTAAGGCCCTGCAACATTACTGTTTGGTTCAGCATCACCGCTTTAATCACCTGTGTTTCCAACAGCAGCTGATACAACCCACTGTACATTACCTGCCACTAATTGAGTTGGGATAAGCTCCGACCTCCAGTGAACCTAAATAGGAAAAATCAGGTAAACAAAATTATTGAAGGAAACTAGAAATTCGTCTGTTCACGTCTCCAGCTTTCTCTGTCTCGCTATTTACCTTCACCTTAAAATGTCACACCATGGAATTTCCACCAAATACTGTATACAATAAATCAGTTGACAAACACAGAGGACAAGTTCAAAGCAGTTTTAATCGCATTAAAAGTTTCCATATAGTCATTTACAAGTCTAAGCATTTCCATTGTTAAATTGCCGTTTTCTTTCTTATCTTCTCCATGCAGTGTCATCATGAATTAAACAGCAAACACAGACCATGAACACAAAGCCTATTTCCTTCCTGACAAACCCATACAAATTTGAAATCCATGGTTAATTACATGTTAACAGAACGAGTGGAATCCATTTTCCAGACCTTCCGGACCTTTTTGTTACATAAGTTACTAAAAAGTTTCTTGCTGTATTGAGTGCCCATCATCTCAGAATAGCTCCACAAAAAACAGACATTAACAGTTCGCCTTCGATCTCCCGGTCCTGCTGCTGGATCTCAACACAAGGGCTTGCAGTGCCTCATGTTATTGGCGCAGGTCCGGCCCAGGTTGGCCCCCTCCATGAGCAGGTCGGAGAGTCGGTCCAGGCCGAGGCAGGTGGTTAGGGGGCTGATGAGGCCGTAGAGACCCCCTAAGGTAATGCTGAGGGGCCAGCCAATGCACAGCAGAACCACCAGCCAGATGATGCACCAGAAACATGACCCACAACTGGCCATCCTAGTCTGGGAGAGAGGAAGATGAGAGTGGCTAATCAAAGGGGACATCAGCATGCTTTGCATAGCCAAATGCTTCCACTTGAGTTGAGCAGACGTACAACTAAAACTGATTTTTTTTTTAATTTGGGAGTCTGGCAGAAGTGCACTTTAGGATTGCACATGACAGTGCTTCAGTCACTACAATAGCATCAGAGTGTGTTCCTGTGAGCGACAGTGTCTCTTCAGTGATGATGGGAGATTATCAGATTGAAACATGCCCTGTTGATGATCTGGATGTACTTGTCAGGATTAGGCAGTGGCCTTGACAAAGCATGATAAGCTGGCAACCTCAGGCAATAACCACCAGGCCTGTCTGCCCATTGAGGTCAACAGGCCACCCACTTATGCGGTGTTGAGGACCGGTGCTGGCCCATTAGTCACCCACTAATAGCAGATCAGCACAGATCATGCATAACTTTGGTAATGAGCATTACTTTATCTGTCAATGCTGATAAGAAACAGCAGACAGGAGTATGGTGTGCTGCTATTCTGAGATATAGAAATGCTTGTTGTTTGATCCGTGATGAAAAACTGCTGATTGGAGTGCAGTGCAATGTGTGAACTCTCCCTACCTGATGCATTATGCAAAGTATATTGGCATATATATGTGGAGACTGTCGGTGCAGCTAAAATTGTGTTTTTCCAGGAAATGCAATATTAGTGAGAGGAGCTTTTTCCTTTTTTTGGGTTAAAATCCACCCAAAAAACTCTGCCCTGAGGCCCAGCCTTGAAGTTGAAATTGCAGAGCGGATGGTTTTATGAGTGGGAAAGTGTTGTGTGCTGTCAGACTGATTTCCTAAGCTTTTGGGGGGGTTTTGTGTGTTTTTTTAGCTTTAAGACACAATGGTCAGACGCCACCCCCTGGCACAACTGTCTTGACTCTATGTAATGTGTAATTTCCTGTTATGACACTACTGTCACGTAGGGTTGGGCAATAAATTACACATTCAACACGAGTGTGTCACACAGTGGATCCCGTGCTTTTGGGAAACGCCTTCACATTCAAAGGAGAAAAAATAAATAAAGAAACACATCAGCCCCTAAAATACAATTATTGTAAGGGCTGAATAACTTTGCACAACCAGGGCAACTGGACACTGACTATAGCCTCAAACCTCAAATAAAACACTTCAGTTTGTTCTACTGTATTTCCCTCAAATCCATTCACATCGCATTTCTTGCAATTGTACTGGTAAATGTATTACATTTAAATGACTGAATAACTTAAAAACAAATTCAGATTTGAAAATATTAAAATGTACTGCAGCACAAGACATTTTTATGTGGCAAATTACAAGTCAGTATACAGAGAACATTAACCTACCACCTGTGCTCATGACTTAATTAACCATTTAACTGCATGCGGTTAGTCTCTGTGACATACCGGCCTATAGCAAAGGTTAGAAGTGAGAGCTTTTGCAAAGTAGCTATTAACCTAATGAATACCTGTCTTGTGAGTACAAAAGACATGTTCACCTTCAGCAGAGAAAGGTTCTGGAGGAAGTGAGCTCCTGATCTCCTTCTAGCTTGCAGCTATTCCTTCCAGTTTCCCAGGTCCTGCAAGAGGCTTGCAGAGATGTTGTGTGCGAACAGTGGCTGCTTCCCACTAGTTTGATCTAATTTACCACAAGGTACCACAGGCAACTGAATTCTCAGGCCAGCTGGGAGAAAACAGCAAGTGTGTAACTGGAAGGCTTAAGGGGAGGGAGGATGTTACACAATGCAGACATTCATATGACTCAAGAAAAAGTATGCTTGCTGTCATGGGTTTGTAGAGGGCTGTATAGATCACATGGACATTTGTTATGGCTACATAAGTCTTTTGTGATAATGTTCATTTGTGGTCATTTTTACAGTACAAATCATGTGGTATGTCTGCAGCATGTGATACAGTATATTGTTTTTTGTCTTGTGGGCTCTATGACAAAACTGTTGTAAGTTGTAGGCGCAGCCTCAACCGACAGATTATCTCCCTTATCTAACCTCCCATTCTAATCCTTTTCTGACTGAAAGGCATAGCCTAACAACTCCAAAATACTCAAATCGGAGTGCCCTACTCTCAGAAAATATAAAAAATAGACATTGCATGGCTCCACACTTGACTGAATGCAAAAAATATGTCTCTCCACATCTATCAACACATGGTTCTCCATCAGGTCTTCAGACTGGCCCAGGCAAGAGCAGCTGTGCCGCTGACATGTTCTCACAGCCTGCCGGAGGTATGATGTAACATCAACCAACCTCTGGTGCATGATAATGAATGAATTTCCAGTCTGTGTTTTTGCCTGCAGGGTTGTGGACTGTGTTAACCTCTTCACTTTAAGAGGATTTAGGTTTAAATTACCAAGACCTGGGTTGGAACTTGACTTTTGAATAGATGTTCTGATGTCAACACAAATATTTAAGCCTCAAATTATTTTGTTGCTATGGTGGTCAGACCTCAACACTGATCCAGCTGATATAAATCATTCAGCAGAACACTGTGCTGCTAGTGCTCTACACAAAATTATGAATGGCAGAGGATTTAAGGTTTGCTGGTTGAGTGACTGTGTACATCCTGAGGGGAAGTTGAAATCCCCCAGCATGCACACTGGCCCTTGGGTTAAGCGACTGACCTACAATAGCAGCTTAGTTGCAGCTTGTGTAGCTGGTATAGGCTGAGCCAATGAGATTTCAGTTGTGCTTAAAGCAGTGGGGAGCAGATGAATGGATGGAAGTATCATGACAGATTTTAACAAGGCCTAAACATGTTGACAGTGTCTTTGTTATTGTGTGCTTGTGAGAGGGATATAGGAGTGTCTTAGAGTATTATCAGCTCTGGTAAAGCACATATAATAAAACATGTCAGACAATGAAGGATTTCCATTTTTTAATATGAAAGTACTGATAGTTACAAATGTTCTATAAAATTGAAAGCAACATAATCACTGGGATCTCCTTTCAGTAGAAAATGAAATCATCACCCCACTAATGTTTTCTTAAGGGACAGTCCACTTGGTCCCCTCAATTAGTCAGTAGTCCCACATGTGGACGCTCTACTGCTCTTGCTCTTTTCCACTGTCCTCCCCGTCACTGTCACTGTCGCTGTCTCTGCCGGGATGCTCTGGCATCTTAGCATGGTCCACTGTATCTTGATTTTCCTTCTTCTCACTGGTGTCCTCCGAGTTTGGTTCCAAGCTTGCCTCTCCTTCTGGGTTTTCCTGCTCCATGGGGGTTTCTTCCTGCGCTTCCCCAGAGCTAGCTGGCACTTTCTCGACCACAGTGTCTGTTTTGGTTTGTTGAGGAGGAAGAGCCAGTTTCTGTTGTTGCTGCTAGGAAGCCAAGGAAAAGATTAAAAATGAGTAGGAACCATATTTCCACCTTTATGTTTAAAATTATATATTACTAAATATCAAATCTACTGGTATATAGTCTATGTTAAAGGCAATGTAAAGGAAATTACTTTTTTTCTCCCTCCATGCCATAATCCTCCTTCATGTTAGCACAAGAGACAATATGTGACACTGAATGTAGAGTAAAAATCACCTGAGATCAACTCTTAATTTACTTGGCTTGTGGCCTGTTAATTCTCCACATTCACAAGTGCAACAATTCTCTCTCTCTCAGCTGACCTATTTACAGTGCTGCATTAAATTTTTAAAAATACCAAAATAGCGACCAGGGAGAGACAGTGATAGCTTTTAGCATTGCTTCAATGCTTTAGCATCACAAGACAGACAGTTGTTATTGTGTTAGTATAAAGTGTTCGTACACTCAAGATAGTAAAAGCACCAGCTTTAAATCGTCTCAGGTGCACTGAGGAAAGGAGATGAGACTACTATTAGACAGCAACAGTATGGCACTGCTGGTTGTTTTGAATGATAATTTATCTTTGCAGGCATGCAACTGGTCAGGGGTAAAAAAGGTGAGAAGGACACGCAAGCTGATAAACACAGAGACGGTGTCTGAGGGGTCAGTTTAAGCTTACATGTTTGTATAGATAACTTGCAATTGTGTACTTAGGGGTGCGACGATACACTGAGCTCACGAGGAGATGATACACGATATTGGTGTCACGAGAACAAGACAAGAAGATATTTTAACACTACTTTATAGAAAACAATTAATGCTGAAATATATATGAGTTGAGGGGGTCTAGGGGTCCTCCCCATTTAATACATTTAATTTCCTGCATTCTGTCGAAATTTTATGCACCAATTTCCTTTCCTGCAATAATTTATGGTGGAAATGTTTTTATTTATGTAAAAGGGAAACACAAAATTCAGATGGCAGGTGACAATTCAAAATCTAAAATTATAAGAGAACGAAAAACTTGTCCAAAAAGAAACTGTGTCAAGAAGTTGTAAAGTTCGTGACTAGTGTGTGCACGTTTTGGGGTCATTTTATATATCGTAGCTTGATTTTTTTTTCTTAAGTTAGTGCAAATTAACTTTTCTCAAAGCATTTTCATTTGTTATTTATCATTTCTGGTTGCAAGCTATTCAGAACATTTTTAACAAATGCTTTAAAAAAAAAAGGGATGGGGACAAAATCAGCCATTTAAAAAGGAGGTGGGGACATGACCCCAGCGTCTCCAGTGTAAACTACAACGATGCCTACACGTTTTTCTCTTGCTGACTTTAACCTACCATACATATAGCTACTGGTCTCTTTAAAGAACAATTGGCTTAGCTGATATTATTGGTTATTAAAAGTGGGCAAAGTTATAAAATTGGCTACTTTACTGTACCTGGAAGGACAGTTAATATTGTAAGCTAGCTTACTTATATCTTACATCAGGCTTGCTTTCCGACGGAGAGTTCGTTCAGCAGTAACGTCCTAACGTGTTCAGCTGTCAGACTCCGCAGTGTAGGGGACTTGAAAAAACACCCACCCTGCTCTGCCCCAGATTGGCTGTCAGGTTTAGCCATTAGGAGTGACGACTGGTTAGGCATATGCAGCTGTGAAGCTGCAAAGCTCATACTAGAGTGGACTCAGTAGATATATAACCAAAGTCCTTATAGGCTGATATAACTGACCAACGACATCCCCCCACCCCAAAATATTTCCTCATAGGATCTGCACAAATCACATAGGTGATCCATTTTGGTCTCAAAACGGTGAATTGTGAGGAGTTTGCATGCCTGATCTTCAACACTCTTCATTATTGTTCATATCAAAGGTTTTTACCTGTCTGTACTTCTGGGATGTCTGGATCATGTGCATGTACATGTTGTACACCAGGTTGGTCATTTCCGGCATGTTCTTGATGACTTGATCTGGTTGTCCAGAAGCATCTCTCTGAGGGAAGGAATGTGTGTTGTAAAAGGAATGATAATGAACATCTGTCTTGTCATTCTTTCATGCACCACATGGTAAATTATTCACCTAATGTAAATGTGCATTGAAATTGCAGTTCAGCAGCCCCGCTACCTGCTTGTTATTTCAAAGCTAATTTCTCACTTGCCGCCTCTAGACATCACTGCTCACATACTATCAAAAGGAGTCAAGGATGCAGAGTTTGTAATTTGACAATATTAGTATGCAGACAGAGTTTTACAGCCTAAACTGAGGAGTGAGGCGAGCAGAATATTTAATGTATTGGGCTATTCCCTCCTAAATACAGGGGTGATGCCCGCAGAGGCCATTTGAGCATCGTGGCAAAGTGAATGAACTGACGGCTTCAGTGCTGTAAAACTTAACTGTGGGTGGTTTTATTGCTGTAAACTATAAGTAAAACCATCAGGGCATTAATGTGTTTCTTAGTGATTGACTGAGATTAGACATCAAGCTTTACCGTCTGTCCAATGCTATCTAACAGTGCTGTAAATATGTACATATCCATATGGAGCATTAAGCAGCAGTGTTTTGCTTTATTTATAACTGCTTATGAATCAGCACTGTTAACTAGCCTGTGAAAGTTCTGGTCGAGTGTTGCCAGACAATAAATCTGACTGTTAATCTGCAGGGGTTTACTGACTCCAGATAGATGGGCTAAGCAGGGGCCACATGTGTGTGCCCAAAAGAGCTGTCCCCCATGGGGATGAACACTCTAGAGTCAGAGGAAGTGTCAGAGGCTATGGGGTATTTTAGACACCCCTGTTGCCACACACGCCAGTCAGTGAGACACAATGACCAGACAATAGTCGTCTCATGCTGGCATGGCGGGATTTAGGAGAGTGGTTTTGCCTTCTGACCTTTGGGGGTTAATTATAGCCAGGCCCGTGTTTCCCATGCTTGCAGATGGCCCCTGCAGAATGCTGTTAACAGACCATGGCCTATGAGTAAAGCTCCAGTATGACTTGGGACCAGTGAGGACCAAGGGGAATGAAGATGCCATTCAGAATATAGAGGCAGGATCAGACAGAGCCGGGGAGCTGTGGCAAGAGTTATATGGGAATGGGCACTGATGTGTAACATGTGGAAGAGTAAGCTCAGTTCTTATCAGCAAATCTGGAGCTTGAATGCTTCATTATCTGCCAAATTTAACAGAGTAGAAGATTATTGTGCTTTGAGAGTGCATGCGTGAGTCTACGTACAGGCTGTTCCTGGCTGTAGTATTCATGCGGTCTGATGTGCAGCTGCAGAGGTCTGGCAGTAAGCTGGTTGAAGGCAGGAGTCAGCTCAAAGCAGTTTTGGAACAGCGACACCCGGGCAAAAATGTACAGGCCCAGTCTGGCTCTTGACATGGCTACCACCAGACGCCTCACATCCCTGTGGAGTGATAGAGAAAAAAAAATAAAAGCTGAAAATTGGTTTGACACAAGGGGAGAAAAGAAAAATCTGAGAAGTGGCAGGGGTGGGGGAGGAAAGTGTGAAATTGGAAGAGGAGAAGAGGGGCAAAAACTGAAGTAAAGGGATCAAAGACAAAGGATCATGTCAAGATTGTCAAGGAAGGGAGACGGCAGTGTAGGAAGAGAGAGGTTTAGTGAAGGATAAGCAGCAACAAATGAAAGAGACAACTATAGAAGCTAAGAGAGAAATAAAAGAATGAAAGGCAAAGGGTAGTGATAAACAAGGCAGACAAAGAGAGCGAGAGGTGGGAAAGTACAAGAGAGGGCAGATAGGTTGCTTTTTCTTGCCATCCAGTAGAATTAAGAGATTAGAGACAGAGGAGTCATTTCCCAGAGAATGGAGGAAACCTGTTTGGCTTGCTGGAGTAGTCAAAGTGGTTGTTTATCAGCCCTATTTTAGAGGAATACCACTGAAGGTCTGTCTGCCCAAGTCTGCCCAAGTTAAACAGCAAAAAAACATGCTAAACACTGCATTTGAACCCACAGTAAGCCCAAATTTAAGAAAACAATGTGTACTTAAAAAAAAATTGTTCTCAGAATACAGATACACATATTGTACTCTGTTATAATCACAGTTGTAAACATTAGACATGGTGGAAGAGAGGCGAAAATGTGCTCTTTCACAAAGTGAACGAAGAGAAAAGAGGGAGGACCCTTCAACATATTTTAGTATGTAATAAATCTTAGTATTGTGTGTTTTAGGTGTTTGGATGGGCATCCTAACGGAGCTTTGCAAAATCAGACCATTTAGATATCTGGCCTATAAATCTGAGACGAAAGAATCTTGGCTTATAGAAATCTACAGAGCACAGTAGAAGGACGAGCATATGGCGGAAGAAGCAGCTCTGGTGATACTGTAAACAGTCTTTGATTTCATGTACAAGAATTTGGCACACGCTAATGTTTGTATGCACTTACCAACACACATATACATGTTGAAATGCAGCCAAAAATGTGGAATATGCCCACCTGAGCACTTCATGAGATTTAGAGGATTAATCCACATGATGAGTTCTATGAATATGTAGAAGGGGGAAAAAAGGCTGTCCAGGGTCTATGAGTGTGTTTATGCAGCCGGTTTATGTAAAATGACCAAAATTTCAAGCATGTACAAAACTTGAAAGCACAACATTTCCACAAAGATAAACTACAATCAATGAGCACAGAGCTCAAGAAGAGAAGAACCAATCATGAAGCATCATTGCCTGTGGACATGGCACTACTAAGAGATGCCCACCTGGGCTGTGCTGTGACATGGCAGGGCAAAGTGGACAAATGCCGTTTGTGTGTGTGTGTTCCCACATGTGTGTGTACATGTCAGAGTGCGTCTGGATCTCTGCTTCTCTGTCAAAAAGTGTGCTCTTGCATGTGACCGTGCCTGTGTGTATCAGCAGGAATACTTCTCCTGTCAAAGCAAGGGTCAGCTCGTCATATGGTCAGCTGCGTCCCCTGTGGTTGTCACGGCAGCAGATAGCCATGAGGAGAGATGTAGGGAGAGGGACAGTGCAGGAGGAGGAGGAATTTGAGGTAGGACTCAGTGGTACACCACAGTGATGCCATTATGGGAAAACCAAAATGGACAGCACAAGAATTTTTTAAGAACCGCTGCCTTTTCAACCACGCAGCCTACCATTCAGAAGTGTCAGCGACACTATAATATGAATGAATATTAAGTCAAAGCAAAACTATGAAAATAGGATTAACAAAACATGTTCTGTTATTTTAATTGCTCAGTTATTATACACATCAACCTCTGTTTACAGATCTTGGGAAGTACTACTGCATATGTGAAAAAAGTTTTAAATCGTGGTTGGCTACTGAGGAAGAATAGAAACTCTAGTGCTATTGTATTCCCCTTCAATGGATAACTGGAGTTGTAGCACAGAGACAGCCTTTGACAACCTCCCCACTTGTGTTGGTGCGGGTTGGCATTCGGAGGCAGTATGCAGTATCCAGCGTAAGACAAAATCAAAGGAATGATACAGAGAGGAGATAGACTACCAGTTTCTGTGGTCCGCTGCACTTCTCATTCCAGTTACATCAATTCATTGCTTTACCTGTGAGATAAAAAGTGACCATGCTCAATGGTGGGCGGTATTTAGTTACAAATGGAATGACTTTTTCATTTTGGGGTTCCAATTTGCAGACTGACCAATGTGAGGCTGGTGAATGCACTTGCAGTACAGCTCCTAGCGGTGCAATTCCAACAGTAGCTACTGTACATCACAGCCAGAGGTGGCAAGATTAAGTGCTATGGAAGAGTTAAGCCTCAAATGTCTGGTATTAACACACGCACCGTATATTAAGTGTGGAGAGCTCATCGGGATCTCATGGCAGCTGAAGAGTGAAACACCATTACACTACAAATCAATTCGGTGAAACGAGGAAGGAGACGGGAGTGAGGAGAAGAGGGAGCTGTGAGATAAGGAGATGGAGCTGAAGACTAAGAGAGGCCAGCAAGTGTAGTTGGGCAGACAGCAATGGGATGAAAAGGCATAAAACCTACCACTGCAGTTTGGTTATTGTATTTTTTTCCTTTAGCAAACGTCTGTCAGTAGTTACACATGACAAAAGGAGAAAGCCTCCTGAGAGCAGCTGGCTCAAGAGAGTTAAGTGCCTACATTTTTGCTGTGTTGTATCCCTGGAGGATGTGTATCTATGGTGTACATCACAAGTATTTTTGTAGAAGAATAGCTGCTGAAGCTGTCAATTTAGGGTCAGGGTCACGTTTTTCTGCTTGGCATGCATTGTAAGAAATTACCTCAAGTGTCCCACGGCTTTGGTGCGGACCAGTGAGAGGATGATGTAGTCATTCTGCTGACCCTGGAACCTGTCCACTGTTGTCACCTGCGCAGACACACAAACATATTCATTATTTGAACAAAACACACACACAAATACAC
>NW_024040134.1:0-25000 GCF_014851395.1 Micropterus salmoides | reverse complement strand
CCTGCCAGAGTTCTTTAATACAGCCAACACAAGCCTGAAGTTTAGCAACGGCTCAGACAGCAGTTATGTTTTTTAACACGTAGAATCACACATTTCCGTTTACATTAGCCGTGTTAGCAGGCTACCTTTCTAACGCCTTTGTAGATGTAGAAGTACAGCTCACGGCCCACATTGAAACAGATCCTGTCGCCGTTGCCCGACTGATCGTTGACGTTCACGAATGAGACCTTGACGGGGTTGGAGCCTTGCGAGTTGAAAGGCACCCTGTTAGGACGGCTGTATTCGGAGTGAGTGAGGAGTTTATAGACGCCTTCCCGAGTGGTGAACTGAGTTTTAATTTCGTTCATCTCCTTCCCTCCTCCCTCCGCCGCCATCTTTGAAATTAACATTCATTCCTCTCCCCCCAGGCCGGCCGGATCTTACGCAGGGGGGGGGAGCGGGCCATGGAGCGGGCATTCCGACTCTCCCGTTCCCCCCAACGGTTCACCGGGGAACTGGCGGAAGAAGATGCGAATTAAGAATAACTTATCACATCTTTGCACTTCTTTAACACGTTGAAGCATTGTTTTTAAACCATATGTTACAAAAAGTACAATACATTTTGGACAGTCATACAACAGTAGGATATATTTTACGTTGGTGGAAAGTTATATAAATTTAACGTTACTTGTATATATGTTTAACCAAGCGTTCGACATTATTTTTGAAGTCATGTACCACTTCCTCAGCCTGCACAGACATTTGGTTAGGAAGAATAAAATAAACTGGCATTTAAACTGTCGTGGATGGGGTCGTGCAGAATGGCAGAATCAACGAGGTCAATACTGAGTTTTATTTTGAAAAACAAATATCGCCGGACGTATTATTTTGTTAAAAATTTGAAATTGGCAAACTGAGTAACGTTAGCGTTTTGAACGCGTGTCCATGCTGTTTGTCATGTGTGACCTGCTCACCTGTGGCCACATTTGGCTGCAACATATCAAAGGCATCTACGCGTTGCTGATTAATTAACGTTAATCTACCACTTTACCTACCTGACTACGCAATATCGACATCTTTTATGTGTTTTACTTTGTCGTGGTTGAAAAAAAAAAAGTTTTACGTGCCGAATGTCATGGCATATAGGAGAAGACAACTCTCACTTCCAGGTGAGTTATCAATTTTTAGTTTCATTTAAATTTTAATGTTTGGTACTCATTTCACATATTTGTTTTCTTGGACATGATATTCTCCATGATTTTAAAAAGAAGAAATGTGTGTTTATTTTTAAATGTGCTTAAATGCAATATTGCACTAACGTTACAACTTTAATGCGTTATTTTCTTCAATCAGATCACGGTGATAGACATGTGTCGAACAACATGGACCAGCTTGCTTTCAAATACATGGTGAGATCAGTTAGCCACATTTCATCTGCATATTGAGAGCGTTTGACCTCGTCAGTGTAAAAAAATTCTAAATCACCTGCATTTAACTATTACCTTGACATTCTGGACTGGAGTGAACTTTCTTTGTTTTTGTTAGGACATGTGTAAAGTGGAGTCCAGCACCGATTCTGACTCCGAGATCAGCCCAAGATGGTCAGACACCAGCACTATGGTATTGCTTTACTTCTTAATTTGAACATCACACACACTAGGGTTGAACAATTTTGAAAAAATAACTAATAGTGATTATTTTGACTGAAATTGCGATGTGATTTGCGACATTGGAGGGAATGATCATTCTTACATTATTCTCATTTTCATTAAAAAAAAACATTAAAATGATTACAGTGTGAATTTTTTATTTTATTTTTTTTTTCTTTAGAGAATTTTTGTACTAAAGAAAGATCTATCTTTAGTCTGTAGAATATGATGTGTAGGCCAGGACATCTGTGCAGCACAACAATATTCAACTTAAAATGGTATTTTGACACACATTTAATCTTCCTCAACCTCAAATATTGCACACAATAAGCACAAATGAATAAGTGGCTATGTAAATTTATACAGTATATGTATATTTTAAATGGCTTAAAGAGACCTGATCTCAGTGCCAGATGGAGGACATCTCCATTATTTTTGTTTTAAAATGGTATCAAACTCAATTTCAATATATAAACTGTTATATTGTGACAAAATAGACCTACCTAAATAAATATACCTAAACTGAGATGCTTTCTAAGAAATTGACTCTACATGCCATTATCTTCACACCACCCCTGACACTGCACATGTATACACCTTACCAGCAAGTCTTGTCTTTCATGGTCTTAGTAACATCATTTAGGAAGTCTGGGCTCCAACGTGCATTGATCTTTTTAATTTATAAATAAATTACTGTCTTGTTGATACAAAAAAAACTTAACCCTGAACTCATTGTGCAGGGATGTGTGAGCAGTGCACCAGAGAGTGGGACTTTTCGGAGGACATTGCCGCTAACACACAAGCCTGCAGGAAGGCATGGCGGTTATTCTTTGGTAAGCATTCTCCTTTCTTTAATCCATCCATTCTGCTGCAAAAGCACCCTGCTGTTCTATGTATTTCTGAATGAGTTAATGCATGATTATAGTTTTTGGACCCATACGACGGGAGCTCTGAGGATTCTGATGAGTCAAACGTCGACGTGGGTGTCTCCAGCAGGCGGACAAAGCAGCAGGGAAAAGGTGGAGGAGGAGGCTGTCGGTTCTCAGGCAGGAGCAGGAGATTTATCCTTCATCACCCTGCCTCCGTTGCCCTCAGAGAAGTGGTGAAAAATGGCATGAGAGATGCTGTGACGGACCAGAAACATCTTTTGGACGTCCAGATGAAATGTGGGAGTGACTCTGAGCTTTGGGTCTGTGAGCTTGACATTCTGCCCTCCCACAATGACAGGGATGACTGTAGAGATCTTAATAAGGAATTGGCCAATGAATCAACAATGCACACCCAAACCATGGATATAGAATACCATTGCCAATTTGATAATTCAGGCTTACATGCTAGAAAACCGTCCACATCTGAAACACCTGGACTTGTCATCCCAGTGGAAGGCAGGTCGTCCCGGATGCTGGATTGCTGCTCTGAGAGACCCTCTAGTGGGTGTAACCTCAGATCTGTTTACAAGAGAAAGCTAGGTTCCCCTGGAGCAGAAGTGGAGGAGCAGGGGCAGAGAAAGAGGCAGTGTGTTGTCAACATGGAGGACGAACAAGAGGGAGGGGACTCTGCGTCTCAACCACGTTAGAGCCATCCAACCATGGACTGAGAGTACTGAAGTCATATTCAATGCCTTAAGTGGTAGATTAAATATTATAATTAGTTATCTGGCAATGCACTTTGTTTAGTCGTGTAAAGATAAATTGGTGTAGAGACCTGATGATTTATTGTTCTACCTCAAGTTATGTTGCGTTTCTCACAGGTGTCACATATTGTGCTGATTGTCTCTAGGCAATCATTTTTGTTGGTAAAATTACCATAGCAGCCTGGGTCTCCATAATAGACCTAAGTACAGCCTATGTGCTGGCAATGAAGAAAACTATACATTACATTACAGACCAATAAAGAAAAAGCATCTTTCAAAAAGTAAATTAAAATATGACACTAGTTGTGTTTTTTTTTTTTCCTCCACTAAATAAGTAGATATTGGTGCACAGGATAGTAAATTTTGAGCGCCTTCTGATTTTAATGGTAAAGATGACATTCAGCAGCCACTAAATTTTATCCACGGGTGACACACCAAAAGCTAATTTTGTTAAAATGGTATGTTAAAATGTTGCTTTGTACCAATTGATCTAAATTAAATTTCTTCACCAGTTTCGAGCATTTGTGTTGAAGTTCTCTTTCTGGAAAATACATTTTTTAAGTAACAGTTGTAAATTCCTCTTGGAAGATAATACTAGATCGATTTTTGAAATTGGGACAAACAAAAAAATGCACAACTTTATTGATTTTCTTCAGTCTTGAACATATAGTGTGATAATGTAGTCTGATTTTGCTGCAAACAAGAACCTAAATTTCATCCTCCCTTTTCACACACTTCTGGTGTGACACTTTTTTTAATATCTTGCAGTTATCTAGTTTGATTTCCTTCATTATTTATGGTTTATGTACTTTTACTCTAGCAAACATAAAAGTTCATTTCTCCAACCAGCAGGTGGTACTAACACACTCTAAATGTAACATTTTTACATCGTTTAGCCTCAAGTCCTGTTCTGGTTAGGGAAACCTTCAGTATCTTTGTGTAAAGGTTTGGTGGATAAGTTGGATGACTGTCATGAAGTCAACGTCCACCACCAAGCGCACTGGTTCTCAGGTTGTATATTGAAATGTCAGTCACCGTGTCCAAAGGTGATGTGGGATCTGAGCTAAATAGAGGCCATCATCTTCCTCTGCAAATTCATACAAAAATTGCATACATTCCCTGATACTGTCCACTTACACACTGCTTAATCTAAGTTTATAGCAAACAAGTGGAATTCCCTTCAGAGAAGTCCTTTAACAAGGACAAGTGATCTAGTCAAACTAGATCAACAGACACATTAGGACAATCAGCTTCCTTGTTTTATGGTGTCCGCTTCATATATCATGAAATCAAGTGACTTAATCAACCTCTCCCCTTATCTTGTCAGTTAATGTGTAGATTCTGGCAGACTTTTGACAAGTGAATCTGAGAGATTGACAGTATTGAAGAGCTGAGAAGTCTCTACAGAAACCTTCGGTAGTTTACACTGGCAAGTGCCACATATGATACCGACTTTAAATGAAACATTTACTACTACACAGACAATGGTGAAGTCATAAATGCAGTTTATTTCATTCTAACAAGTTTTATTCAATCTAAAAACATACCAGTTCTTTCATAAAAACTATGTATTTTCAACTTTCCTTTTCCACATTTCATTTTCTCTTCATTTACCATCTGACAACATTCCCTTGACCTTCTAAGACACTTTCCAAAAACACTAACAATGGGTACATGCTAATTACTGCTCCACAAAAAAAACTAAGTTTTATATTGGAATGCAACAACTACTTTTTAAAATGGTGGTTAATAAGCAATGAAGTGATTATGTGTGGCTTAATAATAAAGACTCTCTGGTCTCCAGGAATGACTTGGGTCATCTACTCAGTGCACAGGATAGCAACTCCGCGCTCATAGAAGCTATGTGGATCTTCCTTGGTGGCAATGTCAAAGTCAACAGTGAAGATGAGGTCCGACCTGGTGAAGTTCAGGTACACTGGCAGAGTCACCTGCAACAAGGAGGAAAAACTAAATGTGATGAGTGGTTCTGGACAGTCATCCAAAACACAATACAAGGTAAAAAAAGAAAGCAAAAGCAAAATTTATCAACATTAGTTATCTTTCTAAAACATCTGACTAAATTATTTGACAGAAATTGTTTTATATTGTGTATACATATCTTGTTCATACCATGTGTCTCTTCTCATCACTGCTTTGCTTGATCCAGCGGAGCTGAGTGAGAGGCAACTCAGTGGAGATAGAGGTGGACAGAGACAGCTTGTTGTTGGCACAGGTAGATCCCTGCAGTTTCAGACCTGAGAGAAGCAGTGTTTGACATTAGAACCCTTGGAATTTTTACAAATGAGAGAGTTATTTGTGTTAGTTATTTTGTGTTGTTACTGGATTCACATTTTGAATATTTGGGTGCTACAGAATTAGGACCTATCCTACACCTATCTATTCACTTCTTTAAAGGACATTTTGTCAATTCATGTACCCCTCAGTATGGACCTTATGCGATTTGCAAAAAACTATTTTTTTTAAAGATAGTTTTTTGGACTTTTGCCTTTATTTGATAGAAACAGCTGAAGAGAGATAAGAAATTTGGGAGAGAGAGATAGGGGATGACATGCAGCCACTATAGTAGGGAATCAGCCTTGTACGTGGTGTGCACACTACCAGGTGAGCCAACGGCACCATATCCCATACAACTCTAATGCTAACAACAGTAGATGGAATGCCTGTTGTCTGACCTTTGATGCCAAAGCTGCAGGCATCCAGTGCGGCACCCTGGGCGGAGGTAACATTGACCTCCAGACACAGCTCTTCAAGAGACCAGCTGTTGGCCTGGGCCACATACTGGCGGGTAGCTGTAATGTAAGCCTCCGGCACAAACAGGCTGCCGAGGCACACGTGGATGTTCTAGAGAAGGAGAGAAAATAATGAGTGAGGGGGTCAGTTTTTAAAGGAATCTTGATTCTGTGCACAAACCATACCTTCAGTTCCTTTGCACCCCCACTGGCAGCTCCCTGGGAGATCTGCTGCAGCTGTTTGATTCGCTCACTGAAGTCTGCCACCCACTGGATCACCGTCATGGAGGCTGGAACTGTGTAGCGACACCAGCTGCGAGGGAGGATGCCTGAGGAGAAAATAAAATTTATGCAAGTATGCCAGTTATTCAAAAATATCTTGTTGGTCAAGGCTGACAATGAGTAATTGTAAGGAGTTGCAAGATTTTACCTTTAACAAGGTCACTGATGAGTGTGCGCAAGTAGTTCGTCTGCTTCTTCTTTCCCTCACAGACCTGCACCACATCAGACAGATCCTGACGGACCTCCTGCAGCAACTTGCCACCCATCTTCACCTCGCGTTCAAAGAACCGGAACAGTGGGTCCTGAATTGTTTGGACAAAACGAAATCAAATCCAATGCAGACGCTTGGCAGATGCATCAATGACACAAAGAAAATCACAAATTTATCTGCTTACTTCTTCTAACTCCTAACCTGTGCTTTTGTTTTTTATTTCACCTCATGAGTCAAGCACAATCATTTAAAACATACAAAAATGGATCTGCATTACAGTAACTGCCAAAATATTATATACAACTTCTTGAAGAGAACACACAATATTTTAAGCCGTTCCTCTGAAGTCTTCTTGCCAACCTTTCCTCACAATTCTGCCATTACCTTGATGTTCTCCACTGTGCGTTTGAGTGGATTGACTGTTTGGGGAACGAGTTGCAGCCAATTGGAGGCAGTGGTGTGGAGGGTCCTCATCCAGGCTGGCTGGGCATCAGCTGTGGACGAGGCGCGCTCTTTCTTCTCCGTCTCGTAGGCAAGGTCATCCTCATCCTCCAACATCTGCATTTTCAGCATCTTACCCATCATGTCAGTGCCTGTGCAGCCCGGCGGAGGGAACGAGTGAGCGGGGACGGAGTTGGAAGACAAAGCCAAGGTGGGAGGGTAGGGGGAGAAGAAATTAATAGTGGAACATGAAACAAACAGCTTACCTTAAGGGTGTGTTAAGAAAGTTTGTTCAATTAAAAAAAAAAAAAAAAAAGGACTTGTGCCAGGCAGGCAGACAAATTAGGACTACACTGGGTAGGAAGACCCAGGCTTCAGGCAATATTTCAAATATAACATTCAACACAGTTCCCAGGTGGATAAAGTAACCGCATTCTTGACTGACTGGATCTGTAGAAGAAAGGAACATAACCAATGTAGGGTAACGGGTTTGAGAGAGAAACTAAGGGGTGGGGTGTGAGGATGAAGGAGAGGGGGAGTGTGACAGGCGGTCCTATGGGTGGATGCTTGTGGGAGTTTGGAGGAGGTGTGGGAAATCAATATGACAAAACAGGGAGAGGATGATATGGTTGAGGGGATGGGGAGGTGTGTGGCTGTTTTGAATCCTAACCTGAGGGTGGGGATAGTATTTTAGCAAAGCGACATGATGGCTGTGAAATGCAGCTGCTGGAGGGTGAGGAGACACACACACCCTTCCTTTGGGCAGAGCACCTGTTAAAGTGCAATGACTACAACTACACAGCTACACCGTGTGCCTACGATATACATGACTGCAAACAGGAGGTACTAGAAAACTAACAGGTGAAGTGAACCCATCAGAAGAGAGATTAGCAGGGAGACCACCCTCAACATATTCTTTGCCACCACACACAAACACACACTAGTCTGCCCAAACAGACTGTTCCAGTGAGACACCCTGTCAAAATAAAAGTAAAGACACTAGAATAGAGAAAGATGGTTAATGATCTGCCCTTTAAAAACATGAAATCTGATTAGATGAAATGAGGAAGTTGGATCAGGATGCGTAGTGGTCCAGTTACTGTGACAGAAAACCACAGTACACATGATCAAGATGACCGGCTGTGGCGTACCCTGAGTGGTGAGCAAGACCTTCTCAGCATTGCTGGGCAACCCGAGCCAAGATGGAGTCTGAGTGTCGGGAAGCAGCTCTACCCAGTGCATGAACTCCTCACGCCTGTAACAAATCATAAATCATTTTTAACTGGTTGAGGTCATGAGAGAACATTTGTTTAACTGGAGCTTTAGCTGGAATATTAACACTATTAAAAGCCACTACTGACCGAATGCCATCAGGCATCTTGATGTCCTTGTGCCCGTCAACCTTGAGAGCCAGTTTGAATCCACTGTCAAAGCTTCCCTTGGTGAAGATGCGGTCCAGGAAGGTGTTGAGCAGACGCTGGTCAAACTCATTGTCAATGCGGCCACCATAGATAGACTGGGCCATCAGAGTTTTCAGAGCCGCCCAGGGAATCTTGTCCGGTGCAATATTCTGACGACCCTGTGTGTTAAGGTTGTAATTTCTTAACATAATTGATCTGATGAATTTAGTATTTCTAAAGGTAACAACTGTATAAATTTATGGGTTGTTGTATATAATAATTTATATTGGCAACAAATAATTCTTATGCTGACACATTCAAAGCACTGTATATAATTTCTGAAATAATCTCCAACCTTAGCAGTGTCGTCCAACCAGGTGTCAATGGTGTCACAGGCAGAGCGAAGGTCAGACTCTCCAAATTCATATTTCTTGGACCAGCCCAGTGGTGCATAGCGCAGACGCTCCTGAATGACTGCATGGAACCAAGCCAGCAGGAAGTAGAGACGAGCACGCTCGTTGGGAGCCTGTAGAAACATGGGAAAAAAGTTATTAAGAAGGCAATTGTGGAGAAGTCTGCAAACAGCAATGATGGACAACTGTGAGTGTATGTCGGTAAGTCCCGATCAAGTCACCTTGCACATGCGAGCCACAGGGATGCTGCTGAAGGTTCTGAGCATGTTGGCCTTGACGCCAGGAGGAGGTTCAAACACAAAGATACGACCGGCACGAAGCAGATTCACTGGCACCTGGCGGGAAAACACAGTATTGAGACTTTGACCAGTTAAAGAAATGAATGGAAATATTTATTTGGGGGATGTGGTTTACCTTGGGGTTGATCTCCATTGTCAGGAAAAGCCTGAAACTGGAATGAGGCTGCATGGAGTGAAGCTTCTTTTCCAACTGCATCAGCCATCCGGGGGCCAGGTGGACATTCTCCAACATCACCCACCTGCATGACAATCAGGATGTCAGTACACCAAAACAAAGTGTACATGCTCAGAAAATACACAGAAAAAGCATTACGCACCTGCCGGACTTGACAGCAGTATTGATGTCTCTGTCTGCCTTATTGAAGCCCTCAGCCGAACCTGTGGACAGTGTAAGAATACACTTAACAATATCCTCACTTGATCCTATTTGTGTAGCCAGAGTATGAGCTTATGTCTTCCTTACCAATCGAAATGGAGGTGATTTGTTTGTTCTCCTCAGCAGCCAGATCTCTGACCAGGCCGCTGGCATCATAACCTGGTACAGAGCACATCAACACTGGAGTGCTGGGCTTCACCTACAGACACAAGAGAGGAATGTCAGCACAGATTCAACAATACTGACTATGGCAAACGTCTCTAGTGAGAAAACCACAGAAGAAATACTGGTAACTACCTCGTTATCCACGATATTGGCCAGGTCAAGAGGCTGCTCGATGAGGCTCATGAAAGACTCTCCCAGCACCTTTGAGACAAAAATGTGCGACATTGCCAGGAGACGGTCAGGGCGGAAGGCCTCGATCAGCAACAGCTGGTGCACTGCCTGGCCAATGAGAGCTGAACATGGAGTGGTACAGGGAAGAGCAGACAGGTCAGAGCAGGGTCATGTATACAAAGAATATATACTGTACATATTTACATTCATTAAAAAAAAAAAAAAAAAAATCTATCAATATTTGCTTGGCTTTAACATTTACGCATCATTTATCAATATACTCACTGGACTGCTTCTCCTCTGACCACAGATAAGGAACAGACAACTCTGGAGTGTTGCTCTCAATCCACATGAAGAATTGCTGAAAAAAACAAAGCAATAATGATTACTGATACGTTTTGTATTAAGAGGTATGCTTATAAATACAAGTCTGTCCATGTGTAGCTTCTGTTTAATTATAACAGATTGCCAGTATTTCTCAATGCTCACCTCATCTGCCTCAACTTTTTCCACCAAGTCGTTGAACGCTTGCAGGCGGCTGAGGCGGACCATGGCCTCACTCTGTTCAGTGGTCAGACCTTTCACTTTGGGAAGTGACATGCCAGTCAGAACAATCTCCTTACTACGCAAGAAGTGCTGGAACTCTGCATCATATGAAGGCTCACTGGAAAAAGATGGGTTAAAATTATTAAGATCTATATTGACACCTTGTTTCCTTTCAATGTGCATTGGTGCAATACTGCTATCTTACCTGGTTATGCCCTTTAGGCTGATCTTAGCCAGCAGCATGGCAAAACTGATGTGATCCTGGTGGAGCATACCTCTGGCTGCTCTGTTGAACACCACCTACATCCATACATACGTAAGCAAATCATGTCTATTACTATACCACCAAAGAAAAGGAGCCTCTTGTTTTCAAAGTGTGTGGTTCAAACCTGGAAGAGGTCCTTGGTGATGATATCGAGTCTCTGTGTATGATCACTGATGCTCTTGAGGTTGGGGTTCTCATACAGCACTGTGTGGTAGGTATCCAGGAAAAAGTGAAGGGAGTACTGGTACAGGAAGTGCATCTGGAGCAACACACAAACGCAGATTTGTTAATTAAGTGGTTGTTTGACTAGTTTACGAGAGTTCTTAATGTAGTGAGATTAAGAAATTATAAACCAAAAAAGGGATCGTTTGAAAGAGCTAGTAAGATATGTCCAGACCTGGTTGAGAGACTCCATGGTGAAGTAGATGCTGCTGCAGGCAGAGGACAGAGACAGGTATTGCTGTGACACTGCCTCCACCTCTGCCATGATGATATCGGTCTCCTCCACCTTCCTGGTCACCTCAGCTGCCTCCTTCTTCAGGTTCTCCAGCGTGGTGATGATGGTGTCGTCATCAAGGATGCGGCCTTTAACCTCATTGAGGGCTTGCAGAAGGGATTTTTCCAGCTGACGCAGACGCAGTTGGAACTCACCTACAAGAGACAGGAGGACAGTTGTTGATCGGCTTTTGTCATCTTTTTGCAACGCGACATTGGTCAGCACATCAGCAGTTTTCTGTCTCACCCTGCAGTTTAAGGAGGTCAGAGCGTTTCTCATCCACATCAGGCCTCTCAGCCTTTAGGACCTCGTTGAGACACTGGCTCTGAAGGCTGCTGCGTGTCACAGTGAAGTTGACGAATGTAACACGAGAACACAAGTCTGGTGGGAACTCGACCTGCATACACAAGACACGCATAGAAAAATGTCTTTCTACAATCATTTCAATGAGGGAAATACTCCTACTTCAGTCTTTCTTTATGACATAATTTGTTAACACTGACATACACCTATTAAAATTAGCTAAGTACTCTCTAATCATTTAGGTTTTATCTATTGATAACATAAAAAGATAGTCTACTCACCGTTGGGTCTCGTGTAGAAAGGAAGATGACAAATGAAGGTGACAGATCGATGTCCTGGTCTCCCAGGGTGATGAGGACACGTCCTCCAGTCCTGCGGACCTCTCTGTTCAGCACCGGGTTCAGGATGGGGTCGTAACTTTCTACATCCTTAAGGGGGAAAAAAAAAAAAATTACTATAAATAAAACAAATTCTTGATGAATACAAGAGCATTGGAAAGTGAGTAAGTAGCACAATAATGTTAGCAGTGTATAGTAGTTGATCATACCTGGACCAACAGTGGGTTTCCAAAACGCAAGGCGCTCTCCAGATTCTTCCTGAAGGCATCATCCAGGAAACTGGTTCTGGTGATCTTGCGTTCTTTGTACTCATTCATTATGAACTCTGTGGCTTGGCCAGATGGATCGATGATTAGAGGGTACCTAGAAAGGGCAGTGATATAGAATACATCAGCATGGGAAGTGCAATCAGCTGAAGGCTAATTAATGCTGAGGAAGGCTTAGTATTAGGAGTAACATTACAGCAATGCAAGAAGAGAAAGATCCTGACCTGTTGAACCTCTTGAGCATGATGGCGTTCTCAGTGCAGAGATCATCAGCTGGGAGGGAGTTCGCTTGCCAGCGGAGCCTCTCATCAGCATTGGACAGGTACTCAGTTCTGGCAATGTCCGTACGGAACTGGGGGGGAAAGAAATGACACCATTGGAGTTTAACATAATACATATAAAATATGTGGTAGTGCATATGGTAGATTTCAAGTTCAACATGTGTGTACTCTAAAACACATTTGAAAGAACGCAAACCATAAGTGGAGGACAGCACCTTTAAATTCATTAAAACCTAAACTGCAACATACTTACTGGTAACATGAATGAAGGCAGGATTTGTAGATGTGATGAATCATGACTTTGTGTATTGGAGCTTTAACTACCTGAATGTTGGCCTGCTGTAGATGGTGAGACCAAGTAGTGAACAGGTTCTGTCTCATCTGTTGCTCAAAGTAGCCGGCATAGGTAATGAAAGCTGCAGAGAGCAGACAGTCTCCAGCGATGGTAGACATCTGGTTCTTGAAGGTCTCACTGGTCTTCTCCCAGCGGTCCCTTTCAGCTGACAGACTTTTCAGTAGGGCTGTGCTGCGATTCACCTGTGAGAGGCGAGAGCAAGAGTTCAGAAACAATGCTGGAAGACGCATGTTAAACTGGATGAGAAGAGACAGACACAGAGGGAACCGAATATTGGTTTGGTGACCGGTTACCTTAGCCTCAACCGCAGCCAGGTCGGCCTTGATGGCCTGGGCCTCTGAGATGAGGACGGCGTATTCCTCCTTGTAGCGGGCAATGCTAGCCTCCAGGTCTCTGATCATCTGCTCCACCTCCTCTGCCTTTGTCTTGTTGTCTGTGGCGTCATCTTCGAGCTTCTGCAGTTCATTACGCAGAGGCTCCACACGTTTCAGCATGTCAGCATAATTAAGCTAGGGAAACGGTAGAACATGGTATACATTAAAGGAGTGCTCTCTTTACCCAATTATTCACTTAATCTTCATATCGTTTATGCTTCCTTACCTGAGCAATCGCCCATTTCACCATAGGTCCACAGGCCAGTGACGCCCTGTTGACTTGGTCGTAGTTGTAGCTTGGGTTGGAGAGGTAGTTCTTTTTCATCTTCTCACGGATGGAGTCACTGGATAAGTAGAAACCAGTCCAAGTAGTTATAATATAGCAGAACTTTACATAGACAAAACCTTTAATGTGAAGTGTGGAACAATTATCATGAATCAGGAAATAAAACATTGCAGAAGATCATTAAAATTTTGTTGGGGGTAGGGAAGGGGTTCAATTTCTACCATCTTCACTGTGAGAAATGCAAAATCAACCACTGACAAAATGTTACCTAAAAATCATTTTCTGATTCAGCAAAATGAATCAATAAGAAACCTAAAATCAAATTCTGATCACAGGTGCCACTTGATTAATATACTGATTGATTGATATCATTTGCGCTTCCATTTAAGACTAGACAGACACCGGTACCTCATTTCCTCAGAAGAAAAGTTGACTATGCTGCTGATGAAATTGTCCCTGATAATAACTTGTCTGATTTTTTTCCAGTCATTGGTCTCCTCGCCCAGCATAAGGCAGATAGACTCCAGGGCCAACTTGACTGCGGCTGGGGGATTGGTCATGGCCCGCACTTCTACTAGGTGCTGCCGCTTAATAGAACTCACCGCTAGTTAGGAGTTAAGAGGAATGTATTTGAAAGAAAGAAGAGAGGGAGAAGGGGAGCATATAGGGCAAAAGAAGGGAGGAATTTGAAAGATTCAGGAGTTGAAAATTCAGAGGGGAGGCAGAGACAGAGAGAGCTTTTAGTGCAATTGCAGAATATATTCTCTCTTTTTTCACCTGATCTCTTCAGCAGAGAAGTTAACAATAGTGGGGATGAAGTTCTCCCTCATGATGATGGAACGGATCTGCTTCCAGTCAGTTGTGCTCTCTCCCAGGAGCAAGCAGATGGACTCAAGGGCCAGCTTCACGGCCGCAGGAGGATTGGCCATGGAACGCACCTCCACCAGGTGCTGCTTCTTAATGGACTTAACAGCTATCAACATCAGGTGAACAAGGAGGTGGATTATGACAAGGAAGGGGCAGTGATGAAGGGAGGATGCAGATAAAGATCGAACTGTTAACCAGAAGCCCTTGCACCATAAGTGACTATGTAATAACAATGAAGAAAAGCTGTTACAGGAATGAACAATAAATTAGTCATTTTTCGTCAAAACAACAGTGTAGCACACATTGTAGGGCATTTATATAGTTCTATTGTTAGTAAACAGTATGATCTGTTCCATCCTTGCAGCACAAGACTGCGGTAATCATTCTGCAACAACAAATCAAATGCTCTTTAAAGACTGCTCTGAGAAAATATGCTACTGTACCATTCTGAGCCTCAATAACAGCAGGCTCCACTTGGTCCAAGTCCTCTTTGACACTCAGCTGTTTGTCCTTGATCACCTCCTGCTGCTTGTACACAGCTTCCTGGATCTCCTGGCTCATCACCTGGAATCACAATAGTAACAGTATAGGAGTATAGTTTAATACATCAATTAATCCAAATGTGCACTGCAAGGCTAAGGGATCACGTTACTACAAGCTAAAACACATTATCAAGAGGTTAGGTTTGTCTTCAAGATGAGGAAAGAAAAAAAAAAATCCTTTGTACCTTTTTCTTTTCAGCCTCCTGCTGGTCCTTGACCATCTTCTTCAGCTTGTCATTGGCAGCAGCGTTCTTGGCCTCTAACTCCTGGCTCTTGATTCTCAGGTCACGACGAAGCTCCTCCACCTTGATGATGTATAAGTATAATCAGGGAGTCAGACAAGAGCAAGCAGCAGTTGATAAGCAGTAAGTAAGAATTAGGTGGAATAAAATGGCACTTCAACCCAGCAAGCACATTAAAAGAGTAAAATACAAAATTACTTTACCTGATCAACAGTCTCCTTGATCTTGCGGAGACCAACGTTGAGGTGCATCTGCTGCTCCTCCAGCTCGCTGCGTTTCTCATTGAACAGGTTGGCATACTGGTTGATGAAATCCAGGTAGTGGCGAGGAGTGATGGCCATAGTGTGACCACCTCTCTTAGCTAGACGGTTGTTAGCCTGTGTCGAGTTACCAACAACATATGAAGTATACATTAGCAAACTGCACATTAACTTGGTTTTACAGGATTTCCAAATGCCCATTTGCTGTTGAGGCAAACCACAGAATCGCCTCATCGACCACCACTGCAAACATCCATCCCTACCTGATGAAGTGTCTGGTGTACAAACACACAGCCATTGACAATAGCCTCGCGGTGAGATGGTGGCTGGGGCAGTTTGTCATAGACGATGGGCATGTAGTCTGGCACCTTGTAGTTTGGTTTCTCCAGATCCATCTTGCTGGTGAACTCCTTACCCACCTGATAAAGGGCTTCAGTGGACCAGTCTCCAAACCAGTTCAGCACACACCTAACACAAAAGTTTTCAGTTAAGAAATTCCATCTTCTAATTATAACCTTGCAGCAACTATTCCCCGATTGACAATAATTTAATCAATTAATTGATGCTCAGTGTCCACCATGTGTCTCTGTACCTGTTAAAGAGGGCAGGAGATGTGGCAGCCCTGTCCTTCAGGCCCTCTGATGAGGGGTTCATGGTGAAAACAACATGGAGGTTCCTGATAACCTGGCTTGTGAACCACTTGTACAGCTCCTCATGTGTATCGAGCATCAGGCCCTCTTTCTGGGCTCCCTCCTTACACTGAGTCATCAAAGTGGCATACTCATCTCCCTCAAACAGGCCAGGAACCTTTAAAAAAAAAAAAAAAAAAAGTAACATTAACGTATTAGAAACCAGAAAAGTAGGTGCGCGTACAACCCAAATAGATATCTTATCTCAAAACTTGTGTTGCAGTGTTGTTCCCCAATTAGTTACCTCTCCGTTGGCCAGCAGTGTGTTCATTCTCTCAAGGAAACCAGAATCCAGCACATTGGACTCATCCATGATGAAGGCAATCTTCTCATTCTTACAACCTGAGCGACGCAGCACTGTACGCAGGTCCTCATCAAAGTCTTCTCCAGTGTATTTCCTGTGTACCTGAAAACACACACACACAAAAAAATTAATAAAAACCACACAGGCAACTGTAGTAGAACGGCTTCAAATATCTTCACGTCTTGAACCAACCTTGATCTGGTATACACTAAGTCCGTTCATCCAGGCTACGAAGCGAGACAGTGTAGTCTTTCCTGCTCCACTTACACCGATCAACAGGAGATGGCCCTGAGGCTGACGGAAGATTCTGGAGGAGGATATACAATTTTGAAATTTACTCCAAAACAATTGTTTCAGTCTTATTTCTTGATCATTTCTAGACAAACACCAGAGGAGAAGTCAATCAGCGACCGTGAGCTGAAGACACTGTCACTCACCGGTCAATTCTGAGGACGTGGTCTAGCACCTCATTGAAGAGCACTAGAGGGACATCCAGCTCCTCTTCATAGAAGACCTTCAGACGGGCCTTCACATAGTCCCTGAGCTCCTCCTGTTCCACTGGGATGTAGTCCTGTATCCACAGACGACAATATCAGTTTAAATGGAAATCAAAACGGCTGAAGACTTGTGGCCCATTTTCAATAATTTAGCATCATTACCAGAGTTTGATTATTACAGCGTGATGAAGCTGTTCCTGGTTTACCTTAGAGAGCCAGTTGCTGTAGAGGATAGGCCTGTTGAGAGCCTTCTCCTTATCAAGGTTGGGGAAGTGTTTGACAGCAACCATGTCAATGTTTTCATCTGTCCACCTTCTCTCTTCATCACCAACCAGCCTGGAAAAAGTTTTTAAGATGAACCACATTATCTCCAAAGACTTGTGCATTTGTTAAGTGGCACACTAACACTAACCATGCCAGTCCCTTAAAACACCATCAGAGTAGATAAGAAGAGTTTAATAGAGTGGTAAAGGTCAGCCACTCAGAAACTTGCAGTCACCTGTCCTGGAAGAGACGGAGCGCTTCATGGGCCCAGATACGGATGAGCCCCTCCACGGGCAGAGTCTCAAGTGGCCGCAGGGCCTCAAAGATTCCCCTCACCCAGCGGGTCATCTCTCTGGGAGAGTAAATGTAGTGAGGTTGGGTATCCTGGGTAAACCGCTCCTGAAGGGGGAAAAGGATTAAAATGAGATATGGAAACAAATTAGAAAGTGTGAATGTCAGGACTAAAAAGTGATCAATAAAACGTATTCTCTTGTACGTACGTCTGGTGACATTAAGTAACCTTGATCTTTTTGATTTTTTATATAGATATTTACTAAGATCCTTTACCTGAGACATGGTGTAGAACTCAACCATAGCAGCAGTAAGAGGCTCAGCATAGGTACGTAGAGAGGGGATGAGGCGCAGCATGGCACGGTTGAAGGTTCCATAAATCTGTGTCAGAGAGGCTGGGCCTGGATAGTCCACGTACACCACAGGAACATGACGCAGGAACCTAAAAACAGCACACCACAACATGGCCACTGTTAGGGCTCGTCATATCCAATGTAGATTTTTTTGTAAGTATAATTTTCATTTAAATGTTTGTAATTTATTTTCTGTTAATCACGGTATTGATTATATCATTGTTCTAATCAGGTGTAGAGTCCGAGTACTGTACCTGTGTGTAAGAGGCTTTCTGCCAGGGTCAGTGGGAGGATTACAGGCTCCGACAAACTGGATCCTCTCCAATTTGACCCAAGTCTGGTCGGAGGTGCGGTAGAAACCTCCATGTTCCACCATCTGCAAAGAAAACACAACAGGGGAGCCTTTAATATACAAAGAGGGGTGCCAAATTTCAGGTTGCACACTTCAATGTCCCATAATAGCCAAATGTAATAAATACAAAATAGTTTAACACCAACAATGCATCATACCTGTCGGAGGAAAGAGATGACTCTCTGTGTGCCATACTTGTCCATGTCCGGCAGATTGATTTCGTCACAGAACAACACCAGCCACTTGCCCAGCTGGACAGGGGCGAGGACCACACCGTTGGGGGTACGGCGGTACTCGCAGTAATGATCAAAGGTCTTCAGCAGCAGCTCTGGGGTGGTAGCACTGGAGAAGTTCAGACCCACAACCTGGTAGAAAGCAGGGACATGACATGGAAATGACAACTTAATTTTAACCTAGTTTGTCCATATTTGTTCAGCAGTTTATAATATTCCAACTCCAATGTACATAATCAACATTTAAAGCATAAGTGCTAGCTTTCGGGTCCATTAAAATTCCTAGTGATGTACCTCATCAGTTACAAGGTCAGTTCAGGTTCATCCAGTCTCTCACCTCCATATCAGGCAAGGCTCTGAGAGCGCTGAACAGAGTCATAGTCTTTCCAGAGCCAGGAGGTCCACACAGCACCAGTGGTTTATGCTCTGCCAGCCATGTGTAAAGCAAAGCCTCGTGGCGAACAGTGTCCAGGGTGGGAACCACGACATCAGGGGATGCCACCTTGTGGGTCTCTACCTCAATCTGGGGCACCTTGCCCTGCCAGGACTGCCACTCACCTGAGATGCACACCTGCCAGATGCAAAGAAAACAATACAATGGTTATTCTGAAATTAAATTAATAAAGACTTCAGAAGAATTCAGTAGTTTTGGTTAAGTGACTTGTAGATAAACACTTAAGATCAATATCCGTTTAAAACTAGGAGGCTGTACCTCGTAGTCAATGATAGGGACATTGGGAGCAGAGGGGAGGGGTACAGTGGTAATGCGACGGATGTATTCTCCGAGCTCAGCCCTCATCTTCAGCCGCCCGTCACCAGAGAAGGACCACAGCACAGCGTAGATAAGATATTTCTGTAGAAAGATAATGCCACAAAATGTATCAGATTTAAGAAAATATATTTTTGCAGGGTTTAAGTTCAACGTTGATATTACAAAAATAAGAAATGTATGTGTGTCTTTCAGTTATTTGAAGGGCAGAAAGCAGAACATTACCTGCATGTATTTCTCCAGCTGATCAATGGGCATGGGGAAGTCAGGGTGGTTGTTGTTGTATAGCGCCACATTACGGCAAGCCTGGTGCAGCATTGAGAACAGGGAACCCATACAGCGCAGGCGTGTGAAGTCCATGATGTGCTCCATCTTGGAGGCATGCTCTAAGGCCTTGATCACTAGGCCTGTGGAGGTGAAGTAAGGCTGCAAGATAGCTGCAGCATCTCGCTGGATCTAGTGTAAAAACATGCAACAGGACATTAGTAAAGACCTGTGATAAACATCCTTCTTAGATTAATTCTTGAATGAATTATTGCACCCTTTTCTCTTCCCCTTAATTACCTGCAGCATTGGTGATGCAGTCTCTTCCTCGTCATCTGTGCCCTTCCTCTGGCGCTGAGCTTCATCCTCTCCCTCGTCTAATGGGATGCTGCGGATACGAGCCAGGAAGTGGTTGAAGATCATGTCAGTGCTGAGAACATCCTCACTGAACCACACCATACCGCAGCGAGACACAGTGGCCAGGGTGGCGTACTTCAGGTCCTGTACTTCAAACATTACACGCACCTAGAGACCGAATAAATGTCATATCAATACAGCATGCCTTCACCAGCATAAACGATAATGAGAATCTGCATTTGACGTGCTGTCCTCTTACATTAGGTGGCAAGCTGAGACGCTCTCCATTGGGAAGGGTGAGCAGCTTGTTGTCATCCAGTACAGAGTTTAGATTTTCAACCCACTCTGGATCAACATCACCATCAAAAATGATCCACTGACGCTTTTGCAGTTCACCTCGAACATTGTCAATAATCCTGAAATTGAAAGAAAATTTTAAGTACTTAGCAAGATAAAGATGAACTGACATGATGTATGCCTTCACAATGAAATTTGTTACAGAACTTACTTCCTGAGGATGTGTGTGAACAAGCCATCTGTCCATTCACGGGTGTTGGGGTCCAGGGTTCCATACAGGTGGTCCTTGCTGATGGCCTTGGGGTCGATGATGTGGGCCACACCCTCAACACCCTCAAGCCTCTCCAGGGCCTTGAGTAGCACCCTCCATGCCATGGTCTTCCCACTACCTGAAGGTCCCACCATCATCAGACCGTGGTTGATCTGTGTGATCTGGTACAGCTGGAGCACCTGGAAGAGGGTGAAAGACAAAGTCTCACAAAATGTGAGTAACTACTCACTAACCAAGTACCTGTTGAAAACAGGCACCCTTTTCCAGGAATATGCCTAAAATAACATACCCAAATAAATCAGGAATAACTCCTCCTTTAAAACACTATGTCCACGTTCCAAATTACATTAGAAATATTGATAAAAACAGTGAATATTCATCAACATTCCTGTCAAAAGCCCCGGTACCGGGGGGCATCTGTGTTCAACAGGATTTATACTGCACTGTCATGCAGACCGATTTGATCCTAGCCCTGTAAAGGACTTCTGTGTCTTTAGCAGTGGGCAAGGATGTATAACTCAGTATTTCTCAATAGGATATATGTTGACTCCATTTAGTCACACACCTTCTCCACCCACATGCTGCCCACATCGTCACCGTCTCCGTATGTGAGGTACATCTCAGTGCAGACTTTCTTCAACTCTTCCCTCAGAGCAGTCATCTCTCCGCGGTGGTACTGGACTCCAGGGAAGACATCTGACAGCAGGCTGAACAGCAGAGGGATGTCTTCCGCCACCAGCTTGGGAACCATTGTCTCGCACACACTCTGGATCAGGATCTACAGTAACAAGACATAGACCGAGTGAAATAACCATTCGAGATACTGAAATTTCGAGCTGTATTCTAAAAACAGATTTGCCATATATAATTTTTTATACCTCCTGTTCAGGAAGGTTCTCAGCGATTTCATTCTCATCAACGACCTCTCCACGCTCCGCCTTCTCCCTTTTGATCCTCTGGATACGCTCACGCTTGACATTACCAGCACTGATCAGCACGCTCTTGAGAGCTCGGAGGCCGAAATCGTAGTGACTCTGGGATGACAGCTGCTCATCACACAGCCTGAAATAGAAGCAAGGAATACATTGACAGAGGAAAGACCTCTCAAAGACAACAATCTCAAAGCTACGTACATTTTTCTTAAACAGTACATACTTGAAGAAGGGCACAATCTTCTTGGCAAGGATCTCAGCTGTACGGAAACCTTGAGAGTACAGCATTACTTGGGCAATGAGCTGGCGGTCGGGCTTGGTCATGGCCAAGCTGCGGAACAGCTTCTTCAGATTGTCAGGCAGGTTGGAGCGGCCAGCGTAGCCAGGATTCATGGTGATGAAGATGGCCATGTCTGGACTCACCTTCACCTGCTTGTTCAGGAGCTCTGTGGTGACTGGCACACCTGAGAGGGTGACATGACAGGTGAATAAGGTGGAGACACTGATTTTCTCCCTCATCTGAATGTTATGCTTTGAAAAGATTATTATTTTTTTCCTAAAATGAAGAAATCCATTTTGTTGCCATCCATAATGTCTTGGACATTATCATTCAAACAGGACAGGAATCAGGACATTCCCATTCTAGGACAGTCTCCTTACATATTGTAACGCCTGTGTTCCCACACATATACATACTCCTGTCTCTGTTGGGGTTGCTGTGTTCCCTCAAGGCCACCTGGATGTACTGGACCTGCTGGGAGACGGCAGAGAGCATTCTCTCCTCCAGACGGTTAAACTCATCAAAGCAGCCCCATGCTCCCACCTGGCACAGACCAACGAAGATACGACCCATGGCCTATTTAAAAAAAAAAAAAAAAAAAAAAAAAAAAGAGATCAGCAAAAGAGATTTGTAATTTGAAATACAGACATGATAAACGGCTGCATCCTTTATCAAAAATTATAATTGCATAATGTACTGATCTCTTGTGTTGCTGTTGTCTAGCCTAAGAATCTAAATGCAGTTATGTACCTGGAAGTCAAATGTCTCATCACAGTTGAAGACCAGGACAAAGCGGCCCAGCTGGTGACCAAGAGCTTTCACTGACTCAGTCTTCCCTGTGCCAGCAGGACCTAGATAGGGAACAAACTCAGTGAAGCTAATGTGTAAACCTAAAATCAAAATCTCCATTTCTCATATGTACAAAAGCCCCTTTTCTACTGCACGGTACCATCTCGACTCGCCTTTGTTTGGTTTTCCATTGTGGAAAAGTTGTACCTGTACCCGCTTCCAGGTACTACTTTTTTTTCGTATTACCTCTGTTGAGGTTCCAAGCGAGCTGAGGCAATACTAAAATGTGACGTGAACACACAGCAGACTACCGATTGGTCAGAGAGAATAGTCACTATTCACTGCCTCATCATCGCCAGACAGAGGCCAGCAACAGAAAGTTTTATATTTTACAGTTTTCATATTTTATCACTAAATCCACTACTGAGAAGTTTTGAGGTGAGAAACCAACTGTGTAGATTTCGAATATTGACAGGTTTACAAGAAGTGAGGGCGGAACAAAAATGTACTTGAAAGATTTCGGAGTCGAGGAGCTCCGCAAGTGGTGGCGGTGGAAGCCTGCGGCAATCCACCGTCACACAGACCACTGCAGCAACAACGGCAGAGGAAAATTGCAGCTGTAAGGTTTTCATACCGCTTATTTGTCTTTACATTCTGAGTAATGTTCAAACGTTTTAACTTACATTAGAAACAGCTGTATGTGGGTTGCATTGAACATTACGTCGCGGCAGTTGTGTGTGCCGTTGCTATGACGTCCAGCTACATTGATAGGTACTATCTCAAGTCGAGTTGAGCTGGTACTGGTAATGGAAAAATGACTAAAAAAAAGCTTCCGTACCAAATGGTGACCCTCCAAGGCGGGCCTCCAGAGCCTGGGTCATGGTGAGATAGCAGCGGTCTGTCAGAGGGGTCTGGACAAGCTTGTCCTGGACTCCCAAGTACTCAAATCCGTAGTTGAACTTGGCATTGGCCATCTGAATGGACAGCTGTTGCAGAACATCTGTCTGCTTGGGGTCAAAATAGAAGCGCATCTGGCAGAGCCACTCGAAGGACTTCGGGTTGTCGATCTTGTTCTTGATCAGAGTCCTGGTTACATCACGTTGGTGCACCAGCTCAGTAATCTAAGATGGAGAAGGAAAGGGATTTCAGATACAATTTTAATTGGACAACATTCTTTTAAAACGGTACTAAAATTCCCTCTAACCAGGTGCTCCAGTTTCCTCCTGCGGAGTGGAGGCTGCTCCATCAGCACGGTGTCAGCCAACACATTAAGGGTGGCCTCCACATTTGACAGCACTCCCTGCATGAGTGTCATGTCCCCACCACCAGCGATAGAAGTCAAGGCAGCCTCAATGTTCTCAGACCAAGCGATCTGAGTGGACAGGACCACCAGCTGGGCCTGCGAAGAGAGAAAATAGATCAAGTAAAATCACATTACCTCACTTCCATGTATATGGTGAATAACTAATAGTGTCTCAATACCAACCTGGTAACGATCAATCCAGTTGATGTACTGACTCAGGTCAATGCCTGTGCCCTTGTTGAAGGATGTGACCTCTGTGACGGACTCAGCTAGCAGTTTGGCCAGCGTCACCCTCATCTCCTTTTCCACCAGCGTCAGCCACTCGTTGATCTTGGGGTGCTGTGTGATGGAGACTGGTGTCTTATAGAGAATCTCCTCACCCTCGCGGGAGGAGATTCCCAGCACCTCAGTGTTGTCCTCATTGAGCAGGATGCTGGAAACGCCAGCAAACATCTTTTTGAAGTGCTTTTGCAGTTTGGCCACATTCTTGCTATTACCAATGATTTCAAGTAGGTCCTCGTCTCCCACAAAGTAGAACCTGGAAACAAGAAGAGTGGTATGGATCAATTGAGGATAGTTAATAAATGAATGTATACATTGGTGAAAGTTTTTCCCAAATATTCATCAACTTAACTCGTGAAAGTTCTGTGTTTTATATGCACATTGTATGAACACTGGAATGTGAATTGTTATCAGACATTACAAAATAAAATTCAAGGACTCCTTTTCAAGCACTAATTAAAAAAGAAAATATCTAATTCTGAGCAATTTAATTACATAGACTTGATGAACAAAACTTTGGTTAAAATATAAGTTTTATGTGGTTCATTTGAATTTCAATTTTAAGCACTCTTTCTCCTCTTCTTACCTGGGGAATGAGGATCTTTCCCTCTCCAGGTATTCTCCGAGGGCTTTCTGGATTTTTCCCAGAAGGTCAGCCAATCGCTCCAGAGACCTCTGCACCCCTTGTATGTTCAGCACATCCATCACTAAGGGAGACTTTGACACCTTCTTCATCAGTGCCAAGAACTCTGTGCTGATACTGATGATCAAAGAAAAAGAGAAAAAAATTTAGAGCTAGTGCTAATATTGTTACAGTGATAAAATATTTATTGAACTTGTCACTTTGGTTTGTTAAAATAAAACATAGAAAAAATTAGACAGGTCCTTATTTACCTCTGGAATCTCTGGGTTTCTACAGGCAGCAGATGTTTGATGTCAGCACTGCCGGTGAAGATGCCTTCCAGATAGACCCAGCGACGCTGGACATCAATCCAAACGTCAAATAGAGCCATGATGCGATTCAGCTTGTCCTCCCAGCTCAGAGCGTCTTCCTCAAACACCTGGGAGAGAAAAACAAGAAGCACATGGTGTTGATGCAGTTCTGACAGCTTAAATATTTGTAACCACTGTCTCAGCGAACACAACATGCAATTCTTTCTACCTTGTAGTATGGAGACAACTTCATGGCAGACACGCTGTTAATATGTTCTTTGACCTTGTTGAAGAGGTCATCCCAGCCTCTAATCAGACGGCATTTGTTCTGGTAGTTCACCAGGTCAAGC
>NW_024040133.1:0-20689 GCF_014851395.1 Micropterus salmoides | reverse complement strand
TACCGAACCGTGACTTTTGTGTACCGTTACACCCCTAATTTGAGCCCTTATCGCATCTAGCCCCTCTCTATCACAGCTATCTTTTCTTTCAATCTTTGAGTGTGGCTGTGTGGAACAACTACAAACACTTTTGCCTTCAGGTGTGGTTGGACAACATGTAAAAAACGGTTCTTTTCGAGCCTACCCCTGCCTTTGGTATACCTTACAAGCGACAGGCGTCCATGTTTGTAGATACACCAATCAGCATCATGACCACTGACAGGTTAAGGGAATAGACTGATTATTTTCGTTACCATGACACCTGTCAGTGGGTGGGGATATATTAGGTCGCCAGTGAACACTGTGCCCTTATAGTTGATGTGTTAGAAGCAGGATGGAGATGGCTAGATGAGGCAGTGTGATGCTTTGGGCTATGTTCTGCTGGGACCTGCCGTTTATGTGGATGTTACTTTGACAGATACCACTTACGTAAGCACTGTTGCAGACCATGTATCCCCTTTCATGGAAATGACATTCCCTGATGGATGTGGTCTTTCAGCAGAATATGCACCAATAATGATAAAGCAATGGTTTGAGAAACACTGAGTTCAAGGTGTTGACTTGGCCTCCAAATTCCCCAGATCTCAATCCAATCCAGCATCTGTAGGGAAATCTAATCCGTGGAGGCCCAACCTGGCAACTTATAGGACTTAAAGGATCTGCTGCTAACGTTTAGGTACCAGACACCACAGCACACCTTCAGTGGTCTAGTGGAGTCCATGCCTTGATGTTTTGGCAGCAAAAGGGGGACCTACAAAATGTATAATGTTGTGGCTGATCGTTGTATGAAGGAGACATTAGCTAGAAAAGCTAATGTGGGTTGTGACTCTTTTTGTCTCTTGGCTGCTGTCTAGTTGTTAGTATCACGGTGAATGGTGATGTTACAGCTATATGTATCTAATATCTCATTTACACTGCCTGGTACGGCTCAATTTGACTCATCTGGATCCGTTCTTTTTTGGTTTTCCATTCCACATTTACATCATTCCACGGTGCATTTTTTAAAATTTGCATCTAATGAAACAGTGACAAGATGATAATATGGTTTCATCTTTACAATAAACAGCCTGACATTTGGGAAACAGAGTCCATCTTGACAGCATTTGAGCACCTTGATCCTGGATGTTGATGGGGCAGGTCTCTGTAACGCTGTGAGCATAACAGTATTTGAATTTTGTTGCTTGGCCAACATGAGTCCCATTTTGTCCAGATCGGCTCTTTAGGAGCAGAATCAAGTCCAAGCTGGGCCAGCATGGCTCCACTCACTGGCTTTCCTCTCCTCTGAGCGATCTCCGCACCTGCCGTGGCTCTTGGTCCGGTTGTTTGACCGGGTGGATCGTGGTCTGCTGCTCTTTAATCCAAAAACCCCGTCTTCCAAAGCGACTTACATTTGCTATACATGTCAGAGTCGCACGCCTCTGGAGCAACTAGAGGATTCTTCCTCCCTGCCCCTGAGGAGAATTTGGGGTTCAGTTCAGATGATAAAGGTGAGCCACAGCTAGTGCTATTATTTACATAAAGATCCGCTGCTGCAGGTCAAATAACATTCATCATGCCTGCAAGTAACTTAGACTCAACTTTTGAAGAAATTATATTTTGCTTTCCCTCGTCATCTTCGTGCTGGGTCATGGTCAGGGACAAGGTGAAACTCTCATTAGCAGCATCACTGCGGTTAAACACCTTTCATTCCCTGTAACTTTCTCACCTCCTCTCTGCTCAACAAGTTTAAAAAATAAAAACCATGCACACCTCATTTACATAACTTACACACACACACACCTCAGCGCTCCTTAACAGGAAGAGTGTGACAGAGGAGATAATTGGGATGGGAGATGAATGGGAAAAAGTGTGAAAATGATGGAGAGCAAGTACAGTATGTGAGAAAGAGAGGTGCTGCCACATAGAGTGCAGCTCCACTCAACTTGTTAGCAGTAAAACAGTGTGTGTGTGTTGTGTGTGGGGATACTACTGCACAGTGCAGAGACAAGAACGGATTGAAATACTATCCTGACGACTCTTTTGGGGGTCGCCCTAAATTTCATTTCAGCCCGGGCATCCTGACTTTTTGTGATTATTCTAAGTTTACTAGGGCAGCTGTGGCTCAGGAGGTAGAGTGGGTTGGCCGTTAATCGGAAGGTCGGCGGTTCAATCCCGGCTCCCCCAGGCTGCATGTCGAAGTTTCCTGAACCCCGAATTGCCCCTGTTCTGCCAGTGTATGAATATGTGAATGTTAGTTTCTGTTGAGCACTTAGGCTCAGTGTATGAATGGGTGTGAATGCAGATATAGTGTAATGTAGTGAGTGGTCGAAAAGACTAGAAAGGTGCTATACAAGTACGGAGCATTCTAGTATGTCTCCTGGAAAGAAAGAAAGTAAGTAAGTTCTTTGTAAGAATGGTGTGTGTCATCCACAGAATGGATCCCATTTCAGAGTTGATGGGTGGGGAGTCTCCAGCAGTCAGTCATTCTGACAGCAGAGAGCGAGGGAGGAAAACATTCAGAGAGAATGTTATGTTTATGTTATGTTTCATTTTGAGTCTGAAGTATAAACAAATCATGCAGAGATGCAGAGATACAGACAGAAGAGGAAAAAATAGAGAGAAATACTAGCTGATAAAGACAGTAAAGATGGATGTCCAGACAAAGAGAAAAGAGATGCAAAGAAGCCATCTAATCATTGATGGCATTGACAGACTGACTGACCAGTGAGCCACAAGCACACAATCAAAGTCAAACAGAAAGAGCATGAAGGAATCTCAGTCTGACAGTGGAGTGCAGCACTGATAAAAGTACCAAAGAATCCAGCATGTCTGCATTTCAATCATGAAGTGTTTCTCTTACAGAGACAAGACAGACGTTAAGATCATTTATAATTATAGATAAGATAATTCCTGTTTATAACAACTTGGGTAATTGGAGCAGTTTTATTGATTATGATAACGTTCTACTCACCAATTAATTTTCCCAAATCTGACTCTTGTAGCAAAGAGACCACTGGACTGTTGACATATTTCAGTGTGGAATCTCCCCAAGACCAGCTGCACCTTACTGCATGGCGTATCAATTAACAGTGGTCATTGAAATACTCTTCTGCCACTTCTAGTGATGCCACTTTTCCCCAGATCTCAGCAGTTACAAACATTTGACCTACTGTAATAAACTGGAATGATCATAAAAAAACATAAGAAAAAGCTGCAATATGTCCGTTAAACAGCTTTGACAATCAAGAGTGGACCTGATTGATACTGAGTAAAATTCAGGTCTTATAAGTTACTTTGACATTACTGAAAGTGGTTACCAAATATCCATCCTGTGGTTTGGTATTGGGTCTAGGTACAACAACATCCACATTGGTTCAGGCTAGGTTGGTCCCTTTATGTACTCCTGATCCCTCACCAATACCAGAATCTTGTCATGTCACAGAAACTTGAATGTGGTGCCAAAAATAAAAAATAAATCAGAGTAGGGATTTCTGGCACAACTTCACCTACAGTACAGTGCTTTACTGTTAGACCAACAAATCATAGCTTTTGGCCTTCATCAGGGTCATCATAAAACACATTACAAAGAACATTTAAGTACAGTAGGTATGAAGGTAGAAAAACTATTAAAAATGTATAAGACAACCAGTCATATACATACACCCACACACATAACAGCCAATGTGCCACCTACACATAGATGGGATGAGAGACATGAGGAGTGGACTTCATCCAAAATGTTCCAGTTTGGGAATATGATTGAACTGAAACCACATGTCCGTATTTCTACTTCATACCTACCATACTTAAATGTTCTGATGAAGGCCACACACTCTTATATGGAATCTTTTACAATCAGAGAAACTGACAGATAGTTGTTGGCCTGTGTACAGCTGTGTTGTGTCTGAAATGATTATTCTAAGTTTACTGCAAGTATAACAAACACAATCCTCTTTCTATCCAGGAAGCTCACCGAACAGAGAGGATGGGATAATTACTTTGTGTGTTGAAAACCTGACAGACTGTGGACTGTGATAAGCATGTCATTATGCTCTCAATGTGGGCGCCCATGTTGCTGTAGAGCTACAGCTTCTGTCAGCTGCACACTGATGCTCTATTGAAGCCCTCACAGCTGCAAGACAGTCATGGAACAGTCAAAGCAGTCACCCTCCACACCAGCACTGTTAGGAGCTGTAGCTCAGGAGGTAGCGCACCCACTGATCAGCGGGTCGATTCCCGCCTCCTCCAGTCTGAAGTGTCCTTGGGCAAGATACTGAACCCCAAACTATGAGTGTTAAGATGAATGTGTGTGTGTGTGATTAGTTTCTTGGCTTCATCTACATATGACATGCAATGTAAAGCACTGAGTAGTTCTTTCATCCTGCAGCCTATTTGCTTCCATTCTGGCACATTTGTATCATGGAAAGTTCCTCTTCACAATATACAGACAACAATCACTTAGATTACTCTAATACTAAAGGAATGGTCTGAATTTATTTAACAATTACAGGCAAGATCTGAAGTTATAAGGAGCTCTTTTTTTCTAGGATTTCTGAACAGACTGATGGAGGTGTATCTTCCACTGACATCTGAGAACCTGCCACCACCTTAAAGAGTGATTTATCAGTGCATGTATAATATTTGTGTGTTCTGATGTGACTGAATTATGACTGAAAAAAAGAAGAAAAAAACAAACAAACAAAAACAAATATGACAAAAATTCAGAGCTATTATAATAATGTATACCTATTTGGATAGCAGAGTCTATTCTTTAAATAAAAAATTTACTTTGGGAACCCTGGAAGCCCAATATAACTCATCTGGTCAAATCAAAACTACACTTGTGTATGAACTAACCCGTAACCAGAATCCACTCTCAAGTCTGGACATGAGACCAGGCTCTAGGTTGAGCAGGAGTTTTGGAGTATATCCAGCACACATACAGTACAGCTGCAGCTGCAGTTTGACCATTGAAGGTCAGTACAGAAATCAAGAGCATACATTCCTGTGTGGGTGTGTCAGAGTGCAGGGAGACTTACTGTTCATTCACGACAAAGATGCAGTTGTCTTGGGAGGGGATGCCTGACACCGGATGTTTACAGGTCACCTTTCGCTCATTGTGACTGCAGGGAAAGATAGAGTGAGAGACAGTGAAAGACAAAAGAAAGAGAGAGAGAGAGAGAGTTCACTCACTGCAACAACACAACAGCTGAAACATGGACAGAGAGCTGAGGACAGGGAGACATTTCTGCATCATAGCTTTACTAAAACAAAGCTCCCTGTAGAGACAGCAGTGCAGCGCCTCAGGATGTCCACATATAGTCATCACAAACCTGGAGCAGTGGGTGACTCTAAACGTCAGCATAATGTCCCGTCTGTTAGGTGGGGAAAAAAAGCTGTTGCAGAATCCAGTCCCTTCCAAAATAAAAGAACGTACAGAGTACACAAGACTGAAAAGTGACCAATCTTCCAAAACGCTGTACCCAGGCCAGTCAAAGCAAAGTGGACAGTGTGAGAGAGACTCCCTCTCCCTGCCTTTTTCCTCTTGTCCTTCAGTCTTTTGTCTCTCTCCTCATCATGTTCTCTCTTACCTTCATCACAAGGCTAACAGATAAAACAAAGATTTTAAATCCACAGAAATTATGAATTTAACTTGAGGATTTTCCTAATGTTGTCATGTTAAGTTCTAACTTGTCAATAATCACAAATCCAAAGTTTACTGTAGCATGTCAACCTTTTTTTACATCCTGCTCCAGGCTGTGATCTATACACACACACACACACACACACACACACACAGACACGCACACCAGGGTTCCAGGGTTTTAGCTGGAACCTTATGGTAGTGCCCCAGTTGTTGTCTATCAATGGAGAGAACAGAGCTGGAGTATCCTCGCTGACATTTAGATCCACTGTGTGGGAGCGTTACGGTTTCCCTGTTATTTCCAACCATTAGTATCAAACAGCATACCGACATTGTGTAGCTGAATTCGGGCACAGGACATCTGTGGAAACACTTCAAACATGTAATTTACGACAGCATCACCCGGATCGATGTGTCGATGAGCAGAACAGGACAAATCCAGAATGGAAGGTGAGTCTTTGTCCCCTCAGTGTTCAGACAGCCTGTCACTGAAGAGAAGGGCCAAAGAAAAAACTAATGCTTTAGAGTGTTTATCGCAGCAGATATGAGACCGCAATACAGAATTTAAGCATCAGAGTGCTTGAGCCCCGCTCCAGTGTTCCTTCATGTGCATGTCAGTCGGTCCGTAGTTGCCTATGAGAATGAGCACCAGCTGTTCAGGAATTAACAGGTCAGAGTCTGATGATGGACTTTCATATCAATATGCCAGCATTAAAGTGCCTTAACTGTTACATAAGAATTATGGCCAGTCAGCGAATTCTTCTAAATAAATGAATTTTATTTTCTATATGTTATTGTTTTCATTGCAGTGCCCCAACCACCCAGCCCCCAAACAAGGCACCATAAAAACCATCAACTGATAAAAAGTGTGATGCAGACTGACAGCAGAGAGAGAGGGAAAGTATGGACAGCAGTTCTCATGCATCAGTATCCTGTTGCTGCTGCTTTGACAGTTTGCTGAGGTTTAAAGCGTTGTCAAAATGTTGGTAATTACTATTACATAGAAGTTTTCCTGGCCATTCAAATGAATACAAAAACCATCAATATCACACACTTTTTAGTATGACATCATTATATAGACAGACCTCCTCTCAGCATCCCTGTGTAGGGGAGACCGGGGTTGGTTGGCACACGAATCCATAATTAAACTCAGTGGGCTCTCTGGGGGGTCAGCTTGTGTTGGCAACAGATGGAGGCTAAGTGTCTACACATTTTTCACACCCACATCTGGGGAAGCCAGATGTGCAAGAGCTGAAGGGAGTCAGAGAGGGAGGGGCAGGGGGCCGTGCAGCACCTTACACCTCAAACTGCTCTGCTGCTCCAGTACCCTGCAGCCGGAGGAGAACCAGGCCAGAGGGCCGCAAGAGAACAAGAAAACACACATATGCATGCCCACATTTGCACTCGCACACACCAAAGAACTAGATGTACATATGTCTTTAAAAAAAAGAGCGCTCCTGATTATTACACTCTCCTGTGTCTGTAAGTGAAATACAGGACTGTTGGCTCTAAATAGATGAATAAAATAACATGTCATGTCTGTCTTATGATACTAGTCTTTTTTAAATAAAACACAAATAAAGCCAACAGATCTGGCTGATAACTAGACAGCACAGCACATCAGAAAGAAATGACACTGAATAATCCATCAGGGTGCCATTCAACAGGCTTTCAGCTCAAACTTAAAGCAGCATTTCAAAGAAGCATCATTACACTCAGTTTCAGACACGCATCTAGACAAATCACAGTGACGAGTCGAGTGAGTGGACTCCATGTGAACTCTGCTGTATCCAATTTTAACTACACATCTCTGCTGCTCCCCTGTGAAGCCTACAGCTGCGATGGAACAGAAAAGATGAGTCACCTTGAGTTGTGGAAGACACAAGTATAACTTTTTTTTATAATCACAAGACTGAAACAAGAACAGCAACAGGCAGCACTCACATAAAATGATCTAAAACAGTTTCATTTCAAGAATGTAGTTTTTGAAGGCAGAATGAGCAGCATTTGTCAGTTGCACAACATTCAGCGTTGGCTCCTCCTCTATCTGAAAATCAACTTTTATCGATAGTTTTGGACTGCTGCAGTGGCCGTGGCTTGTGTGTTAAACCTCAACGATTATTTTCTCACAATATAAAGTTAACATAAAGTTATTTGCATTGGTTGATAGGACTAGTAGTGTACTACTAGTGTACATAGACCACTACATACAGCGTTGTGTCTTTTTCACTCACTGTGAAGAACTTCTACACCAACGACATGTTTTAGTGCGCGTGTGTGTGTGTGTTTATTGGTTATGACAATAGCCAGTGGTTACTGTCTGTGCTGCTGTATGCATGACGTGAAACACCGTTTATTGTGACTCACCGTTTACTGTGACTTACTGTGATAAGCTGAAAACCGGCCTCCTCCGGTCCCCAGCCGGTCAAACGGTGCCTCTCTAGAGGGCAGTAACATAAAGTTAAGAAAATAAATACAGGGATGAAAGAATGAAAAAGAGAGACAGGAGGCGAGAAAACCACCTCTCAGTCAGGGAGAACAAGACAAGGAATGTGTGCTAGGTCACAGCAGCTTCCTGGTGTTGTTCCAAGCACTTCCAATACAGGTGTAATGACATCAAAAGATATTAAGATGGAGGAGGAGGAGGAGGATGAAGACGAGGAAGATTTAAGGGGAGCTGAAAGTCCAAAATTTGACGTAAAATTCAAAATGGCTGACTTCCTGTTGGTTTTAGGGCATCGCTCCAAGAGGCTTTTTTGTGCGTCTGGACAAGATACACGTACCACAGAAAATTTGTACACGTAGGTGAAACTTGCGGCGGGGGCTGCTTCAATAAAATTCACTTCCTGTTGCCAGCAGGTGGCGCTATGACTGTGGGTGAATGTCAGCATGTACATGTGTTCAGGGCGAGACTCTCATCCTACATGTACACTTTGGTCCAGATGTGAGCATGTACACTGAAGTTACAACAACTTCCTGTGTCATGGCGAAGACTTGATCTTTGACGCCACGCCACGGACACGCCCATTGACGAAAACTTGCAAATAGCACAACTTTTCATCTTCAATGCCTTTAGAAGGCACAGCAGAAATTTGAGGTCGGTCGGACTAAATCCCTAGGAGGAGTTCGTTAAAGTACGAAGTGTGTAAATCATCCAAAATTTGACGGAAAATTCAAAATGGCCGACTTCCTGTTGGGTTTAGGCTATGGCTCCAAGAGACTTTTTTGTGCGTCTGGACAAGATACACGTACCACAGAAAATTTGTGCACGTAGGTGAAACGTGCGGCGGGGGCTGCTTCGTTAAAAGTCACTTCCTGTTGCCAGCAGGTGGCGCTATGACTGTGGGTGAATGTGAGCATGTACATGTGTTCAGGGCGGGACTCTCATCCTACATGTACACTTTGGTCCAGATGTGAGCATGTACACTGAAGTTACAACAACTTCCTGTGTCATGGCGAAGAGTTGACACGCCCATTGACGAAAACTCGCAAATAGCACAACTTTTCATCTTCAATGCCTGATCTTGAGGCTTTTTTGTGCGTCTTGATATGATACATGTCCCCAGCAAATTTCGTGCATGTAGGTTGAACGTGAACGAGGGGCTAATTTTTTCCAATTTTCTAGGTGGCGCTAGCGAGTCATTTTGCCACGCCCATGCGCAAAACCCATAAAATACGAAATTTTTCACCGGTTCTGACATGTTTGCAAATTTTGGTGAGTTTTCGAGTATGTTTAGGCCATGTCAATTGAGCCTACTTTGCAAAAATAAAAATAAAAATAAAAATAAAAAAAAATAAAATAAAAATAAAATAAAAATAAAAAAAAATAAAAATAAAAATCTTAGCAAATTCAATAGGGACCTCACACGGTCGTGCTCGGGCCCTAAAAAATCTTAGCAAATTCAATAGGGACCTCACACGGTCGTGCTCGGGCCCTAAAAAAAAAAAAAATCTTAGCAAATTCAATAGGGACCTCACATGGTCGTGCTCGGGCCCTAAAAAAAATATATATATATATAATTTTAGCAAATTCAATAGGGACCTCGCACGGTTGTGCTCGGGTCCTAAAAAATATATATATAATCTTAGCAAATTCAATAGGGACCTCACACGGTCGTGCTCGGGCCCTAAAAAAAAAATATATATATATATATAATCTTAGCAAATTCAATAGGGACCTCACACGGTCGTGCTCGGGCCCTAAAAAAAAATATATATATATATAATCTTAGCAAATTCAATAGGGACCTCACACGGTCGAGCTCGGGCACTAAAAAATATATATATATATAATCTTAGCAAATTCAATAGGGACCTCACACGGTCGTGCTCGGGCCCTAATAATCTTAGAAAATTCAATAGGGACCTTGCACGGTCGTGCTCGGGCCCTAAATATATATAATCTTTACAAATTCAATAAGGACCTCACACGGTCGTGCTCGGGCCCTAAAAAAAAAAAATATATATAATCTTTACAAATTCAATAGGGACCTCGCACGGTCGTGCTCGGGCCCTAATTATGTTAAATTTTAAGTAATTGTAGGCAGGGTGAGGAATCTGTTGTTTCACACAGAACTGTTACCTCTTTTGATCAGAGTTTGGAACAATTAGCTCTGTGTCATTCGAGAAAGAATGAATGTTTAGTTTCACTTCCTGAGATCTTTTTATTGAACTTATTCAAATGATTCAGTACAATGAAAAGAACTGCTTTGCCCATCACTAGGAAGCATTTTGGTCCTTCTCAGCATCACTTCTGCTTAGCAGTGAAATAATGCATTTGCATGCTTTATCATTGAAGTGTAATTCCATATTGTACACATTGATTGGTGATATGGAATTTTGTGCCATTGTAGGCAAGGACGGCTATGTTGAGATGAATTCAGATAACATTCTTAGATTTATTTTTATCTTCGAATTAATATGAGACAACATTGCTGCACATTTCTGATGTGATAAATCAGAATCAAACTGAGTCAACAGAAGAGGAGGATGTTTTCTTCTTTCCCAGAATGATATGGTGATTTGTGGCTGCTGGCTTCTTGGCCATCCACTCCCGCAGTTACAAGCTTTTCTCACCAGTAAGATCATTGGAAGGATGCCATTTGTCAAGGTGGCAGACCACTCATTCATAGATGATCATTTAAAACTGATAATCAAAAAGCAGCCGGGGGGAAATGTAGAGCCTTTCTAGTCTACTAGTCACACTACACATAAACATTTGGTGCGCAGTGCCAATCAAAAAGAAAATACTACCCATTCACACACACTCACACACCAGTGGCACTTCAGAAGACACCCAGACTGGCGAGTCCTCTAGCCCCCTGTGTGCATAAAGTCTGACCAGTGTGCAAAATACTATTGTAATTGGGTGGACCTGTGCCCTGGGTTGTACTTCAAGAAAAACATCAGCATCAGTCACACATTTACACAAAACGTTTCATCCTATATCCCTAGTAGGGCTGTCCCCGACTAAGGATGTACATGGTCAAATCAGAATTGTCAAGTCTTGCCTATAGTCGACTGATAGTCAAATCATATGATTTTGCACAGCGGTGGTTAACAATATTATATTGTTTGTGTGGTTCATCAATGGTGATTAATCATCTGAACACTCCGACAACTCGGCACAACACCGGCACAGCTGATATTGTCTCTTCCTCGTTTGCCCCCCCCCCCGGATCCTGCACTCCAGTTTGGCAAACCTACACAACACACCAAACCTTGCGAAGCGTGGATACCTTCGTTCTTTATTGAAATCTTCTGACACAAGATAATTTAACTCTTAACTGACCTTGTGTGCTTTTCTGAAAGATTGATAGTTTATACAGTTACATTTGAATAATAGCAACAGACTAGTAAACCTCCAAACTCCTTGTTTGATTACTATGTTTTGAGATTTAAGACATAGATACATCATGAAAGATTTTCAAATATGGAGAGAAGGAGCTAATTGCAGAGTTGTACAGTATTAGTCACCTACTGTATATTAAGTGTGTGGTTGCAAAATACAAAGGAATATAACCCAGGCAGTGATTAAGTTTTCACCATTAAGCACCATTAATCAAAGCAAATTAGTAGGATGTAAACATATTTTGTAGAGGACAGAGTTGTAATCTTTCCTCCCACCGTCCAAAGACATGCGGACTAGGTTAATTGGTGACGATGAATTGTCCTTAGGTGTGAGTGTTAGCGTGAGTGGTTGTTTGTCTATGTGTGTATAATGGATGGATTGGCGAATTGTCCAGGGTGTACCCTGCCTTTCGCCCGATGTCAGCTGGGATTGGCTCCAGTCCCCCCCCCATACGCAGGATAAGCTGTTGACGATGGATGGATGGATGGATGGAGAGTTGTAATCTGTCTGTCAACCTCTCACTCCGCTGTAAAGCCCTTTCCAATTGTATACACTATAATAGAGGCTTTTAAGCTGCTATTCTTATCCAGAGTGAATTACAGTGATTTGACATTAAAATATGCTAAATCATAACCCAGATAAGCCATATGACATGTCATAATTGTAAATAACATAATTGAACTGTATGACAACAGATGAGAGATGTGGTATCAAATATGAGTGGAAAAGATTCTGCATTTGTTAAGTTTTATCTAACCTTTGAGCACAGTCACATTCAGAGAAACACTTTCTAGTCTTCATACACACTGTATACACGTGATGCAGCAGCAAGTACTGTGGTGGAAGATAAACACACTTTGAACAATAGCACAGTAATCATCTAATTCCGTCTATCGGAAATGTCAGCTAATGTTTAATGTCATTAGTCCTCAGTGTGGACCAACGTGCCTTGCTTTAAATGCCATGTGAAAAAGCCGCCCTGTGGTCAGATGGCTGTGTGTGTGAGAGAGAGAGAGAGAGCGCCTGTCCACAGCTCCCCTCCTCCCTGCAGAGCGGCTGCCATTCACCATATTTCCCTCTAGCGAGGCCACTAACCTTTCAGAAAGGCCACCAGCACTGACAGCCTGCCCCCAGCCTTTCCTTTCTTCCCCCTTCCATTTCTTCCCTTCCACCCCTCCTTCCCCACCCTGGCTATGGATTTTCTATTCATATCTGCATCTGTCTTTCTTCTTGCTGCCCCTCCCTAACCTTTCCTCTCTCATTTCTCCTTTACCGTCACAATTAGGTCTCTCTCTGTCAGCCAGCCCTTCAGCGGCGTCTCTCCATCCCCTCTGACCTCTAAACTCCCTGCTTTTCTGTCTTTCCTCCTCTTCACTCTGCATTGGCCCTCCCTCTGCCTTGGCCACCACAGGTCACTACTGTTTGGGGAGGAGAGACACCATCAGTCAATCAAAGGCTAAATGCTAATGCTAAAATATTAAGTTGCCATGAAATGAAAAACTAATGGCATTAGCCTGCTAGAAATCAGTGTAGCCAAGACAAAGGAATTCATTATTTGCACAAAACAAGATCTGAAATGGCCAACATACTTTAAATATCTTGGTACAGTTCTAGACTAAGATAAAGAGTATATATTCAAGAGATGCCCACAGTGACTTCATCTTCTTAAGAAACTCAGCTGCCTTGGTATTAGTCAAGAGAAATTAGAACTAGTGTACAAACCTACTGTTGTTGCTTTTCTTGCCGTGGTTCTCTACCACACAAGAGTGATCAGAAACCATAAAACTAGGACTTTAACGCGCACACACACACACACACCCACACACACGTACGTACAACAAATGCCCACTCCCTGGGTGGGCAGCAAACCAGGGCTGGACTGGGACAAAAAAATCGGCCCTGGCCCTGGCATTTTTGGCCCAGGCGGCCCACCAAATTTGGTGGTATGTGTATAAGTGTACCAGTGAAAGTGCATCAGTGTACTCATTCACACTATTTACAGGGTGATCAAAGATGGCCATGGAGTACACACTCATACTCAAGTACAAGTCGCCTACAAGTCATTTTCACAGCATGGTGGGATTAGCCAATGCGATGCTGACAAATAACCTCAGCCATTATGACAGTTAGCCAAAGTTAAGACTGCATTAGGAAACTCTGCTAGCTTAAAAAACAATGTCAAATAGCTTATGCAGTGCTGTATGACAGCGAGTGATCACCAGCAGTAGGGGGGGGGATTCGGGGTTCAGTGTCTTGCCCAAGGACACTTCGGCATGCAGCCTGAAGGAGGTGGGGATTGAACCGCCGACCTTCCGATTAACGGGCAACCCCCTCTCTATCTCCTGAGCCACAGGTAGCAGGTGCCTGCCTGCTCCCTACAGGCTGAGCTACTCCATGCTTAGCATTTCACCTCCGCTCTCCTCCTGCTCTCTCTCGCCCTGTTACTTTGTCACTCTGCTTGGCTGTCTCACGCCTCCTCCTCTGCTTAGCAGTGGCCGTGACTCTCCTTTACTCCTTCAATTGCCTGTGCCTGCACTACGTCGGGTACTGCAGCTGATGTTGATGCTACTGCAGCCCAAGAAGCAAACATTTGGGTTATTTTTGCGCATTTGCCGGCATCCGTCTGAAGAATTTTTTACCCCCAACACAAGAAACAGAGGCCACAGGGGGAGGTGGTGGGGCCAGTAAGAGATGTCCAGTGGCGGTTTTGGGGGGGGGGGGGCAACAGGGGTGAGTGCCCCTGTAACACAGACCTTGGACCCCCTCTGAATGAAAAATCTACAATAATCATAGGAATATATCTTCCTTGTGACAATATGGCGCTGATGCGAAAGGCAGAACAAATGTGTCTCAACTAGTCGGGTCCTTTAGGACGTTACACCGCCACTGTCCGGTGTCGCGCCAAGCTAGTTATCCCTGATAGAAAGTGTTCACCCTGCAGCGGGAGCGCACGTGCATTCAACGGTGAAGGCGGACTTTCGACTTCACGAAAGTAAATGAAAAATATAACATGTTGTGACAACCTGTTGTACTCAGAATGCGCCGCCCTTGTGAGGACCGCCGATACCGGCCACCCACTCTGATTCGCTTTGCGCTACAGCCACAGACGCAGCGGTATCGTCCCAGTTAATAAAAGAGCGAAAGTCGAAGAGGACAGTGGGGGAAGAGCAGTGAATTGAGCACGAATGCGGCGGAGTAAAAAACTCTTTTTGTTGTGTAAACCTGTTTAAAGCAAGGTAGTATAATCTAGTGATGTGCAATACCACTTAATTCCTATATGATCCAATACCAAGTAATACCCAGGCTGGTATTGCCGATACCGATACCAATACTTTTTACATATTTTATTTCTAGTTTAACGTGACCTCACCCCTCCCGTTTCTGTATTTAAGAGAGAAATAAGGAGTAGGTTGTAGCCTTACCAATTCAAAATAATAGCTGCATAATGACAATCAAACTACTCTCATATTCTTTAATTATAATGAAAATTTCCTGCTCAGAACTGCCGCTTCATAACATCATATTATTGTGACAGACTTAATCTCAGATGTTTAGCGAAGTTTGCAGTGTTGCCAAAGTATTTCACTGTCTTTGCACACACATCACACAGAGCAACATTATTACCTTCACAGCTAAAATACAGCCAGACATGACTGTCAGCCAGAGTCAGTATTCAATCGCGGGAAATGTAAAAGGCTGCAGTGGCTCACTTCAAAGAAGCTCCGTCACAGAGCCCTAGCACAAGCATGACTTTGACAGGCGGAAGGAAAAGTAGTTCCTATCAACCAAGTATAATTAGACCATCCTGGTGACAGTAAGATACTTTTGATAAAACACACACTCACTCCAAATGACTGAGTTTAGATATTGATCCTTTTATATGAGTATCGATCCTAGAGCAGGAAACGTTAGTATCAGAAATATCGATACTTCAGGATCGATCCGCACATCACAATTATTATTATTATTGTAAACTCGATGAATCGTTTTAATCATCTACACAAGTGTCGCCTTGGTACTGTTCGTATCATCCTGCATTACTCTACAAATAATCATTGCCTCCGCTGCAGAAATCAAACAATGAACTACTTGCCGGCATAACGCCACAACCAAATTCCCAGACCAGGATCTTTCTGCCAGTAGACCTCCTGCTCGTAAGTGCACTAAAGCATTTTCTTTGTTGTTGCCCTGCTGTTTTTTTTGTGTGTGCGTTGCCACTCCAACCTTAATTATGTGATTAATTGAATTACTGATTTTGCTGGAAGACTGGGGTGAATTTATGTTGTTACTTTGAATGAGCTACTTTTGATTGAACTGAAAAGACTATTTTGTGGTTTTGTGAATCGATTGGAAAGAGCCTATTTTGTGTTTTTTGCTTACCAAGAGAATACTGAATGCTGATACCCTGAGAGGATAATTTGAGTTTTTTTTAACATCGTTGTGTTATTTTGTGTTTTTTGTTTTGTGTGTGTGCATTATCCCAATAAAAGCTGTTTTTTATTGTGCTTTAAAAACTCCTGAGTTGTGGTTTTCATTACACTGTTGGTGTTATTCAACGTGGGGGGTCAATTTTTTGATATATGGGTCCTAGGTCCAATGTGGATTGTTTCATCATCATTTTAGCATTGTTTTATCAACGAGGTTTTTGCAGAGCAAGCTAGCACACAGATTATAAGAATGCTTTTATAGGCTAACGTTAACGTTATGTGTCATTGAACTTTGTATTATTCATTGCACTGAATTGAGAATTTCTAAACAAGACGAGCAGTTTCAGTTTCCCTTGTAAAGCAAACACTTATTTCGCGATAACCTGACGATGTTATAACTGACCACGGAGTTGATCACTCCATGTTACTGTTTGGAAGCTAGCTGTAAACAGACTGTCACCTTTTTTAAGTAAGCTGCTCCTAAAATTATCAACGTTACACCAACTTGACTCAAAATGTACATTAAACTGAATGCAGCATTGTTGACAATATTTTGTCCTTGTACTCCATGTTTCCACTGCATGGATAGCCTCCTTAAAGGGTAAATTGTTATCACAACAATTTAACAATGCATTGTATTTAAACAGTACTACTAACAGTAGCCTACTGGTCCTACCAGGCTGGACATGCAGTCTGCCAAAATATGTATCCCCATCCATAATGATGGCCTACTATCAAGTAAGCAATTTTGTGTATACTTCACATCACGAATAATAACATGGGTGAATATGGAGACGTTTCTATTGTCCTAGCAAAAATTAGTAGGATACATATTATTTCAGACTGTATGTGATGGTTTTCAACCTGCCATAAAACATATCCCCCCTTTATAATGCACAGATGATGGCCTACTATCAAGTTTTTAATTTTGTGTATACTTCCCATCAGGACTAATAACAGGGGGAAATATGGAGCCGTTTGTTGTTTCCTAGCAAAAGTTGACATTTTCTCTTTTGGCAGACGCTTTTATCCAAAACGACTTACATTTGAGGAACAACATATAAGCATCAAAAAAGCATCAAATACAGCACGAGAACTACAACTGACAATACATACTTGTAAGAGAAATAATAAATTCCTTGAGTCAGTGGCACTGCTAATTCTGTCATTATAGAATGCAGTTTTGGCAGCACTGTTGCTTGTTGAGAAGGAGGACAGAAGCCCTTAAGATTGGCACGGATTTTCGCCATTTTCTTTCAGCGGCTCTGAGATCAGAACGGAGCCCACGGATGGTATCAGTTATCAGTCGGTGGGTCTGGTTCTGGCGAGCAGATTTGGTGGATAGAGGACACAGGCTATCCAGGCATGAGCTCAGTGTAGAGCACAAAGTGAGTGGGACACAGATTGCAGAGGTTGCGGCGGTGTGAGACATACGGTGCTGGAACAATGGGCTGTGCAAACTGAATCAGAGAAGTCTGCTGAGTTTGAATTGTCTAAGTGAATGTTCATGTCACCGAGGACAAGTAACTAGTCACTAGTCTGGGATTGAAGACAGCAGTGTGTCTAGCTCGTCCACAAAGTTACCCACTTATCGTTGTGGACGGTACATGACAATCACAGAGACCTTTACTGGAGCGGACACCAAGACAGCACGATATTCGAAGGAGGCATATTTTTTCAATTTGTTGGAAATTAAGAGCCCAGTCCCAGTGGGATACAACTACAAACTGGGATCCAGAGAATGTCTAGTACACTAGAGCTTAAACTGTTCATTAAGCCTTACAAAGAAGTGTTGCATCAAGGAATGTCCTGTAACTTGAGCTAAAGTTAACAGGAATGTTTTTTTGTATAATGTAATTTAATAAAACTATAAGTTACTGAAAAGATCCTTGTACTAAAACAAATAATTGTAAGTTACTGAAACATGCATTACATTTTATACTAAACAAGACATTTTGAAAGCTTAAACATTGCCTTTGTCTCTTTTGTCCCTGGATTGAATGTGGCCCTCTGACAAAACAACTGGCCCCAGCCTGGCCCCCTCAATAAAATTAGTCTAGAACTGCCACTGGAGATTGTGATTGGGCCAGCCCAGTGTCAGTAAAGAAAATTACCGAATGGCTACAGTCAAAATCTGTGGTGAATAAAGCCCAAATGTTTATAGTTTAACCTGATGTCGTGTTTCAACTCCTTTCTTATATTCTCCTATTAACAATCGTTTAGCAATCAGTATTGTCTTGGAACTTATGTAGATAGCCTGTTCATTCAGCTGCTATGATTACCCTTCTATGAATTGTGTTGTTTAACTGTTCTGATCGTTAAGAATGGTTGAGCATGATAGCTTTCCCTTTCATTTTATCTAACGCTTAGAAACAACTGTGTAACAGTTAAAGAAGCATTGATATTGTGGAAAGATATGATTAAAATGTGCACAAAGAGACACTCTAAGACATTATTCTAAATTAAACTTTAAAACCTACCCACCATTTGACACACCCCAGGACTGTGACAAACCAAACCCAGCTGACCCCAGGGGCTCGCTCTCCCTCTGCCCTCTTGCTTGCTACTGCCAGTTCTCCTGCCATCCTGCTTCCAAGAATCTGGCCCAGAGGAAACTCTGTGACTTTCAAATTCTCCTTTGTCTACTCCCAGCGGGAGATTTGATTCAACTATTTTCTAAAAGCTTTAACAGAGATGAAATTTCCCCAGACTAGTTCTCCCTTGAATCATCTTCGCAATGTTAATTATAGTCACGAGGTCTTGGGAACCTTTAGTGAATTGATTTTCTTTGTTGTTTTGTTAAAAGTTATTAGGTCATTACTTATGACTTACTTACGTATCTTTGAGTGAGAAACAACAATCAAGCTTCCTTTGAAACCTTCCACTTCCAGTACTTCCAACGACCAGCGGAGTTTGGAGATTGGAGTCAAACAGGTCGTTTAACGTTATACCGCCAGTAATAGAGAGGACATCTACCTTGGACCACCGAGCCAGAGACCACTGCAAGAGATTCCCCCAGCCAGAACCCAAAGGACCCCGGGTCAACCCTCTGGCAATTCCCTGGTCTTGCCATCGTAGTGATCATAATAGGAACCTGCGTCCATTTGTTTCTTTTATTTCCTTAGAGTCATATTCTTTTCACAATATCCAAACTAAATTTACATTGAACCAGATTAATTCTGTTCTAACTCCTGTTTATTGCATTCTTGTTGTTGCTTAGTCATTGTTATTTGTCTTCTTTATATCCCTATTTACTTTCTATTGGGTTCACTTTTGTTAGTTAATATATATTCACTTTAATCACAGGAACCTGTATTTGTACTTTTTTATAATTCAGGTCAATGCACGGAGGACTTACCCTCAGATTTGAGACTGACTGATTAAAACTGATTGAACAATTGCTGATCACTAACTACTTGTTGTAATTAAGCTATACTCAAGGATTCAACTTTGGGCTGACAGCGATTTTAGGTGGTGCCCCAGTATTTTAATGAGCGAATATGAAATTAAGATGTCCAAGTATTAATATTCATATTTTCAGAAACAAAGTGTAGGTTCACAACATGAACAGTTTTTAATGTGTATTGTGATCTGTCCATGTGTGTGTTTATTAACTGCTTGTTATATGTTTGGTAAGCCGTAGTAGAATTTCCACCCTGGTGGACAATAAAGATATTCTCTATCTATTATCCAGGAGTCCTCTTTTATGAAGTATCATTTTGTTTACTCCAATTTAAAGAGTAACTTAACAATCCATTTTAGGCTGATGTCCCTTCACATATTTACAAAGTTTATTCAAACTCAATACATTAGCAGCATAGTAGTTCACATTTAACTTACGCAAGAGTTTAACCCAGTTGTCTGTTGATGTCTTAATAAAAGTCCAAACAAGAGTTTAGGGCTTTAACTAACGATTATTTTCATGTCAATTTTCTCGATTATTTTCTCGATTAAACTATTAGCTGCCTGATCAATAAAATGTCAGATAAATTATGAAAAATGATGATGTCCTCAAATTCAGTTTACTGTCATAGAAGAAGAAAGAAACTATAACCAAAATATTCACACTTAAAGCTGGAATCCAAAATATTTTCCTAAAAAATTACTGAATATGATTCATTAATTATCAAAATAGTTGGCAAGAATTTAATAGTTGCCTATTAATCGTTGCAGCTCCATAAGGGTTACATATGTAACTACGGTTCTGTGATTTCTGGATGACTGCCATAGACAATAAACAATACCTGGAAATCCTCTGTCCGCCGCCCTGTCCCTCTCTAGCCACAGCTCTACTTTTCCAGGCCTTTTCAGCGCTATTCTTTATCTGTCCTCAGTCCTTTCCCTGTCATTCCAAATCCTGCCACTCCCATCTGTCCTGCATCACCTCATTCTCCTCACCTGAGCTTCAGCATATAATTATTTATTTTAAAGCTGGAATACAGGACTTCTACATATAAATAAACATCCATGTGTTTGGCAACATTCCTGCGCAGGCGCACCGGCAGTGAAAATATTTGGTGCAGGCTATGTAGCAATCACCTTTACTTTACCTAAATAACGTATTATTGCCTTGGAACAGTGGAAATGTCTCTATTTCTCACCACGCGCCAGGGGCGAGCTCACCTGTAGGCATCCATATAGCATGTGTTGACAGTGTTTGTGTAGCTACCCTCACTGCCAGAAGGGATGACAAAAGTTCTGCACTGCAGGACAGATAATGGTAAGGATCTAGTAAAGTTGTCACCATAC
>NW_024040132.1:0-31616 GCF_014851395.1 Micropterus salmoides | reverse complement strand
TTTTTTTAGTGAAGCTAAGCTAAACCTTTGAGTGTCTGCTCTGGTCCATGCATATTCTTTGCTTCTGTGCATCATTTAATCCATAAACCTTATAGAGCGCACTGGTTTCCATGGACAATTATTACTGTATCACACACTGAAGCTGTCGACAGGAGATGATGTGACAGAAAGCGTACAAATTTTGGGATAATTTTAAGCTAAAAGAAACAACAACTCTGTGCAATGTGTCTACTGTAAAGTGTAACTGGCCTACCAAAATAGCACAACGGTATTGCTTCAGCATCTCAGCAGAAAGCAACCACTCTATGATATGCTGAAAGAGTTGAAATAATAGGATCCCCTCCATGGACTCGATGCGTAAAGTCGTATGGACAGCTTTCAATCCCAGGTACACACCTTCTTGAAGAACCTAGTTCATGAAAATGATGGAGAAAAATATGAAGAAATCAATGTCAAGTTGAAGAACACCCTTGCACTGCACTCATACCCGACATTTGGACGAGTGTTGCTACAGATGTGTTATCTGGGGGTGACATGTCACTTTCTTGAGAAATCCTACAGCTTGACAACGATGCCACTTGAAGAGAGACCCAGTCCAAGATGAAGAATCCTCTGTCCTTGTGGAAAACAAATGCAGCAAAGCTGGCAATGTCCTTCCTGTGTATATTTTGGCAACATCCACACTATCTGAGCGTCTGTTTTCTGCAGCAGGAAACATTGCATCAAAGTGCTGCCTCTATTTCTCTTCGTCTATTTAACTTGAGAGAATGTGAAAGCTGAAATGTAAAACTGCCAGAACTGGTACCTGAACTGCATGACCTGAAGTACTGATGTCAAAGGACAATTGCAAAGAACCGGTACAGACAGTCGCTTCAGTGTTGTGTGCTAAGTCTAATGTGATGTTTGCAGTGTAGACATGGGTAAGAGAGGGAGAGAAAGAATGTTGCAGTGTTTATATAGTTCTCACTTTTTTGTATTTGTATTTTGTAACCACACATCTACATTTATTACTATGAAAAATACTGAAAGAGATTTTATTTCAATAACTATAAATTGTATGAACAAGAAAAGACATTGGATAAATGTCCACTGAAGGGTTGGACTTTTCAAATAATTGTAGCAGCAGCATCGCGAATCACTACTTACAAGCCGTCACCAAATAATGTGTATGTGTATAATGTGGCTATGGGAAGAACATGACATCTGTATGTTCATGAACATATTCTGTGGATTTGCCTCTGGGAGTTCCATGCGCAAAGAAGCAACCACAACCAATGTATTGAGGTGTCCGTGTCTGAGGTGACTCATGGCATGACAAACACATATTTCAGTCTTTTTCACTTTCCTAGAGTCTGAGGGGATTATAGATCCAGAAATATCTGCGCTATCTATTTACCTCGTCTCACTAGAGACCTTGAAGTTTTCTGCAATCGTTAGAACCACTATGCTAAGGCTGCAGAACTAAGGGTCATCACACCCACTGCAGTTATTTGTGCAGAGTTGTCTTTCTCTACATAGCCTGCCCCTGAGAGTAATGCAAGAAAATTTCTAATGCCCAGTGATGATGAACTGCATCAAAGGTTGCTGGATTGGCCACTACAGAAGAAGGAGCGGGGGAAAGTGTTTCCCATGCAGCAAGACACCGGACATCCCCAAATGACCCTTTTCACTGGTCAGAGGCAGTACATGTCCCAGAACACTTCTTGTGTAGGACAGTGTTCACATGTCACACACACAATGTTGATCCCATTTGATGGTGGCAGACATGACTTGAGCGTGGAAGTTCTTGTGGAGACAACTGCCATCTGTTGGTCTGCACCAAAATGGAAATCAGGCGGGTCTAAAATGATCAGGGGCCAAAACACATATCCACCCCCCGTCATCAGTGTCAACCGTGTCTTATTGATTTGTATGTAAAACCATAAATGTCTCAGAAATGTAGTGCCCTCTCCACCAATCAGATTACAAAAACATAGTTCTCCCCCATGGCGCCCAATTTAGCATTTAACAACAAATAAAATGACATAAATCGATTCAATACGTTCTTAAATCAAAAAGAAACATGAAACATAGAACATATTGTTTAGAGTGCATGCACTAACAACACTATACAGACTATTGCCTAATTTCTAGACAGCTCTCGTATGGACGGCTATTTGTGTGCAGTGACCGGACATGATTAGGAAGTGCTCTGCTTATTACTGAGGCAAGAGGCAAAGCAAGGAGAGAGAGCTGAGGTGCTCCTTTACCCCCAGCAGTGGCCTTGATGTGGTCTTTACATGCACTGATGCATTAGATCATTGTTAAATAGGAATATAATGTTTTTCCACTCCAGTAACCCATATCTTCATTTTGAGAGATCTTAACATTTTTCTTTTCTCAAAGGATGCATATGTATATGGCTGGATTACTGCAGTTCTTTATTGTCACGCTCCTCAAAAAAGTCTAGTAAGACTCTTCAGCTGATTCAGAGAAGTTCTCAGGCTTACAAGCAGTAGACTGGAACATCTAAATGACAGGAGGGTAGTACAGCAGCAAGTAGACAGGACATTCTTCCAAACAACATAAATGAGTGTAAACACACTACAATGACCGGACTGGGAATGAACAGAAAACACCAAACATACATACAGAGGGACTAACGAGCAGGGCGGGAGCAACAGAGGTCACCGGGATAAGGGCCATAGAGACAGAGAGACAGCAGGGGAAAAGGAGAGACAGGCAGCGGAATGATAACTGGGAGAACAGACATAACCTAGGTTACTGGACACTAAACACAGACATAAACTAAGACACAGAACTAAACCTAAGATAGACAGGTACAAGGTGATTTAAACAGAACCTGCGAATGAACAATGAAATAAACAAGGCTCAACAGAGAACACAAGACAAGGAACAAACCTCCAACAGAAAACATGGACCAACTGTTACACAGACCAGGGTAGGGAACAGAGACAGAACTAACCAGGAAACAGGACAAGACTCAACAGTAATAGAGCGGAAATAAGAAAAATACCAAAACACCACTAAACACTAGCTGACAGATAATAACTAGATGAATAATAACCCAGACTAAATAACAGATACCAAACTGATCAATAAGTAAACTTCACAGTGAACTACATTCAATAGAACGGAACTAAAATGTCCTCCCCGTGACCCGATCCCGGATAAGTTGATGAAGATGGATGGAAGATCTAAAATGTAGATGCAAAACCTAAATCTTAGAATCAAGAAGACAGAGTGGATAAGGGAGACAAGATAACAGGACACACAGACAGACACACAGCAGAGCTCACCATAAACACAGACTGGACACAGGACAACCGACAAGACAGAACCCCAAAACGCAAAAGACCAAAATAACAGCTACTCAATTGACCAAAACTCAGAGTGCAAAACTTAAACATGGCTGACAGGCAGAATGTGACACACAGTACCTTACTACCCCCAGAGACTGCGCTCCCAGAATGCAGGGTTACTTGTGGTTCCTAGAGTCTCCAAAAGTAGAATGGGAGCCAGAGCGTTCAGCTATCAAGCTCCTCTCCTGTGGAACCAGGTTCCAGTTTGGTTCAGGAGGCAGACACCATCTCCACATTTAAGAGTAGGCTTAAGACTTTCCTCTTTGATAAAGCTTATAGTTAGGGCTGGCTCAGGTGAGTCCTGAACCATCCCTTAGTTATGCTGCTATGGGCCTAGACTGCCGGGGGATTTCCCATGATGCACTGAGCTCCTCTCTCTACTTTCTCTCCCTCTGTATGCAACCTCATCCCATTATTGCATGTTACTAACTCGACTTCTCCCCTTTCCCGTAGTCTTGTGCTTTGTCGTCCCTCTCCTCTCTCCTCCTATCACTTCCTGCAGGTGTTTCTGGCTCTGGAGCTGTGGAGTCTGGATCTGTGGTTGCGGGTCACCTGCTGCCCCCGTGTTCCTGCTCGGCACCCTCTGCTACAATTGTTACTAGTCCCATTGTCATTATTTTGTTATTATTACCATTACTATAAATATCTGTACCATTATTCATTCAGTCTGTACCAACATTACCTTTACTGTCTGTACCTCTGTGTGGATATTGTGTAGGCTGCTACCCCCCCATCTCTCTCTCTCTCTCTCTCTCTCTCTCTCTCTCTCTCTCTCTCTCTCTCTCTCTCTCTCTCTCTCTCTCTCTCTCTCTCTCTCTCTAATAGCTATCTCTCTGTCTCTCGCTCCCTCTCTCTCCTTCACCCCCAACCGGTCGAGGCAGATGGCCGCCCACCCTGAGCCATGGTTCTGCTCGAGGTTTCTGCCTCTTAAAAGGAAGTTTTTCCTTGCCTCTGTGCCTAGTGCTTCCTCTTGGTGGGAATTGTTGGGTTTCTGTGAATATTATCACAGAGTACGCTCTGAGGTGACTGTTGTTGTGATCTGACATACTATATAAATTTTGTACCTATGGTACAAAACCACCAGGATCGTCAACATTCCACCTCAATTCATTATGAAAGGATGGATGAACACAAACTGATCAAGGGGGAAACATGGCCCTTCATTTTTATGAAGATCCACAAACCACAAATTGGTGGCCAAAATTCCATTCATGACATTTGTTAGCTATGCAGATTAATGTTGTAGATATCCCAAATGTCAGCACATACATTTATTATACATATAAGCTTTTCTTTTACTACAGAAGCAAAAGTAGAATGTTAAAAGTTCCTGACAATGTGATTAAAAAGTGATTAGTTATAGGATTTCCGTTTAAGGAGAATGTTGCTTCTGACTCACTGAAGGTGTACAACAAAGACTTAAAGTGTAGCACAATTCCACTAAGTACACCTGCAGTGTGGTTACGGACCTTTTAATTTAATCAACTGACATATACAACATAAAAATACCATACCATAAATCCTCAAATGCAGCAACGCAGTGCAATTCCAGAGAGCTAGCCATAGGTTATAAAATGTGTATCAATTGTGACTCAACACTTACATGTAGTACACGGTGTACTAGTGTAATGCATACATTTAAACAGGGTAATGTTGTCTCAAATTAAACATGGCAGTTGCGTAATTGCCAGAAATGACAATCGCAACATTTGACAGCTTCTTTTTGTTAAATTGGGGATAATTATTTTCAACATGTGACCACGACTGTCACCTACCAAAATTTCTGTCCTGTTCTGTCTGTTTGTTCAGACATTAAGCTTGTGCTGAGTTGTGCAAATTAGAATTTAGACATTATAAAAATGCATGGGATTATTCCCATTCCCTTTTAGTTTTTGAAAGACTAATCTAGTATTTAAAATCCAAGATGCTATAGATACCTCATAGTGGCACACATATCCACATATTTTAACTGAGTTTTGTGTTTATATTATTTCAGAACTACGTTTGTACTGCTCTATACTTGAATGAATGCGTCATCAAAGACAAAGCAAAATGTTTTCCAAATGTGTACTAAAACGGGCCTCGTAATTTTTGTAATTCTATTGGCCAAAGTAAATGGGAGAGTTAGAAACTAAAAACTGCTCAGGACAAATTTGGTAATGTTTACACGGCTACTACATGGCAAGATGGGCCGGGAAGTCATGCATCAGACAAGTTACATCTAAATCACATCTTCAGACAAGCTTGGAAAAGCTAGACAGCGAAAACTAAGAAAGTGACATTGCTCAGTGTCCGAGTCAAACATCAACTTGTCATAAGGCTGTTACCTAAGCAAATGCTTTCGCATGTGAATGGGCCTTTCCACAAACAAAATGTTGTAGGAAGTCAATCTACTTTAATGCTAAATAATGGTAACTAATTAAACTCGTTAGGGGGCACTACAGTCTCAGCCAACGCTAAAAAGATGTTGATAATAATAATAATATAATAATAATTCTTCAGTGGCAGAATTTCAGGTATGCTACCCCATCGAATTGTGCCTTTGCACATGATGCTGTGCACGTTTTTATTTTGAAAATGGCAAACAGTAACTTTGTGTTTATTTTTAGTGTAGTTGCAGGATGGTAGGTGAAGCTGCTCCTTGTTTAACTGCTCTAGCTAATCAATAGATATAGAGAAGTTGCATGTACAAAATATATGAAATGAATGAAGAGTTTGCACAAAGCATGTCCACTTATAATATGGCGCCAAGGTGGCTGCTCTTCATCAGTCTGAAGTTCCATGTACAAATATACAGTATGTGTACCATTTATAACGTTATAGTGTTCAACACCAGCACTCTTCACCGGAGGAGGGAACGTGGCCACCAATGGATATCAGTGTTGAGATCATTTAGGTAGTATATTGTTCAAGACGTAGCCTAATAGCAGTGTAATCTGCTTTGCTTTGTCTATCTTACATAGGATTATTTTGGACAAGATGAGGATAGGGAACTAAAAGACTAAATACAAGGTGGGAGCAGTTTTATGAACAGGATTATTGTTCATGCAAGTATTACTTTTGAGTGAGGCTTTAATGTAAAGCTGAGGCACTGGGACCTGCTGACAGTATGCATAAAATGTAGAACAAGTAGTGAAATAGGAATTCTGTATTGCAGTCACATCCCAGGTGTGATGGTCTTCACTGTTCAGGAATGCAAGTGTCTGGCCTCAGGACAGGGCACAGAGGACGGCAACCAAACAGCAGCAACTTGGCCCTGGTTTGCCCTCATTGATGAGGGATTAGGTCAGTCAGCAGGAGTCTCGCCCCCCCGCCTGATTGCCTCGATCCATGAAGAAAAAACTGAGCCAAGTACTGCACAAGCTTCAGGAGAAGGGAGAAATGATGAGGAGGAGGGGAGGGAAAGTGACAGAGAGAGAGGACTGAGAACAAGGCAAAGAGAAGGACGGAAGAGGGAGAGAGGGTATCCCTCCCTAACTTTATTGAGGAAGGAAATTAAATATCAGAGAGAGGCTGATGAAAGGAGAGAGGCAGAGGCTAGAGAGCAGGACTCGACTACATGTATTTCTGAATGTACGGTTTACTGCAGATTTAGAAGACTACAAATTAAAATAATAAACCCTGATGTATTATCATAGATCATACTACCTAGCAAAAGTAATTAAAATAATCCCCATCATTCCCTGCTGCAAACTTAATGGGAACACATTAATCCATCAATAATCATAATCCAGTTTTATAATATATATTGTGAAATGGGCAGTTCATAAACAGTACTTTTACTTTTGGTACTTTAAGCATATGTTGTTGCTAATACCTTTGTTCTATTACCCAATGCAGGATTGTTACTTGTAAAAGAGTATTTCTACACTGTACTCAAATAAAATATCTGAGTACTTTTTCAACCACTGACTTGTCTTGACTGTAATGTTTGATCTGAGAAATAACTTATAACAGACATTTTTTTCACCCGTTATTAAAGTGTGGAAAGCTACAAAAAGACATTGACAAAAGCCTCTTTATGTTAGTAATCATGGCACATTTATTGCAACATATATACATATAAATGATGTGATGTATCTTAGTTGTGCTGATCTGATGCTGATGTTTCAAGTCTGCAGACAGAAGGGGTCAATGAGATGATCATTTCAGAAAATATTTTTACTCGTACAAATACATTTAAGCAAATTGTAACATGAAAGTACATTATGAAAAGCGCTGTAGGTTGTGGAGTTTGCCTATTCTGGTCTTCATCTGACACCTAGTGACCGTTGCAGAAAATTCAGCCTGCGCTAAGCCCTAAATACACAAGCTGGCCAATCAAAGCACAGTATGAGACTCACTCTAACGAGGTATGACACTTTCATGTTGGTTCTACATTGAAAAAAGTTTTCGTTTTCTAGCTTTTTTTGCTGACCTTTTCCAAGAAATGGTCAAACACTGTTCCTGGGGCATTTGTAATAGTTACAGTCGCTACCCACAGAGGTTGAAAGGAGAAGTACGATTTAGTCACTTTCCAAAACCTAAAACAACTCGGTAGGCTTTAGCTTCTGTCTGTATTTGTTTCACGTCAGTTTAAAAGCCTGAATACAACCTTCAAATTTATAATATATACATTTGATATATATATTTTGTCTCCTTAATGAGGTCGCTTTTTCGTTTTAGACAAGTTAGACAATATATCAACAGCTTGTTGGACTTAGCAACAATAACTACGGGGGTATGGCTTTGCAAGGGGTCAGTTGCACCTTCGGGAATGGGTATTCACCAATGGTGCTGTGTGTGTGTGTTTTAACTATGTTCATGATACTTGCGAGTTGTTTAGTTAGATGTACAATGAATATGCTCTTTACGCTAGGGCAGAGAAATTATTTCATAAGCAGTTTTCGTTATGTTTGTTGAAATTCTCTTTACATCCGACATTAATCAATAAATCAAATGCTATGACACATGGCTGCCTTTTGAGTACATGTACAGTGGTGTTCAGGTAACAGTAATGATGGGCCTGCAAAACACAAAGGACAGTGGAACGTTTAAGTCTGATTATCATTTGTTACTTTATTATAATTTCTTTCATTTGTGTGTGCATTTACATTACATATACCGCTCAAATCCGATTATTACAAGCACCCATCAGGTACTAGTGGTGGCCGTTTAATGGTAGGGAGGGGGCATCTACCAAGGGGGATTTAAATGAGTTCCCTTTCCCGTTGCACTAGCAGCATCAGTAACACTTTCTACTTTGTTGGAAAGCCAGACACTGCCAGCTCATGAGCGTAGTGCATAGTTCAACCCCTATCACAAGTATGTACACCTTCAAGCATGTACACCATTTATATTGATTGGACAGTTTTGCATAATGTGAGATATGTAGGCTACATAAAAAGTCTGACATGTAGTAGACCTTGTCTGTCCACTTCAAATAGGTTTGAGCACCAAGCATTACCGTGTAAACACATAACAGTTTTTGCTCCAAAGGAACCAAAGCAGAAAAGTATTGCGAGGGGACGCAAAACATATTGCGGGGGAAGGCAAAAGTAGTCCTCAAAGAAATTCCTCTCCCGACCCTTAGGAGCCACCATAGTTTCTACTAGAAAATGTTTACATGCTTTAATGTTGGTCAGACATATTAGCTGTTTCTCATCTGCGTTCTTGTCTGTACTTGTGGACTTGTGAAACGTCATCAGTCGCAGCCAAAGTACTGTTCCAATTCAAAAGTCCGCGTCTAGCCAAGTACCGTGTTACCGAGCCTGCGTCGGTGGTGATTTGTGTGGACTTCGCATAGCCAGATATCCCAGAATACATTTCGCCGCCAAAAAGCGGAAATGTCGGAGGAGAAAACTCACAACTGTAACTTAAAATACTGCTATTCTTGTGTCACATATAGTAGTTTTAAGAGTTTGTTTTTTTTAATATAGTTGTTTAAACTCCTGATATGTGGTTGATTTCTCAAGACAGAGCTGATATAAAAAATTGCTACAACATTTTCAGAGATGTGAGGTCCCGCCCGCTAACGGGTCCGGCCGTCATCAAGTCCACTGCTGTTCCAATTGCTGAACAACTGCGTGCTCCCGTTCCTGGGAGTTTGTACTCCCGAGCCAAACTTGCCAAGTCTGACCTTTAAGGTTCAGAAGTCTGAACTTGGCGAACTCGGTATTGAGAAACAGCCATTGTTTTTCTCATACTGTACATTGCTTCAGCAACTCTTTTCACCATCTGTCTGAAGATTTTAGCTCCTTTCTCTTTAGCCCCCGCCTCCCTAAAAGCCCACTTTTTTCTAATTGGCTAACTTTCCGAAGCACAGAAGAGGGGAGAGACCTAGCTGCACAGCGCTGAATCGATGTGGAGATGAGGCGTGCTATGTGAGACTAGGCCTCACTGAGAACTGTACAAAAACAGAACTTTAACTTTATTTACTGGTTTTGAAGAAACTGGATCAGATTTGATTGTCAAGTTTTCATCTCTGATGTTCTCTGGCTGATTTTACAGAGCTTGTAAATTACCAGTTACTTTAGCAGCTAGGTACTGCTGACAGCAGCAGCTGCTGCTAGTTAGCTATGCAGCTAGCAGTCCTATTGCTGATTCTTTCAGACTGGAAGCTTGGTGCTCTGAGGTTTTGTTGATGTTTATACTTCTAACTTTACAACAGAAGCTTTAGGCTGCTCGTTCAGAGCCAGCTGATATCAGCAGCTACCGTTAGCAGCAGCTTGCGGTTACTGTAGTGTTAATAACAAGTAAAGCTATCTGTCCATCAGGAAATTCAATAAATCAAAGTTGCAGGCAGAGCAGCCAGAGGACGTCAGAGGGAAAACCAGAAAATATTTACCTCTCCTTCAAAACCGTAAAAGCACTTTCTGTGAGACACACTGAACAACCTCCAGCTCTAGCTCAATGGAATGACCGCTTCTCTAAAACATGGGCTGGTATATGTACATTTTGGGGGCGTTAATATTAATGATCCCAGATATTACGTCACTTCTAGTGCTTGTTGGCACTGGCCCATTTTTCCGCTGTCTTTTGCATGTGCATTTTACATATGAATAATTAAATAATAGTAATAATTATTTTATTATTATATTATGTCCTATTGTCACTAGATAGCAATGTTGTAACATGGTAAACAAGAGGTCTACTCTGTGAATTAAAAACTTGCCCATATCATGTCATACAAAAATAGAAGTTGGGTATATGACAATGTTTGATTATTGTGATTAATGTGAGCTTGGTTCTCATTGGTTAGATAGCTAATTCACATTAATTCAGGCTTGAGTTAAAAAGAAAGAAAATCACAGTGTTACTCAGGACTGCATTTATGATAGACATCTCAGATAACATCAGGTGGTAAGGAAAAAGTGTGTGTGTAAAATAATCAAGAGTAATTTTATGGTTCTTCACATCTTGCTGTGACTCTTCCAGTTTTTTCTCAGGGGTGGAACGTTTTTGTATTGTCTGGCAAGTCTCCAAATTGACACCTGGCACCAAATTGACACCTTGGCAGAAGGCAGTTTCAAGAGTCTCAAGAAAAGGTTTATTTAAACCTTTTGATTGAAATGGGGCTCTAACAAAGTTAACCCAGCACAAGGGCTAAATATGCAAACCTCCTCTATCAACGGTCACAGAATTGCTGAAGATGCCCTATCTACTGGTTGTCTTCAACTGATCACTGTACTTGTACATTGTCATCTCCATGGCTAGTCAGGGTCCATGTTCTTCTTATTTGTGCTGCGGTTCTTAAGAAAATAATTGTCTACAGGTTTTTGTACAACAAGCCAAAACTACATTAGAATAAATACAAAACAGAGGTAAAAGAGAGTGAAAATTGGACTTACATTCAGGGTACAAGGTTGATTTATTTGTCACAATACAACAGGTTGTAGAGTGAAATTGAGTTTGTAGCTCCATCCTGCTATGTAGCAGACAATATACATTAATACAGAAGCATTTCTAAAAATGGAAAACAGAAATAAACTATATTCGTATTCGTTTGAGCTGTCTTCACCAGAGTGGATATGTGAGACGACCATGTCAGGTTCTCTGTGATGCTGAACCTGAAACTGTTCACCTGCTCCACCTCAGCACCACTGATGTAGACAGGAGTGTGTGTCTTTATCTCCTTCTTCCTAAAATCAATGATCAGCTTGAGGGGGGGGGGTCATCATTTGCACACAAATGACTCCAAATGAATGCCAATGTTGCTCTGTAATACTGGTGTAAACAAGAATCAAGGATCATGTTATATTGTTTATCATTAAACAACACCACAACAACAAAATTAAAGTTTGTAGTCCCTTTATGCCACCCACATAGAACATAACAGGTAATTAGATTTTAAAATAGGATAAAAAACAAAAAAAGAAAAGAAACACCAAGACTGTGATGCAACTTTAAAATGCGATGAGATTTCTCATCAGTTGAAAAGCTGTCTCTTGAGACACACAGTTGACATTTTTCACATGCCTTCAAGCCATACATCAGTTTTCTGAAGCAGTGAAAAACAAATGTATAACTGATCGGCCAGCTGATGCGTATGCCCTATTTTCGCGTTATGAGTCGTAACGCAGCTGGTAGAGCAATAAATAATCAATAAAAACATCTAAAATCTGAGACGCCATCCTGCTCTGTTTTATACTGTGAGCTGCACTTTATCAAAAGTGCTGAAATGAACGTGTGTGAGTTTGTGCTGAGGTTTCTACCTGATCAGAAGTGTTTTCACTTAATTTTGTTTTCCAAACTGACCGAAGGGCATGTGTGACGTAAGTGATGATAATGTTTTTCATCTTTACATAAAAAGTCTGACATTTAGGGAAACAGTGTCCATCCACTTTGACTGCGTTTCAGCACCAATCATCATCGATGTGAACACAGAGTCCGCCTCCTCTCTTCTTGTCAGAGTCTGGCTCGGAACACAGTTCAGTGCTTATCCAGGATGTTGATGGAGCAGATCTGTGTAAAGATGTGGGCAAAACCGTCTGATTTTCTATTGCTAAGCCAACCTGTATCTGTTTCTCCCATTTTGTCCAGACAGGGCATTAGTCAGGAGCAGCCTTAAGTCTTAAGCTGGGCCAAAGTGAACATGAAATGTTTCTTTTAGAATTTACCCTTCAAGTCTATGTTGGGCCCCTATTAAATTGTGGGCCCCGGTAAATTTGTGACTGTGTGATTTGTGGTAAGACTGCTACTATATTTTAATTAATAAGACTATGTGAAACAAATTGCCATCTTTGGTCAAAGTCTCGGTGCTTCCATGTTGCTGTCAAATATCATATCTTCTGTAAGATACTTCATTAAGACAAAGAAAGACACAACGATATAATAAAACAGCACCACCATCAATACTGCACCAGTATTGTTGTTACAAAAAGCTCACCACTCAATCATAATAGTGATCCGCGGACAGAGACAGAAGAAGGCTGGAAGTCCCTGAAAGAGAGAGAGAGTGAAAAGGGAACAAAGAGAATAGAGATTAAAATTGAAAGCATGGGTGGCTTTGCTTCACTGGTGTACAAGTTTGCCAAATTTAATGGACCATATGCGGTTGAAAGTCCCCCAGACCATTACAAGGAGTGTTTTCTTCAATCAATCATCCATAGTGTCTGTGATCAGTGGACAAGCTTGATTTAGATTTTCAAAATTGAGTGTGCGGGAGAGCTTGATCAAAGATTGAGGACACTGCCCAAGGTAGGGAGAAAATCACAGATGTCAACTGAGACTACAGACAAATGCTGACTTTGTGTTCCGGGACCCCTTACCCACTTTTTATTTTACGTCAGTTCTTATTAACGCCATAATGTTGATGCAAGCAGTTATGAAGAAAACAGCAATTTTTGTTAAACTTGGTTGTTAAATACGTTATCTGAATGATTTTCTTTCTTCACCATCTGCTTTATGAGAGAGGGCCATACAACAACTTTATTTATTAAGTAAATAATTGTTTCTTAATTGGACACCTATTTGACATCCAGCCAGTCAACACACACGTGCACACTTGCACAGCTTTTTGCACACCCACTTCTGAAATGAATTTGGCGCCCTTAATGCTGATAGTAACCTAAAATATTATGAAAAGAATCTACCTATATTACCTCATTATTATCAGATTATTACCCCAGTAATTTCACCATACTACATTTACAAATATTGCACTGATATAACCATTTTATTGTTAGGTTACAAATTGTTACCAAAATGTTACTAAATAGTTTTGCCTCATTGCTATCTTTAAATGTGTTTCCATTATTACCCTTTATTTTTGCCCCTTTTTATAATAATTAATATTTTAGTCAAATATTACCCTGATATACCCACTAAATACCAAAGTATTACCTGATTACTTCTTTTGTAATTACATGGCATTACTTAATTATCTCTTTATTATCAAACTATTAGCCCACTATTTTTATTACCAAGCTATAGTGCTACCGAGCTATCATCAATTTCTAAATGGTTTCAGGTGAAAACCAAAAATATAAAAAATTTGGTATCAAATAGCACTGAGCTACTTTATGGAGTACCTCTGGTTTCATCTTTGGACCTCCTTTTGTTTTTGATTTACATGAATGACCTAGCTAGGGTCTGCAAAATTGTACTCCCTCTTTTATTTGCTGATGACACGTCTTGTTTCGCATACAGATTTTATCACACTGATTAAAGAAGCACATTAAGAGCCATCATCTATTTCTAAATACTTCTCTCTATAATGTGCCTGCATTGAACTAGAAATGCAAATTAGTTAGGCCGAAGTGCCCTTGAGCAAGGCACCAAACCCCTAACTGCTCGGGGCTCCTGACTATGTGGTAGCCTCGTCACTCTGACATATGTATAGGCAGCCCGTTCTCGCAAATGGTCTTTGCCATTGAAAATGCATTTATATTTTCACATCACTTTCATCACGACTGTTATAAAATCTTACATGCACAAGCATTGATGACAGGATGTCAATTTGGGACCCTTGTTTAATTTCTACTTGCTCACATGCTGTATGTCAAGTATTTTGCTGGATATTGATTTATCCGTTCATGAAGTTTGCATGAATATAACATCAGAATATATAGATATAATATTGGTCAGATTATTACAGTGGTTCATAAAGGTTTTTAAAACTCTTCTTCCTGGGCTTCTTCTGCAAGGGGAAAATTGTTTTTATAGACTGATCTGAAACACATCCTTTTAAGCTAGATAAATATGCATATGATCCCATAATTAGTGGTGTCTAGCCACAACGGAACTTTTGAATTTTGAATTCAGTAAATGGTTAAATTAATAGGCCAAGTCCCTTAGAGAGTAGAAATTAAACCTAGGCACACATTAACAAGTGGTTTTATTCCAATAAATTGTACTCTGCTAATGGGATTATTTTCCATATCTTTAAAATTTAATTTCACACTAGTTTATTATGCCTATAATTTGCATCGGATCCTCAGATGGGGGCTGTTAGGTTAAATATAAGAATTGAGACATTAATCCTAAAACTAATTGGCTAATCAATCGTCCGCTAGAGGGAAAAGGGGAAGAGGACTTAACGACAGGGCATGACCCAGAATGGGCTGCACCACAGGGTGTGAGAGAGTAGCTTATACCCATGGGCAAGGCTAGTTGTAAGAAATATGGTTCCCCCCAAAATGTAGGCTGAAGCTAATTTAATGATGGTGTGGAATTCAACCACCCTATGCAGGGAACTGGGATTTTTTGCTTTGATGATGTTAAAGCTACATTGCATATATGGACAGCAGTATGAAAGTGTGTGCAATACTAGACTTCCTGGTAGACATATAATCACATAATCAACTCGAAATTTACTTGTCACTTGTGTTTTGTAGTGTGTGTGTGTGTGTGTGTGCCACCATAGGTTCAGATAGTTCATGGGCACCAGACATTTTTGCTTGTGTCTGTGTTAAACTCATTGCTGGCATTTTATTTAACCAACTAACAGAGGTGACTTTTGCAATTGTGCTTTCATAGCACAATAATATGCTGTGTCACAGGCTTCTGGCAATTTTGAGTGTTTGCTGAAATTTCCATTTTCATTTTCCCCTCGTAATAAACAATAATAGGCTTTCATAATCCCAACTGCCCCAGCCCATGTTCCTCTGTGTCCTTCAACTTCAAACACACACACACACACACACACACACACACACACCATAGTTGGCAGCTACAACATGTCCTAAATATGAGCAATAACAATGAGACCATTCAGAATAATACATAATTATAAAGAGACAAATTAAACATCTGGATGACACTTAGCTTTCCTTTCATAATCATGCACACAAATGCAGACGCACACATACATCTGAGGTTTCTCTTTGCGATCAGTCATTGTCAATGGTGTGGAGGGATGGGTCAAACCAACCCAGGAGTTTAATGGAGGTGAACGGATTTGGAGTCCCATGTGAAACCAAGTAAATGGTAAGTTATTTTAAGTTACACAGCGTTACTGACTTCCGTCACGTGATGTGACTTACGTAACCCAAACCAGAACTCCAGGGGCCACAAAAAGTCTGGGCTTATTTGGTTTGTCCTAAATACTCCCAGATACTTCCTTTGGGAGTATCTGGATCTATGGCATGTTTGTTGAACTCACCAGTGGTAGAGGCACAGTCCAACACGTTCTCACTCCCGACTCGTCACATATTGACACTTGGTCAAGGCCCTTTGCCATCGCCTTTTAACGACCCTTTTGCATCATTTATTGACGTTTAGGGCTCCGCGGTCAAGTTAGCAACGCTTAGCAACAACAAATATACAACTTCCGGATAAGTTGCAACAATAAATATGCAACGTCCAGTTAGACTTTGAATATAAAACACTAGCGTTTCGAAACATCGCCATTTTGAAACAGCGCGTTATTAAAGTCGTGAAACGTTGCAGTTTGGTTAGGTTTAGGTACAGAAAGCACTTGGTTGGGTTTAGGCAACAAAACTATTGGTTAAGGTTAGGAAAAGATCATGGTTTGGGTTAAAATAACTACGTACGTCAGTTAACACTTAAGTTAATTAACTCAATTTATGTAACTAGCCTAAATAAAATTATTCTATTTTTTGTTTCACACGGGACACGGTCTCCCCCCCCGGTCTCCTGATTCAAAGTCGGGGTTCTGTTGAGTCAATGGCTAGTTTGTGGCCTAATAACCTGACCGAGGATCTAAGATGCTAAAGTACTGAGCTCCGGTGAGCTTTGTGGTGATGTCTTCTAGCGTGGGTAGGAGGTAATGCAGTCTCTGAATAGCTCTGGGGTCTGAGCACATATTCAGCTTGCCTGTGCTAGAGTTTTCAACTACCACTAAGGCGTTCACCTAGCTTGTAGGTTCTGTTACCTTGCAGATGATGCTGTTGTCCTCCTTCTTGTCGAGCTCTTGCTTCAGCCAGTGCGACTGGGATCCTGCAGGGTGGGTATACGACTGCTGTGGCGTCCGGGGCAATGAGGAGGTTGCACTCTCCTGGGAACTCACAGATAACCTGGAAAACATCTGGATACTCCTTCTGTCTGGTCTGTCATGCTCCTTAGTCACGTCCAGGAATAGCTTGATTAAGTTCAGGTCCATAACTGGTTATCCTTTGGTTCGGTGTCCGTTGTGCCTTCCATGGAAGGGCTTTGCTGTGGTAGTGGGACTACCGACTAGTGGTTCCATTGCAGTTACTGTAAACCTCCTTGGATTTCAAAAATAGAGCTTGGGTTCCTGCATTTAAATGTTGGAAGCATAATTCCGATACTGGATATTATTAAAATATGGGCAAATATGACAAATGCCTATGTTATCTGAAACTTGGCTCAAGAAGTCTATCCCTAATAAACTGGTTGCGGTTGATGGCTATACAGTTTTTAGAGCTGCTTGTTTAGGTAAAGGAGGTGGAGTTGCAATTCTTGTGAAATTGAAGTACTTTAGTTCTGTCCATCGCCAAAACTGGATGCTGAACTGTTGGCTGTGGAAGCGAAAGTGTGAGTAAACTCATGTTTCACTGTAGTGGGCTGTTACAGACCGCTCTCTACCTTGAGTGAGGCCTTTATCTCACTCTCCAATTTATTACACAAACTAAGTGACTCTGAACTTATTCTAATGGGAGGTTTGACTAGGATTGTTCACTTGACACTTTTAAGGACTTATGTGACTCTCTGAATCTTACACAACTGATAAATGTACCAACAAGACTAAATCCTCGTACTCCTGATATGCCAACGTAATTGGAAATTATTTTTCCCATAAATATAATTTTATTGGGGTATTTTGTAATGACATCAGTGACACTGTGTAATTGCCTGTGTGAGAAATGCAAAACTGCCAAAAGTTAAACCTCGTTTCATGTACAAGAGGGTTTTTAAGCATTTTGATGTGCAAGCTTTCCTATGTGATCTGTATCATAGTGGGATTGAGCAAACCACATTGATTCCTGATATGGACCTTGCCTTGGAGCATTTTAAAACGTTTTTTATATCTATTTGTGATAAGCATGCTCCTATGAAAAAATAAAGGATTAAAGGAAGAGATAATCATGGTCATCCAAAAATTTTTATCAGAATTAAGTTAATCAGAATGAGAAATGTTGCCTGGGCCAATGCAAGACAGTCAGACATACTTGCTGATTGGAGTTCTTTTTGAACTTAAAAAAAAAAGGTACTGAAATGATCAGGAAATCAAAATCAGAATACTATTTGAAGAACATCACAGAGAACCTTAATAATCCTTCCAAATTCTGGAAATTCCAAAAATCCACATCACGCTCAAATGCCCCCCTCAGGACTCCCTGACCATTTAATCATCGACTCTGAGGAAGGACAATCCAAAGCTGGTATGGTTTAAATATTTAACAAGAACTTTGTATTCTTTGACAATATAGGGGCCGCGTATATAAACCTTATGGACCTTGGTAACATTGCTCACTCACTCCGAGCTCTGAGTCAGACGTGAAAATTAAGTCCTTCAACTTCTCACACATATCTCCTGTTCCATAAAATCCTTGAATCTCTGGTAAATGTCCAATTGAAACAGTTTTAAACTAAATATAACATTTTAAGTGGGTTTTTAGGACAGGGCACAGCACCAAAACAGCAGCTATGTTGGTGGCCAATAATATCATTAATTCTCTTGATGGAAAACAGCATTGTGATGCATTATTTGTTGATTTATCCAAGGCATTTGACTTACTGTTATCCAGACTTTTTATTTAATGTGTGTTTTAGTAAAGAGGTTGTGAACTGGTTTAGAAACTATGTCTGAGTGTCTATATAGAAAATCACGTCTAAACCTCTTGAGATCTCCAGAGGTGTACCCCAGGGCTCGATCTTGGCTCCCGTTTTATTCACCATTTTTGTTGATGATACTGGAAAACATTTGCATCGAGCCAAGTTGCATCTCTATGCACATGACACAGTTTATATATGTGCTCCCACCATGGCTCAGGCTGTCACATTGCTTCAGGTTGCGTTCTCTGCACTGCAGTTCTCATTGCACAACCTCAAATTACTCTTAAAACACCCAAAAAAACAAGTTCATGACATTCACTAGAGCTCGCTCTCAGGAGAACCTTAGCCTTTGCACACTAAATGGCGCAATTGTTGAAAGGGTAACTTTTAATATTCTGATATTTGGCTGGACAATAAATTGGCTTTTAATATACACATAGATAAGCTTTTAAAGAAACTCAGGCCCAAACGGTTTTTATTTTCAAAACAAGTGTTGTTTTTTTTATTTTGCATGCCTTTGCAAAGTGGTTAAACTTTTTGCACTTAATGCATTGCTTTCCTTTAGCTGGACAGACATCTTTCATGCTGTGTGGGCCTCTACACTGATCACATTCTTTGTTTCCTTAAAGCCTCGGCTGCATACCATTTCCTTCAGCTGCATCTGTGCAAGCTCATGTGAGAGTGCTATGTGTACAGCCTTGTTAGTTCTGCACCCTGGCTGAGGAACATTTCATGCACTCGTGGAGAGTTTGTGGCAAATACTATGCAATCTCGTCGACCTTCTCGTCGCTGTTAGGGTAGCCACAGTTCTGTTACAAAATGTTCAGATGATTCACTGCTCGCTTGTATTTTCATGTGAAAACGGTATCTGGCATATATTGGGTTGGACTTTGATGTAAGGTATTCTGTCATAGTACATGTGTAGCTTCTTAGCTTCATCCTCTTCAAGTGTCCAAGTGGTACACACATCCTGTCCTTTCTCTCCGATCCACAGAATAAGATAGCTGCACTTCTCCTGCTCTTGTCTCTCACGCAGCAGACCTGAGAACATCAGCTGCCGCCATGCTTCAGGTATGCCATAAGACTCCATTTTTGTTGCTGTCTGTGGATGTGTGGACCTCTATACTGTTACCATGTCGTATTTGTGGGCAATTGGCTGGGACATGGGAGGGTCCTGGGCTCTGTAAAGGCTGGCCCATGCGTTCACGCCTGCCTCTCTCTTCCTACAGTTTACATCCACTTTGCATCACCTACTTTTGCTTTTCCACCACAACACTGCCACAGCACACATGCCACACATCCATGCACTGCTTTCATTGCTGAAAACAAGTCCACTGAAATGCTACAGGCTTCTAATTTGAAGGTTGTGTTCAAAGTTATGGTTTAGGTTTACATTGAAGTTTCTTCAACATTTCACAACTATGAACGATCAAACAATGTCATAAGAAATGATCGTGTTTTGCGGGGATCTAAAATAATACTTAATGATAAATAGATTTTGCTTAGCTCTTCTACTCACACTTAATTCTCTGATTTCACATTTGTTTACATGCAGTTTGGTCATCTTTTAATAGGTTGGTCTCTGTATTTGGTGCTGGACACTCTGCTTTACTGTTGTTGTATCACAGCAAATTAGAAAGTGTGTGTGTGTGTGTGTGTGTGTGTGTGTGTGTGTGTGTGTGTGTGTGTGTGTGTGAGCCATCTCAAATGAAGTGTCAGTGCTTATACAGCAGGGTGGCCCAGATATTTCTTTAGGTTTTTTTTCTATGAGGCTGGATGACTCACTGCTGTGACGAATGGTGTGTGTGTGTGTGTGTGTGTGTGTGTGTGTGTGTGAGAAAGAGAGAGAGAGAAAGTGAGAGAGAGTGTGATAGCGAGACAGGCAGGAACAGAGAGTGAAGTGCTATCATGTCATTTTGCAGCAAAGATGTGTGTATTTGTGGGTAGTGAATTTTGCGACTGGAGTCCAAGTCTCTAGTCTCCAGCTCTGTTGTGAGCTCTCTCAAAGCTCGTCAAATGGCTCTGTGTGACTGTAGTGCTATGGATGAATGCATGCAGTGTAGAAACTGATGCTGCTTTTATTGCACGTCCACTGTGATGAAAAATTATCCTTTATATTTTCCCCCACAATGTTTATCTTTGTACTTTAAGTCTGTACACACACCTTTGCTATTCAGAGCAACACACTTGGATGATAAAATCTTATTGTTTTTTGATAAATTTTCTACTTTTGTATATTCAAAATTTTACAATTTACAAAGTGCTCAAGTATGGCCTCTACAGCTTATAGCTGTGGTCTGCAGTAGGGTTGTCACGATTCTCTAAATCCATGATTCGATTTGACTTTCAGTTTTAAATTCACAATTTGATCAGTTTTTCAATTTAAAACATTTTTTAAGCATCTGCAAGAGCAAATAAAACATGAGCTTGCAGATTTGTCTGGTTCCCAAGCTATGGCTAATGTTAGACTATGGAGTCTTGATTTGTAAAGATCAACAGATCATTTGTTTTATGTCTTGACAGCTGTCATACATCTTAAAATTCTTCTTTGAAAAGAAGGTATCAAGTGTGATATCATCGCTATATTTTACTGTACTAATATGATCAATTAAAATAATTTATAAATAAATGTAGTAACAATAACTTATTTCACCAATCAACTTGGAACAAACTGTTGAACACAAAAACAATAAGAAGAGGAACTAGATGGCAGAGAGGTACTTAACAACAGTTTGACTTCCATGGCCAGCAAAAAGCCACCAGCCCCCCTTTAAGGAAGGTGGCCTTATGGATAACCTGAACCCTGATATGTGACGTAGTGGGTTTGCTGTGGGAATTGAGTTTGTCCCCGTGCAAGCACATTGCTGCAGTCACAAAAAGTGCATGCTATAAGGGGTAGTTAAGTTACTTAGTCAGCTGTAACATGGCTAGATAAGCATTATGGTTACTGAAAGGCTGTATGTTGTGTTCGCTGTCATAGAAGAGAATTAAGTCAGATAAATGTTACCAGTGGAAACTCTGCACTAGGTAAATAACTGTAGCGACGGTAGACAGTGAGGGTCCATCAAAGAACTTCGATACATCTCAGACTCGGCACACCCATGGGGCCAAATTGAAAAGTGCAGCTGCGGGCCACCGTTGTGTCATCTTTGAAAGTTTTTTCCCCCTTTGGACAAGTGTTGAACACATGCAAGTAGGCCGGGGTGGAGAAAAAAACTGAGAATCCTAGATGAATATGTGTACAGAGCCATTTGTCACACAGAAATGTACATTCACATGCTTTGCACGTCTGCTCCTTCTTTGGAGGAGCTCACGCAATTGCTCTTTATGTCAGAGGTCGCGCGTCTCTGGAGCAACTAGGGGTAAAGTGTCTTCCTCAGGGACACATTGGTGTCTCACAGTGGATTCGAACCTGGGTCTCTCACACCAAAGGCATGTGTCTTATCCACTGCACCATCACCACCACCTTTAAGTCTGGCTAGACTCCCCTCATTCCTTCCTATTCAATCCAGTGCACATCTCTCTCATGTCTCATCTAGGTACTGTCTAGGGAGCCCAAATGAGCTTGGGTGAAAACATTGAGTCTCCTCCGCTGTCTTCTGTACACCCTCCCAGACCAGCCTAGCAGTCAACATCCTTCTTCCACCATCACCCTTCCCATTCAACATGCATTAATCCGTCCACTATCATCTATACATTCTAAATTTTCATTAAATCTCTAAATTACATATTCTTGTGGCTTGGTCCTTGCTTGTGAACTCATAATTAAAAGTTTGATGCAGCATCTTGATTGGCAAGTTACTGCTCTCCTTCAACAAGCTACTCCTTGTTAAAATAACAACATTAGCCAATATTCAGATTCCAGGCCATGGAAAATTGGAAACTGAATATAAAATGCTCTTGTCGGACAGCAGCACTGCCAGTGACCTCAAGTTCTACAGTACAATATGGCATGGGATTTTGAAACCAATCAATCATCATGATGATGAAAAGGCCTGAATTATGTTTTGAGGAAAAAAAATGTCTTTTGTACTCAGAGTATGGCCTGGTGTAACCCCTGCTTTCTGTCTGCATTTGTCTAATAAATGTCACCAAAACAGTGAACAAAGCCTGACAGGTCAATACGCTTTGAAAAATGGCCTTCAATGTCTCAATGACTTTGAATTTTCCTCCATTTTCACAGAGGGCTGGTGTGCATGAGTGCATGTTTTGTGTCCCGGTGTGCATGTCGTGGCTGTGAATGAAGACGTAAGCTCCGAGTGCAGCTCCTGTTTTGTTTGGTCAGATGAGTACTGCTGAGGACACAAAAGACTTGTAATGCTCCACGTCGGATATCATAAGCCATAACGCAAAGCTGTAAAGAGGCGGGGGGGTGGGGGTAGAGGGGCAGCTCGTGGTGAATTTTAAGCAGCATGTGAGTGGGAAACCCAAACTACTTGCCCTTGGTTTGAACTGTTCGATGGAACGGTGTGCCAGCAACAATTAATCTCTGCATGAAATCGACAACACTGAGCAGAGTCCCAGTGGAGACCGCTATAATGTGCCGGCCCTCCAAATCTGCACTCCCTGTCCTCCTGTGCATTCACTGCACACAAAACCCACAACAGCAAAAAGTCTGCCTGTGCAGGGCCGTGGAGCAGTGGCTTATTCCAGGAGGGGAGATCTGGAGAAGGGCATACAGCTGTTGTGAGCCTTGGGGGCACTTGCAGCCTATTAGTAGTTCAGATGTCAGTTTTTGTGGCCAGTTCCGTCAGTGTGAAAGAAAGGGAAGAAACAGGGCTGACCATTTGGAGTGTTGATAGTCTGTCTGCTGTGTCAAGTTAATGGATATGCTCCATCTCATCTCCACATTTAGAGAAGGCTAAAGACTTTCCTCTATGATAAAGCTTATAGTTAGGGCTGGCTCAGGTGAGTCCTTTAGTTATGCTGCTATATGCCTAGACTGCCGGCACGTTTCCCATGATGCACTAAGCTCCTCTCTCTCTCCATCTGTATGCATTCTTATCCCATTAATGCATGTTACTAACTCGACTTCTTCCCTCTATCTTGTAGTTTTGTGCTTTCTCGTCTCTCTCCTTGCGTCGCTTTCTGCAGGAGCTGTAGACTCGGGATCTGTGGTTACAAGTCACCTCCAATTTTTTCTTGACATATGTTGTTCTTTTCTTTGTATAGTCATTTTAATGTACATATTTGTTCCTTGTTTTTTTATTATTATTATTTTGTAACTTTATTTTGATAACTGCTCTATGAATGAGCAACACTATTGCATGTATCCTTTGACCAAACAGTATATTCGGAGTCAGTGCTGGGGGTGGCTGGATCCTATCCCAGCATACATTGACCAATATGTGGACAGGTCAATAGTCTGTCAAATGCTCAAAGGTCATGTTTGTAATTACTAGGGATGGGGATCGTTAATTTTTACTGATATTGATACCCTTATTGAGACTGCTTAACGAGTCTTTATCGATACTTTACTATTATTTAGTGATGGTTATTTGGTAAGACCAGACCCAACGGGCATGAGGTAGGCCTGCATAGTATGAGGAAAATATTCAATATGCGATAACGTTAAATATTAAGATGACATATCACTTGTGATAAATAAACATGTTAAAGTGTACATATTAACTGCCTGGTTGTTTTTAATTTAATATTTTAAATACAGCTAAATGTTGTTTCTAGAGCAGCAACATTAATGTTTACAACAGCAAAGTAACTCAATAACTTTATCTGACATCACAAGTAGTGAGTATTGTTTAGAAAGAATAACACCAGTCTGTATCAGTCCCTCCTCCTCTCTCCTGGCTGCAGGTAACGTTACCAGGTAGAAGGAGGAACGGCTGGTTTGTCTCAGCCAGCAGCTGAGTTTTTAAGACTACAGACCCGTCTGTGCTCCAGACAGACAGCTTTCTATTTAGCTTGTTTGTAACATTTGGCTAATGCCAAGCTAGCGTTAGCTGTGCTTCTATAAAACATGAGGACAGTGATGATTAAATTAACCATTTCTACATCTTCAATGTTACCTTACAGACAGGTGTATTGAGAAAGTATGGTCTTATTACTTGCAAAGGTTTTATTGCACGTACTTACAGTAACGAGCGTAGCTGTCATCAACTAATGTTACAGTAGTTTGGAGCCAACTAAACCCTCACTGTATTCTACCGCGACGGCGCAGCCTCTCGCATTTCCCATCCCTAGTAATTACTGATCAAAAAATGACAATATTCATGAAATGTTTTCTAGGATGGAATGTTGCTGGTTATTGAACTGACTACTTTATTTCTCCAAAGATCTCTGTCTGTTGGTCAGTTCTTGAGGTTTTCCTTTGGTGCTGCCGTTAGATCACATAGATTAATTGTGGTGTTGATGAACTTTGCTGCGGATATTTCTGGTCCCCTTCAGGTTAAACCTTAATGCTTCTTCTGGTGCTTTACACCAAATTTTGAACTTACACGCAACAGATTTATTTTGGCCAATGGAAGAACCCTCTTGAATTTGGTGATTCTATAATCTGCTCTGTAGAGCCATTCCGAGGTCAAACCCACTTTTATATTGTGGGGTGTAATTAACATTGCAGTCTTTATGGGCTGATTGTAGGGCTTCATCCTTTTTCTTTTCACAGAAATGGACATAAATTTTGTGTTTCAACCAGCTGTGCCAGGGTGGGGGGATACCTTATTCAATCCAAATAGCCCTTCAGTGATTTTAGATTCACTTGTTACAGTCACTGATTGGGCCACTGATGAGGGATGCTAGACGATTACAACATTTTGCTACTTGAAATGTGAAAATTATCGAGCATCGTGTGAGTGTATGTTGATGATGCCAAATAGTATCTATTTTCATACGTGTGTTCTTTTTGAGTTCTGCATGTGTGTAAATAAGCTTTTTTTAAAATAAATGTTTGCAAATATTGTATGTCTGTGCTCCCATGTGTATGTGAATGTAGTGTGTGTGTGTGTGTGTGTGTGTGTGTGTGTGTGTGTGTGTGTGTGTGTGTGTGTCAGTAGGGGCCTGTGGTAATTCACAGTGAATGAATGAATGATAATCAGTATGCTAATCCATCATGTTGCCCTTTACCAGAGTAAAGTCCCTCTCAGCGTTTGCAGTGTCACCACCATGTCAGCAGACTGCACACTGACCTGCAAGAGGCTCAACATACTCAGTGTCGTACTTGTCTCGCATTCAGAGTTGTATGTTGTGGACCAGTGACATGACAGAGTGGAGAACTGGACCGATCATATGTCTGTAAAACACCAAAAGTCTAAGCATTTCACAGAGTCACAATGTAAAGTTATGAACACAGTTATGCAGCGACAGATCCAGTATGTCTTAAAGTCAAATGACCTTAATTTGGTTTGAGATAGCTTTGGATTTGTTATCCATGGGGCACCACCCACAGTGTGAAATGGGGTAATAATTAATTGCTTACCAATTAATCTGATTAAGAATGTAATTACTTCACTGTCAATCTGAAGGTTGCTACAGAGTTCTTGACTCACGTTACTAACAACTACTAAATAAAGACAATCATGAAACGGATAAAGGCAATGAATGGCAGAGGAAATACAACCATTAATAAATAAACTGAATATGGCATGAACCTCAGCTCATTAATGAGAGGAGTAAAGCAATAGAAGTTATCCCAGGAATCACACACACACACATACTGAGAGTGTGTGAGTTTGTGGTATCAACCTATATGGTTTCTTTTATTACAAGCTATGATCAATTTTCTGGGTAGATGTATCCATTCACCTATTTCATTTTATCACTTTATCTCCTCAAAGAGTCTAAAGATAAGTGGAGTGGGAACAGAATGAGGCTACCATAACACTTTACAATAGCCTAATACATAATATCAGGTAACCGTAGACATATTTAAAGTTAAGACAACAGTTAAGATAAAGAAATCCGTTTAAAAGAGAGAGTTGGAGGAATCAGTTTGTCCTGGCAATTTCAGCCAAAGGATGCTGTGATTTACTAAACTGTGTTAGGTTGTTAGGCTCCAGATAGTAGGCTCTTAACCATTGTTTTTCATGCTCTGGGAGTTCTTGCAGGCCTGTTGTAAATTGAGAAATTGGCATTCACTTTCCATTAGTGACTTCCTGGGTCCTGCTAAGGTCATGGGACAGTCGGGGTTCCTGGGGAAGAGTTTCAGTTCTCTGGACAGATTTAAAATTCTTCATAATCACAAAATCCTCATAGTACAGTTAATTCTGCATAATTCATATAAACTGCTTTTGACACATGTTATTTGTGTTACAATCTTACCTTTAACCATCAAACGAGCCAGCTTGTTGGCTTGGAGAGCTTTGTTTTCTCTCTCTACTTTGTATTTAACAAAATGCTGCACAATTGTGAACAAAAATGCCTGGGGTTGTAAAACAGAGAGAAGCTCTGAGAGTAGTCACTACAGCAAGCTTTTAGCACCAATTATTCTGCATTCGGGTAGTTATGAATACAATTAGGCAGCGGAACTAAATAAATATTGTGGTCTTGGTTAAATACTGAAAAATACCAAAATGTTTTTTTTCCAGTATAGTGTCACGCTGCACAACATTCCCAGTGAATGTAAGTCACTATTGCAATTTAATCAATTTAAATCAACCTATTCATAGCCAGTGTTGGGCAAGTTACTCAGAAATTGTAATATACTAGTTACTTATTACTCCTTAAAAAGTAATATTACTTTACTTATTACTGGGTGATAAAAGTAACTAGATACGTTACTATATTACTTTCCAGTGTTTCCCACAGAATGACAGTGGGGGGTGGGGGGTTATTCTAAGGTTGGACAGGTTTGTGCAGTGGTGTTCACAAGAGAGAGAGAGCCAGGAGGTGCTCCTCAATACAGCCCCTTACTCAAAAATGATTTTTAAATACGCCTAGTAAATCCAACGAAGGTTAAAATGAAGGGCAACTGGACTTGGTTGAAGCTACTGGAAGACGTTTCGTCCCTTATCCAAAGGACTTCTTCAGTTCTGACTGACTGGCAGGGAAACTCAGCTATTTAACCTCAGTGGGGTCGTTATCTCGGGTCATCGGTTCGTTACGTTTGTTGAGTTTCCTGGGAAGTGATGAAAGGACAGCATTGTAAGTGGGGGATAAGTGGTGGTGTAGACCCCCTCCCCTGTTCAATGACGGCTTCTCAACCCTGGTGTAGATGGCTTTGAAAGAGGTGTCAAGGAAGCCATCTACACCAGGGTTGAGAAGCCGTCATTGAACAGAGGAGGGGGTCTACGCCACCACTTATCCCCCACTTACAATGCTGTCCTTTCATCACTTCCCAGGAAACTCAACAAACGTAACCTATTGGCCTCAGGTGAAGATACCAACGATGGTCGTTCAGTCTTGGCCACAGGTAGTCTCAACGACTGTAACGACTGTCGTCACAGCAACAAGGAACACTAACGAACCAGCGGTATCGATGACCCGAGATAACGACCCCACTGAGGTTAAATAGCTGAGTTTCCCTGCCAGTCAGTCAGAACTGAAGAAGTCCTTTGGATGAGGGACGAAACGTCTTCCAGTAGCTTCAACCAAGTCCAGTTGCCCTTCATTTTAACGTTCGTTGGATAACTATGACCTGGATGACTGAGAATCTTCATAGACACGCCTAGTAAAAATTTTGAAAATCAATATGTTGCGGTCCGTGTTGATAATTATCCTAATTATAGGCTAATTTTGGGAAACATTGCTTTCACTCACAAAACTTACGTTAATGCCAATCTCTTCCGACAAGTCCAAGCATCAGTGACAGTAGCGGCTGGAGTTTCTTTCTGTAAGTTTCACATCACTGTGCTGCTTCAGCAGATGCTTCAGTAAATCAGATAGAAATGTTATTTTGAATTAATAATTTGTAATTACTAGTATTTTAATTAAATGTGTAATGATATTATGTACGGGTACGCTAAGTCACCAGCAGAGAGGCTGAGTGAACTGGTTATAGTATTTACTGAGAATGAATAAAGCTGAGAAGTTGAGCCTAGATTAGGTTGTGGACTTTGCAGTGCACAAGGCTCACAGAATGCTGTTCAGATAAGTGAGCATAACAACAAACTCATATGTCAGATATCATTAGCAACCACTGTATTGTCTAGTAACCTATATCTTCTTCACCAACAGACTGTCATGGATAGGGAAAAAAGGAAAATTCTGGTAACAGTGTGCAAGTACTTCATCAAATAAGTCAGTTAGATTCAAGAAAATAGATTTTACAGCCTGTATGTGTCAGATATACTAGACATTCCAAGAAACCAGCCTGCATAATCTCAGTGTGATATGGATACATACAAACCTTTAGGCCACTAAAGGCCTATAGGTTTCTTAGGAATCATTAAATACACAGTCTTACATAGGCACATAGGCTACTGTACTCTTTCACGCACACCGCGCACACGCACGCACACACCCCACTTGAGAGGCTTTTTAAATCACCAAGCTGGTAAATTGAATTCCATAGACCCTAAATGAGTTTCTCTCTCTAAACTCGAACCCTGGGGCAGTCATTTATAGAGCAAATTGTTTCTTTCTCTCTCCTACTATTCCTGAATTTTCTCATTTTTGTTTTTTGCTCTCCTCTTTTTCTCTAACAAGTCTCCTTGGGGTTTCCTTCACTCTCAGTACTCATTTGTATCTGAGACTGCTCTTTTCTCCACGGGATGTCTACAGGTTTCAGAAAGTCAGATTCAAACTCTTTAAAAGTCACAAGAATATGAACCATCACACCAATTTAAAGTTGATATTTGCAATGAAACGATGTGGTAGAGTTGGGCCAGGTTGCTTTAACAGTTATCATTAGCCACTAATGCTAGCATTGATAACTGTACTATCAACACCCAACTTGCCTTGAATTAGCTTAAATTAAATTAATACATTTATGCATTTTGCACACTGCTTATGTAAAAAATTGTAAGCAGTCTTGTACACGGTATGATGTGAAACTGTCTTCAGTTTGAGGATGAAAAGGTCAAAGAAGGTTTAAGCAAACATAGCTAGCTAGCAGAAGCTTGCTGTGTCTCACACAGAATGTGTGTGTAGTGTTGTAGCTGTATCGCTGACTCAGTGTTTCGAAATATTAGTTTATTTTTACATCCCTAATAAAAGAGCAGAGCAAATAAAAGGACATCCTGTAATTAAATATTGGAGAACCTATTGAAATAACTCTAATGTTTATTAATCTACATGAATGGGTGCAGTCAAACTAAACTAAACTGGACAAGCTGAATGTGTGGTAACACAACACACACACACACACACAAACAAGCCTGTCGGTCCCATTCAGATCTTTTGGTGAAATTACTGCACACAGTTCATTTGCATTTGCCTTATTTCATCTTCTTAAATGTTTCCACTCGGGCCAGACTGTCACTGAAAATAAACCAGATAACACAGTGAATCGCTTAAGAGTTCTGTTTAATGCATCATCACATTTTAATGCTTAGGTAATTCCGGCTTACATTATTATATTTTTCGCTCCTCTAACTTTACAGTCAAATCTACATAATCAGAATTCTCTCTACATCTTCCACCCTGTGTCTATTTTAAAGTAAAATCTCTCCTCTCTCTTGGTTTCCTGCTCAATTTCACCATCTCTCAATCTTTCTGGCTTTCTGTGTGTGGACTTAAAGTGAACAACAGAGAGCATTGTGGGAGGAATACTGATCGTGGTGAGATGGAGAGAGAGCAGGAGGACATAGAGAATGTTCAGTTAGTGACTGCCAGGGAAGGAGCATGTAAACAGGATGCTAAACCTTCCTCCTCCTCCCCCCATCTTTTCCTCCATATTTCTCGTGTCCTCCATTTCCACTCTTCTTCACCTTTTCATCTCTCCTCTTTCTATTATTTCCTCTACTAATTTGTCTTTTGTCCCATCTTTCTCTCCACTCATCTTTTGTATTTTTTCCCCTCAAAGCTAGGGTGCCTAAGAGAGGAGGTGAAGTTTCCATTTTATATAACATAATAGGTCTCCTTTAACACTAGAACCGCCAGGTTCGTTGTATACCAATAACCGCCATAGTGGGTAAAATTTACCCGCTATAAAAATGCCGTGATTTTGTGATTATTTCTGCTACATTTTGCTCCAACGTACTTTGGGAATCATTCAGCATTTGGCTGTGCATTTCCTATAAAGACCATCCCATATTTCAGGCATTTACAGAATGTTTATTCTATTTTATTGATTGTCATCACCGTGCAGGTCGATCGCTTGCGCGGTCTTTTGATTTCATCCACTCGCCGCTGTTATAGATGTTATAGCCTAGTTTATTCTAAACACAGCTTGAATTTAAATGCAGCACACAATTTACAAAAAATGACTGTTGTAGTGTTTATAGGTGGTAATAATAGCCTCATAATGTCGGCTAGTTCTTACTGTTCTGCTTGTTTTGTTGGACTCCATCGGGCATCCAGAGAATAACGCATAGCTACAAAAGTTTGAAATAAAAGTAGGCTATTTACTTGAAAAAAACGATTATCAACTCCAAAATTCATAGTAGATTTTTACCCAACGGAAAAATGTATAATGATCACTTTAAACAATACATAGCACTGGAAAAGCTATAGCCGGTCAAAAATCACGAGAGCGCCTCACACTCTCTTGAAGGGACCGCAGAACAGACCTATAACAGGGGAAAACTAGGCTACTGCATTAGTTTGATGATCATGTAGCACACAAAACCTATGAGGGGCTTTTATGCACATTTACCTCATTCAAATGGATCGCTGTCAGATAATGACCCGTCAGATGCAGAATCAACCCAGGACACACATCTCAGCCCCCACCGTCAGACTCCTTCACTCACTGCCCTGAGCAAGTGTAATGCCTGTAGTGGGAAAGGCATTGCTAATAGCAACATAGATTTTCATTTTTATCTAAACGCGCATCATGAACAGCGCTAAAATGAAAATATTCTCTATAGGGGTAAATTTACCCGCTGCCGCTTATAGGTATAAATGCCATTTTTTAAAATCTGGCCTTATCTTGACACCTGAGTCTCTCAGGTCGCATTGATGCGACTTTGATGTCCCTGTAGAGCAGCTGTTCTGCTAACCGGAGCTAACCTCTGT
>NW_024040131.1:0-2811 GCF_014851395.1 Micropterus salmoides | reverse complement strand
ATCAGAGGTGGTGGTGTGTGCCATTTCACGTCATCAGGACGTCAGTGTTCAGGTTCAAGTTGTTGTGGAGTTGTTGGATGCTTACACACCACGTTGGTGAGAGTGCCAGAGCCTGAACGGTATGAATGTTATGTAGCATCCTAAAGGAAACTGATGGGGCACTAAGCTAACCATCTGCACTGGGGTTGTGAAAAGATTACATATTAACAACGCATGTAGTGTCTTATAGCACAAAATGACTGCTGATGATATGACTGCTGTATATCTATTGATAGGACTAATCAATACCACTGATACCATGTTTGCTTCACCAGCTCCTGACGTAGACCTGGGTATAGCAGAAAAACATAAAGAGATAAGACACGCTGCATTTCCTATCACACACAAACAGCAGTCAGTATTCACCAGTTGGGTGTTATGTTTAAGTTTTAAAGTCCTTTGTAATTCATTAGATCTTTCAGCTCAGCTCATGATGATGGGGGCAAAAACAAAAGCGTTGCGTTTATAATTTTGTTCAGTGTAAAACTTGTGATCATGTCTGATGATTTGAGAACAGAAGTGATCTGAGACCTGTAACGATATTCTGACTAGTCAAAACGACAGAGATACACCATATGGACAAAAGCACTGGGACACCTAGACATTACTTTTATGGAGTTGGTTTATGGAGTGTATCTGTAATTCAGTTTTGACTAGTCAATTCTGAATTATAGATATCAGCAGGGATGTCACTGAAAATGACACTCCTAAAGGACAACTGCAGATATCTGTATTCAATTCTGACTACTGTAAATGATAGTTACAGAAGTAACCATTGACGTAAATGTTATTATGACCAGTCCGAATTGTTGTGTAAGACATTTTTAATGCGAGGCTTGTGGTTGGATATTGGCTCAGCAGAGCATTTAAACCTTTGTTGAGGGAATTAGAGATTCCCCTCAATTAGAGAGAGATGATGGTCTGAGCACTGACAGGCTTATCCCCCCTCAACCTCTGCATCAATGCTGGCAGCACTCATACGTCTATTTCCCAAAGACATCCTCTGGATATGACGCTGAGCACGTGCACCTTTGGTCGACCACGGCGATGCCTGTTCTGAGTGGAACCTGTCCTGTTGAACCGCTGTATGTTCTTGGCCACCGTGCTGCAGCTCCGTTTCAGGGTCTTGGCAATCCTCTTATAGCCCAGGCCATCTATATGTAGAGCACCAATTCTTTTTTTCAGATCCTCAGAGAGTTCTTTGAACTTCCAGTGACAAGTATGAGGGAGTGTGAGAGCGATGACACACACCTGCTCACACCTGAGACCTTGTAATACTAACAAGTCACATGACACCGGGGAGGAAAAATGGCTAATTGGGCCCAATTTGGACATTTTCAGTTAGTGGTGTACTCACTAGACATTAATGACTGTGTGATGTGTTATCTTGAGGGGACAGACAGACAGACAACTTAGGCTACATAGACGTGCACTAACCATGTATAGCATATTACCAGGCACTATCATTGCATGCATTTAGAGCTCTTAGTTTTTAATTTTGTTTCAGCTTCTGATTAAGATTTTAGTTTTACTGTATAGCTAGCCTTGTGTTGTCACTGCACCTTCAGACACAGTTTGCTAGAGGTTCAGTGAGAAAAAAAAGGCTGTGAACGCCAGTCTTTGCACTCCCCTGTTCACTGCACAACAAACAACACTTGAAGCTGAATTTCTATCCGACACTAAAACAAGTCAGGTCAGAAACAGGCTCAAATCTACAGTGTATGCCCAATTTAAGTGTTCTTACTGTGTGTGTGTGTAGGATTTATATGTTTTGGGACTCTTATCTGTGACATGGCTGTTATAACACTGCACTGCAGCCCTCTGGGATAAACAAAGTAGCCTACTCTGTCTATGTAATTAATTATTACTATGGTGGTGGACTACAAAGCGACTGTGTCCTATACATTGCTGTCATGTGATTTATTGTTTGGGTGAGCTGGCTATACAAGCAGATTGACGTAATCATGTGACTGCACCCACAATCACTGGGGGTGTGGTCAGTGACAAGTGTACTCAATGGCTCTGCTAAACATTTAACCACTGACAGAGCAGTGATATCATGTTGCACTGAATACACCATGACTAGAATGGAGAGTTTGGTGGCTGCCCCTGCACTTTTTTTTTGCAAAGAGTACTGCAGGTTTGCAGTTAAAGAAAGAAACAAAAGAGAAGGAAAGAGAGAAAACCAGGAAAAAACTGAGTAAAGGAAAAAAAGTTGACAACTTTGCACTTGTGTTTAAACAATAAAGAAACAGAATTTCACTGAATCGATGGTAATAAAATAAATTTGTATTTTACACGTTGCCATAGAGACATAGCAGAGAATCCAGTCATCCAGGTCTTAAGTTAATAACCAGTGAGAAAGAGGCTGTGGCCTGTGAGGATGTGAGACTGCACGTATGCTGGCAGGAGGAGCAGAGGCTCTGTGTGTGTGTGTGTGTGTGTGTGTGTGTGTGTGGAAGAAAGACTCTGTGTAGGTGATACATTTGTTGCCGTTGGAGGTTATAGATAATAGTGTCACGTTTAAGTTTTGAAGATCTGTGTATTTTGTGTGTGTGTTGTGTGTGTGTGTGCGTGCGTAGGTGGGTTAGAATACACTTGTGTGTGCAGTATAGTGTGGAGTCACATGAATCTTTGTGCTATGCAGCTGACTGTATAACATCACTGCCCGCCTGACAGGTTTTCCATAGTTAGTTTTGTGGTACTTTTAGTAGTTTTGCCTGCTGTGCCAAATTGTCCAGTGTGAAGTTCAGAGAGACACACACACACACA
>NW_024040130.1:0-31595 GCF_014851395.1 Micropterus salmoides | reverse complement strand
AGTGATATAAGCAGTTCTGTATCATTGCCTTCGGGACACATGTAAAAGATTTGACGTGAAGAGAGGAATCTGTCAAGGTTGCCCAGCCTCTCCTTTGCTTTTCATTTTGGTTGCAGAGATATTAGCCATTAGCCAACACTGATGAAATACAACAGTTGAATGTTTTGGGAAGCCCGTTGATTATTAGTCAATTAGCGGACGATATACCCTCTTCCTAAAAATGTGTCACAAATTCCAAAAGCCTTAAAGATTATCTCTTTTTTCTCAAAAGCCTCAGGTCTTTACTTAAATTTGAATAAATGCGAATTGATGGCACTCCATGATCACCCTTTAACATCTATTCATGGTATACCAATTAAGAATGACGTCAAATATCTGGTTATTACCATTTCTAAGGATCTTGGTTATAGAGAGAAATTAATATAGATAATATTCTGAAAAAGAGCAAAATGATTTTAAATACCTGGCTGCAGAGGGACTTGTCTATCTAAAATGTAAGGCATATCAAGAATTATTTATCCAGCTTATTCAATGGCTATCCCTGATAATTTAATTAAAACAATCAACCAGATTATTTTTATTTATTTATTTTATTTTATTTGGAGTAACAAACATCACTATATTAGAAAAGATGACATTGTTAAGTCTTTGGAAGAGGGAGGGTTGAATGCAATTGACTTTGATCCTATGAACAGTACTTTAAAGCTAAAATGGTTACAAAGTTTTATAAACCAGTATGAAACAATTTGGTTTAGTTTACCTTCAAAAATTTTCATGGACTTCAGAGGTATAGAATTTCTGTTGAAATGTGATTTTGAAATTAGTAAGCTGCCAATAAGGTTATCTGCTTTCCACCAGCAAGTCCTCCATTATTGGAAACTGATCTAAACATAACTTTCCCCCTCATAACTCACCAATTTGGAACAATCGATGTATTCTGATAAGAAACGGCCTTTCTTTTTTAAAAACTGGATGGAGCAGGGAATATGGTCTATTCAACATCTAATGGATCACAGAAACATACTGGACTATGATGAGTTTAGGCATAAATACAGTGTAATATGTACTAGTAGAGAATACTGTGCTGTGATCGGAGCATATCCAAAAGCTCTTATTCAAATGGGTTAGAGGGGCCTTAGTATACACACCGATGGTACTTAACCTTTCCACATTGTCTATTGAAGCATGCTCTTTTTTGGAAGAGAAATTAAGAACATTTAATGTTCTCTTGTAATATTTCTAAATTATTTTGGGAGGACTTCCAAGATTGGCTATTACATAGTAATCTGACCATACCAGCCTTGACATATAGTAATGTTAGATTGGGTCTTATAATGGAGGACAGAAAACTGGAATTTTTATAGAACAACCTGATGATTTTAGCGAAGTACTTTTTACACAAATGTAAATTCTTAAAAAACACCCCACATTTCATTGTTTTTCTGAAAGAGCCATCTTAGATTCAATGAAAATAGTTCATTCCAAGAAGGATATATTACTTTATACACTTTTGTTAGATTTGTCATTTATTTGGACCCCAACCAGAGGTTAAAATGGATACTTATTTTTATTTAATTTTTTATTATTTCTTTCCAGTAATGTTTTGATCATTTGTTTGTCCCTTTCCTAGTTTCTAACTGTTTGTGTAGTCTATAAGTGCACTTGTAACTTGCACCTTATTTTTCATATACTTAGCCCTGGACTATATTTTTGGGGATAGAATTGTTGTTTTGTATTATGCAAAATAAATAAAGAAATGAAAAAAAAAACAACTAATAGCTTCGAGGCCGGCGTCATCGGAGGTCGGATCGGGGTAAGGTCGGAGCCGCTCAGAGACCCGTGAATGGGAAGAGTGGACCCATCAAAATCCTGCTCTTCCGTCAACAGGAGATCGAGGGCTTCGTCCAGAGAGCGGGTGGACCGCCACACCTCCTCGTCCTGAACCGCAAGCTATCCGCCCGGCGCCGCCACTCTTCGGGTGGGGGGCATTACAAGACCCGTAGTGTTAAATGATAATGAGCTCCACCCTGTTTTTTCCAAAGCCAATCAGTTTGAACTGTTATCACCCAATCAGTAAATAACAAGAACAGACCACATTAATCCAACCCAGCACAAGGATGAGCTTCCTTACCTTAGCTAATAAAGTGACTCAATACATTTTAAAATTACACAGACACTTGAGCTCACTGCTAATGACGCTGCCTTACAAGTAGAGTTTCTGTGGGTGCAGGTTTGCGCCCTGTTCGCATCTTTTTTATTGGGGGAGGTTTTTCTGTTTCTGTTACAATGGCAATCGGTAAACTGAAGTTGTAAGCACACAAACCTTACTGTGTTTTCCTCTATTTTATTAACCTAATAGAACCAATCCAATATTAATGTACCGACTGTGCTTACTATAAGGTGCAACGTCTGCAGGCTTGAGAAAGGAGGATGGTTGGTGTGTGCAACTGACTGTTCAGCAAATGCACAACAAATACAAGCTTTGAATCTGCAGGGCCCTGTTTCAGAAAGCGGATTTAGTGAAAACTCTGAGTAAATTGAGCCCGAGATGAGGGAAACTCTGGGTTTTCGCTTTCAGAGAGCGAGATCAGATTAACTCTAGGTCCCCGGCAACTTACGCTGTGAACCTAACCTGCTCAGGAGGAGGTTTACTTCAACTAACGCTGAGTTTCTCTCCGACTCCTCTCCTGCGGAGCTGGAAGTGGTGTGACAAAAGTGACATTTCCTCATTAATACTGTCAATATCAAAGCACAGATTGGAACACAGTTACATCTTTAAAAAAGCGTCATGTTCAACTCTACGAAATGAGCAAGATTTTATTAATGTCTAAAACTTCACACTCAGTTTGAACTTAGACACATTTTAAATTGCAAAAAATCATTAATAGGTATAGGCCTACTGAGTTGGACTGTGGCTTTACAATCACAGGTCCATGAAGAGCCTAAACTGTGTCTAATCTGTTCGATATTTTTATCTTATTGTCACTGGCATTTAGTCCCGTCAGGTTCCAGCTGAATAAACAGGCCTGTAGCTATTTAAAATGAATAACAGGCTGGAGGAGAATTCCAGCTCTTTATCATTCATTAAGGAAATTCCAGTCTGCTAAATGATGAATCAGCAACGCTGTATAAAATGTAATATTAACGTATCAATCATGCGTTTTATAGCCAGTCATGGTCCGCATTGGCACGCATTCATTTTTCTAGCTCCACCCGATTAAAATAGAGGCTCTGGCTTTATTTACCCGTTGCCATGGTGAATTGTAGTATCGGAGCTCCATTGATGGCTTTTTTCCATCCCCACGCACGCGCTTCCATCAGGCTCAACATACTCTGAGTTGACTGAACTTATTCTGATCAGCCTTTCTGAAACAGAAAACTTGGAGTTTGACAGCTCAGAGTTCGTCAACCCAGAGTTCAGGTTTACACTCAGAGTTTGTTGAACCTGCTTTCTGAAACAGGGCCCAGGTCTTGGCAGCACAGCAGAATGGGCGATCAGACCAAGGAGGCAGAAAAGCAAGTGTGTTCCTACATGATGCATATATCTGATTATCTTTTCAGCCATTTTCATGACATTGTGGATGGACTTCCCGTCCGGTGGAACAGTACAGCCCTACCACAGTTAGGTCTCATCCATTTCCCACTCATCAAACAGTCTAGATTCTATCGAAACTTGTACCACACCAGGTTTCAAGGTGCATCATGTAGGAACACACCTGCCTCCAGTGGTCTGATCGTCTGTGCTGCTGCATCCAAACCAAGAATGTCCTGAAGGAAGTAGGCCTAAGCATGTTGGTGACTTGATACATGAATAAATTGTTGGTTCGGATGTATATGCATTAAGTCTTTCGAGCCTGATACAAACGAATTTCTCTAGAAATTAAAATATACAAGAATGCATGTGTACTGTAGCCAAATCCTTAAAACGTCTACTTTATTGGTAGTGTGTGAGTGCCACCTAGTGGAGGTCTTGCATTATGTTTGGATTGTGCTGGGTTAGTTCTAATTTGTTAATAAAAGTAGGGGGAACACAGACGTTATTTACTTAAAATGTAGCTACAACACAGCGTTTCATTTTGCAAAATGAAAGTCCTTGGTTTTAATTTTTGGAGGTTAGTACACTCATTTTACCAGCAGCGAGATAGGACCTTCCACAAATGATAACCTGTTCAATGGGGACGTGAACCTGCAACCTGCCTCATAGAGCAAACTTCTCACTATGACTGTATAAGCTACAATTTATCTGTCTACCTTCAATATTTCCAAACAATGACATTGTCTAACAAATTTGTAAAGGGAATAGTGGCAAGGCTAGTTTATTTCTAAAGCACAATGCATACAAAGTGGAAATTCAAAGTGCTTTAGAAAAAATCCGATCAAAGTACACCAAGAATCTGCGTTAAAAGAACATAGAGAAATAAAAGATTAAAGTGGGCCTACTATAAAAATAAATAATAAAATATGCCTAAAGGATAAGAAAATCTACAGCATTCTGGATTCTGAGTGGAAAATAAGTGTTCATGATAGGCGTTTCTTTAGATAAACGATATACAACGCAATAATAGGTAGTTTCGTATAGCTTAATGGGTGCAACATTTTGCAGGTCAAATCTTACATTGGCGTGATTTAATTAGGACCAAAGTAAGATCCCATCTCTCTAACTATAGGCAACTCAAAAGGTCTGGAGAGGTTTTCTTATGTGTCTGTGGCTTGCTTACAGACAACAGAGAGGTTTTGTAGTTCCTTCAACACACAACATAATAAATTTTAGGCCTATACTAAATATAATACACAATGAAACAATTTCTACAGTTATTTATACACATAAGCTATAAACATATAGGCTACGTATGCTATACACCCCGAACATGTATTGTATTGTATTGAAGAGTCCATCTTGACTGCGTTAGTGCACCAAGCATCATCGATGTAAAACACAGAGTCCACTTCTGCTCATCTTGCTAGAGTCTTGCGCTGACAGATCGAAACATGGACCAACTGCCAGTCTCTGAATTCATTTGTTTGGTCAACATGAGTCACATTTTGTCCAGACTGCATCTTTAGGAGCAGAATAAAGTCCAAGCTGGGCCAGCATGGCTCCTCTCCTGGCTCTCTGTCCTCTCCTCTGAGCGATCACTGCACCCGCGTGGTGCCTAGTCCGGTTGTTTGGGCCGGGTGGATCGTGGTCTGCTGGTCCTTAATCCAAAAACCCCGTCTTCATCTTCCAGTGACTTTATTTATGTCAGAGGTAACACATTGGCAATTAAGCTGGGAGGAAAGTGTAGCAAAGTTTGAAGGAGCTAACGTTACCAGCTACTGCTTCTACAAGCGCTGCCGGTTGCCATAGAAATCAGAACAAGTTGGCTCATTTTAAATGGATTACCTGCAAAAAGACTAGAGACTCTCATACTAAAAAAACTAGAGAAAACCTATGCCCTGTGCTGCCATGACCTGCAGATTCAAAGCTTGTATTTGTTGTGCATTTGCTGAACAGTCAGTTGCACACACCAACCATCCTCCTTTCTCAAGCCTGCAGACGTTGCACCTTATAGTAAGCACAGTCGGTACATTAATATTGGATTGGTTCTATTAGGTTAATAAAATAGAGGAAAACACAGTAAGGTTTGTGTGCTTACAACTTCAGTTTACCGATTGCCATTGTAACAGAAAACAGAAAAACCTCCCCCAGTAAAAAAAGATGCGAACAGGGCGCAAACCTGCAACCCACAGAAACTCTACTTGTAAGGCAGCGTCATAGCAGTGAGCTAAAGCGTCCAATAACTTCTTAAATGAGTGTTTTTTAAAATGTTTTAAAACATCCTTGTGCTGGGTTGGATTAATGTGGTCTGTTCTTGTTATTTACTGATTGGGTGATAACAGTTCAAACTGATCGGCTTTGGAAAAAACAGGGTGGAGCTCATTATCATTTAACACTACGGGTCTTGTAACACGTTATGTTGCGCGTCATTGGGGACACTGACCCCGTAAAAAGCGGCGTTACATGAGCACAGAGTGGCGTTTTTTTCGCCGCCTCCAGACCGACGAAAAATCCGTCGTTGTTTACACAATTCCACAGCGCTTTTTACGGCGTCCTGGCCGTTTAAATGGCGCTTTTTACGCTGTTTTTTTTAACAAAACGAGGTAGGAAAGTGGCGTATTGTGAGCCTTTTAGCGCTCCATAGAAGGCTGGGTCTCACCGTTGTATATATACATGGTGCGGACGTAAGAGAGGCCCACGCTTTGGGTGGGCATAGACTAAAATTCTCAGTGCCGCGCAGGCGCGCGGAAGAGGTAAACCCAATAGCCATAGCCTTAGAGGGCTGTGCCTATATGAAATAGAACTGAGCGGGTGCGCGCACGGGGGCAGCTCCTGTAGCAGCTGGGCTGGTAGCCATGGCAGCGAGGGAGAGCGACAGTCAGCTAGCCAATCATTGCATTCGGTCCGAATGAAACGAGTGGCTGTGTTTACTGCAGCACTGAGAGGACTACAGACAGCTGATTTTTATACTCTCTTTTTCATATGCATTGGTGTATATAGACAGTTTCAACAAATATGAAAAAAGGTTTTTAGAAGCAATTTGCCTACCCTGCCTTTAAATAACAAAGTCAATCAAAAATCAGCGTTGATAATGTGGCAGGCCGCCACAAATAAATCAGTGTGTGGGAAACGCCTACTGTAGAGGTTATCCAGCTGGATCTTTGCCTTTATGAAGGCGAGTGTGTCAGCATCTGTGACTGAAGTAAAATTAATTTGCTGAAGGCTGCAGTACATAACGTGAGGCTACACGCTGCAACATTATCCTGACTTTGATCAGGTTACAAGACCAGTAACAGCTCGCATGGGTCTCAGTTACTGTTGACAGTTTAAGATATATGCATATTAGCAAGTTATGGCATAAGAGAGAAAAGGCTTAATAGCCAATGGTAACTTACATGTGATCAGCCTCCTTTATCCATCATGGTTGGTGAATTATTTTTTTTATTGTAGAAAACACTTAATGGCCAAAAGAAAGAAGGTAAGTGTGAGTCTTATTAAAGTGTGCATGTGTGCATGTGCATCTGTATTGCAAGGATTTTGCTAAATGTGGTTGATGGATTTTATCGTTTGAGTTTGAGAACGTGCACCGCTTTAAATGTTGCCGCCACAAGGAATTGTGGGACGGCATTCTCTCCTTTCCTTTCGTAAAGGATGGTCAGGTGTACCCTATGCTAAAGGAGATATGAAAGGAAGCATTGAGGCTCCTTTCCTTAGCTGTTAGAGAATTCAAACAGCTGTTATCATGGCTGCCACTGAAATACTTTTTTTTTTTTTTTATCTAGAGAAACAGGGACAACGTACAATAAACATTAACCTCAATGGGGACGATGCATTGTACCGGGTTTTAGCTCAAGAGCTAATTTTCACCCGTAGTCCCTGGGCAGGCTGAAGTTAAGTTAAGATACATAAAAAACATACATGAATAATAAGATTTACAATGACAAAATAAAAATGTACAAAAGGAAATGTTCACACCTTTCATATATATACTTCCGGTTCACTTCATTCACTTAGGAACCTTCCTAAGAAAAAAAGACTTTTCGGTAGCAGCCAGTGAGTGGACCGTGAGTGAGAGTTGAGAGGTTTAGATTAGTTACAGTATAATCCCAAACAATAAGGTATATATAAAGGTGAAAAATGCTGTTTTAGTTATCTGTACCAAAACTCAGTGTCATATCAGTACCAATATTTAACATTTTATAACACCCATTAAAGGCAGATACCCGGTGTTTGTGTTGACCACCACTCTATCCCCTGATATATATCTTGCTCACATACCACACTGAAATAAGACTGACAACAGTCACAGGACCAGTGAAAGCACGGCAGCTTGTTGAGAGAAGCTTCAATTTATTCACTGAAACTCAAAGACAGTGTGTGCCCATGGGACAGTCACTCATTCAGAACAATGAGAAAATGAGGATTGTACAAATCACAGTTTGTCTAAACAGTCTCACTCATCACACAGGAAGGACGCATGTCCAAAAGCAGAGCTTTGGGAACTGACATGTTTTCAGGTAACGAATGATCGAATAAATTATGAAGGGGTCAATTAAAAACAAACAGTACTTCATCACACAGGAAGAATAAAAGTGCATGAACCAGACACCACTTCCATTACTGGACATCCCAACAAAGGCATTAGTAAAAAGTGATTGGCTCTGTGAGGAACTGCAGGATGCACTCACACCACGTTCAGTAAATCATATTAATTAACTTAGAAAATTCTCAACCAAAGCAGACACAAACAGAAGGAACACCTCTCTAATTTGGAGGCTAAAAAAAGAAGGGAATCAAAATATAAATCTCACCGTACCCCACCGTCCACCCCCCCACCCCAACCTCGTCTGAATGAAAGGCTGCTGTATGAAAGGCCAGAGTCCATCCAGCGTTCGCTCATTTTCTGACGTTCTTTTGAACCTGTGGACAGAAGCACGCAGCAGTCCGCCTTTCCTCTACAACTCATCCTTCTGTTTGACGTCGCCATCCTCCTCTGTCCCAGCCTCATCGTCCCTCTCCTCATCGTGCTCGCCCTCCTCCTCCCCTCCTCCTCCTCCTCCTCCTCCTCCTCCCCATCATCATCACCATCTTCAGTGTCCTTCTTGCTCTTCTCCTCCTCCTCCCTCAGTTTCCTCTCCATATCCTCCTGTTCCTCCTTCATCTTCTTCTCTGGTCCCTGAGAAAGACACGTTGTTTTATGTCCTCTTAACAGAACAGGAGTATGCTTTTGAAGTGCTGCATTCCATTTAATGGCTATTCTCAAAATAACTGCAGGTATTTTGAGGTCATCACATTTTCATTCATGTCATGCTGCAGATGACTATTTAATTTGGATTCACTAAATATGTTCTTGATGTACATGTGTTCTTGGGAGTTAAATTGTGGCTAATGAATTAATTTAGACTGTGACCAAAGTTTATCTTCTCCCGGGGTTGACCACAGACACTGACTGCTGTCATTGGTAATGAAAATATTCATTGTGCCGTTTACTCTAGAATACACAATATAGCTTATACCTAGGCTCCACATACAGTTTTTCAGTACAGGCCTACCTTAGTAGCTCCCCAGGTTTCCTTCCCAAACTCCTGTGCTTCTTTGACATCATCAGTGATCAGGAAGTTGTCAAAAATGGTGCCAGATTTAACCTGAACAAACACACCAAACACATTAATATTGTTTACTCAATGAATTCACCTAAATGATTATTATTATCATCATCATCATCATCTTTCACCGTGGATTTATAAGCAAACAGCATGACACTAGTCTGTACGTATACTTCAACCCCAGAACTGTCAGCAGCACTTCTTACCTGCCACAGATCCAGGCCCAGTACTCCAATGTTATCAAACTTGTACATAGCGGCGTCATGAGTGTACTCTGGGTTGTCGATCTCAGGGTGAACCCATGCTCCCTTGTAGTCAGGGTTGTCTATCTGCTTGGGTTTCCATTCACCCTGAAAAGACAACAGGAGAGTGGTTAGGACTAGTGATGGTAGAGCTTGAAACACACTTTAGTCACAAGCCTTTAGCTGTGCCCAACTTTACCAAGTGGTGTATCACTAGTAAGTTATTTCATTATTTAAATTCTACTTAATTCTCCACGTTATTCGCTATTTGAATCTGCTCTCTTTTTCTTCTCCCCACATTCACACACAACTATCCTGCACCTCTGCTCGGTCACTCAAACACACCGGCTTGCCCCGTCTCTCTGTAGACTCTCTCATCAGCAGCAGGCTACACTTTGTAAAGTCACTGCGATTAATAAACTAACCTGCAAATCCGTTATCACAGCAACAGGTGCCATATGTGGATGGAAACCAACGTGGTACTGAATGACATCTGCAGTGGTGTGTTCACTGTCACTCCGTAATTGTAAAATTCTGCGTCTACCAGATCTCTCTCTGTGTTTCTCTGCAAAAATGCTAAAATGGGTCGCCAAATATACTTTGGCAGCTGTTAATATACCTGGGCGGCCCGCCCAAGTAAAGTATATATGTGGGAAACAACATTACACCGTACACCTATTTTATTGTCTTACAACTGCATGTCACTTGACTATTTTGGTCCAGTTCTGATTGAGTACATTGACAGACACTCCTTCTCCTGCCGTACCTTATACTCTGGGTTAGTGATCATAGGAGGCTCCCACTCTCCGTCCATGTCCTCATCCCAGTCTTCAGGCTTCTTTGCATCAGGGTCAGGAATGGTCTCTGGCTTGTCCCAGTCCTGGAAGACAGATATGGAGTTACCATATAACTAATTGTAAAAATGCAACGCTCTAACTAGGGCTGCAACTAACGACTATTTTGATAGTCGATTAATCTATCGATTATTGAAACGAATAATCGACTATTCGCATTATGAATTGCAAAATTACACAATGCGTCTTATTTAGCTATCAGCTTTTAAATTTAACTTGAGGTTGTTTTAGGCATGCGCTAATTAACAGTCACAACAATAAAATAAATACTGCTTTCAAAAATGCATCTTTTAATGAACGTTTCTGCTGCAGCAACAGAAAGTTTACACGCCAGTACTGCAACACACCGGGACAAACTGACACCATATACGAAGAAAGGAATAACGTCATGCATTACATTTACCAAATTTACAGTTTATAATAATTATTAATTAACGATTTTATAGTAGACAGTTTCATGTTTATATATTTTCCCCTAACTCAACAACTCACAAAACTCTGATTTTTTAAGGGAGTTAAAAAAATCGCACAGACAGGAGAACCGTTTTCTCTTCTTTAGAAAGTATGAAATTGTCCGGTCTTGTCTAATCTTGCGCACTCGGCAGCAACATGTTCTCCAGTGGGAACGTCGCCATGAGTGATGCATCGTTTGTGGTTGTAAAGTTGGGGCACATCTGGACTGTGAACGCGGCCGTTGTGTATCATAAATGTGCTACTCTCAGCGCCATTAACAATCAATCAAATTGTCCAAAGCAAACTGTATAGAAACCGTTGCAGCTCATAGAAGTAACACGGCTTTAACGGGAAGCTAGCTCGCTAACTAGCATACTGTTCGTTAGCAAGGAATTTAATAATCGATTTTTGTCAACTACGTCGACTAGTTGTTGCACCCCCAACACTAGCTAACAACAGCAATGTGACCTGGGCCCTGCACATGGAGAACTACCAAAGCTTGATTTGATTGTAGATTTTCTGACACAAGACGATTTGTCAGTTCTTCAAAGCTGTCTTGAAATGTATTGAGAAAATGTTGCAATGACAACAGTTCTGAAGATCAAACCAGTGATAGTGAATCTTATTCACAGCAACATCAAGACCAAGACTCTGAGGTGAAACCCAAACATGAGGTCAATATTAGATACAAACGAACCAATTCAAACAAATCAATCCTCAAAATGTGCTCAAAGTACCAATTAGCTGGATGAGAACTACCACGATTATTTCAGCCTGATAACAGCAGTTATCCCTGGATTAGTGAGGCACGTTTGAAGAACAGGATTTGAGAGTTCCAGGTTTTGAAGTTAACCAAACATTTTGCAGCTAGCCCAGGTGTAACGTGCATTCATGGAAAGTTTCAAAAGTTTCATATCTTGTATTCTAGAAATACAATTAAGATTAACCTAAGCCATGATCTCTGACCTCAGGCTTGGTGTCAGTGGGGTCGTCGATCTTGGCCCTGTCGTCCCAGTCGCTGGGTTTCTTGGCATCTGGGTCCTTGATCTTCTTTGGGGGCAACATGTCCCAGTCGTCCTCCAGGGAGCCGGACTCCACCTTCTCATTGTTGATTTTCACTTCGTATGTCTGGTCGGGATTCAGGATGAGTGTGTACAGGTTGGTGAGCTCGTCATCCTGGAGAGAGAGGGAATTTAGAATGAGCAACCATCTCTCAAAATGTTCACAAAATTCACACTCACAAAAGACAAAAATCAAAACTAGTCAACAGACTTTGTGCAGTGGCTACCTTGCATTTGATGTCTTTCTTGATGAGGTGGTTCTGGCCCTTGTAGTTCAAGATCACGTGAACCTTCTTTGTGCTGTATCCACAGATGTCAGGCCCTGGAGACACGGGGCATGTTATGTTACTTATTTAATTTGAGGAAGGACGAATCACAGTAATGACTAAAAATGGAACAGCTGAATGTAAAAATTACTTGTTAGGAAAATGCATCAAGCATCCTTCCAGGTGATCTCTCCTCAAAAAACCCTGTGTTCTGAGGTCAGGTCTCCACAAGACAAGCACGACTCACCAAACATGATGTAATACTGGGAGTCTCCGTGCATGTCGCTCTGGTCGAGGTCAGAGGGGAAGATCTTGACATAGCCACCTCCGCAGTCAATCTTCTGTTCGTGCTTGATGGTGAACTGGATGACCAGGGGTTTTCCCTCATTGCTAAAGGGCTCAAAGCGGGCCGACAGTGCGTAAAAGCGGGCGTCCTGGCTGGTCTGGACACCTGGTGGGGGTGCAGATAAGACAAAAATATGAGAAAACAGCTGTCAGCAACCAGTGGCCTGTACTAGGAAGGGAGTTCAACATACTCAGAGTTAACTCAGGGTTATTAAGCAAACTCTGACCACCTACACTGGTGTTAAACTACGACGGTGAATAAGATGGTTAGTTGAGTCGGTGCTAACTTAATTGGAGTTGGTGCGCAGTCGGCTATGCAGGCAGAGTTTTTTGGCAATGACGCATGCTCCGTATTTTCCTCAGAAGAATGCCCGACAATAGTGTCGGGATATGATGAGTTTAAAGACATGTTAATGGCTAAATCTAACACCGTGGTGTCCGACAAAGCCAGGGAGGCTTGTTGGCATCTGTAGGCTTGAGTAAATCTGTAATTATTTTCAGTGTTCTTATTGTAGGCTAATTCTCTACTTAGTTTTTTATGGGCTGTCTATGAAGATTCTCAGTCATCCAGGTCATAGTTCTCCAACGAAGGTTAAAATCAAGGGCAACTGGACTTGGTTGAAGATACTGGAAGACGTTTGTCCCTCATCCAAAGGACTTCTTCAGTTCTGACTGACTGGCAGGGAAACTCAGCTATTTAACCTCAGTGGGGTCGTTCCCGGGTCATCGATACCGCTGGTTCGTTAGTGTTCCTTGTTGCTGTGACAGTCGTTACAGTCGTTGAGACTACCTGTGGCCAAGACTGAACGACCATCGTTGGTATCTTCACCTGAGGCCAATAGGTTACGTTTGTTGAGTTTCCTATTTTATGGGCTCTTCTTTTGTGTATTATGATTAAGATATAAATGTACAACTGCACATAAGATCCAATGTAATGTAAAAAAAAAAAAAAAGGAGCCAGCGGAGAGGGGGAATAATCCGAGACAAAATTGAATTTCCACGATTAATCTACTGTATAAGTAAAAAAAAAAACTTGAATATTCTCTGACACACATTTATGAGAGAAACTTCACTTTGCAAGGCTGCAACAACACACACACACTTCTGCTGTGCATTAGGCATTCATTGGAAAGTTGTATTAAACTTTGTCATCAGATTTAGCAGTGAGGAAATATTTGAGTTTAGCCCACAATCACTATCATGCACCTCAGAGACTTTGCCATGGACTGGGCGTGTTCAGAAGAAAGTGATTTTTGATTTTTTGTGACTTTAATTTCAGGGAATTTCCGATTTTAGTTCTTGTAAATTTGACACTTTCATCTAGGATTTATTTTCTCGGTTTATTAACCCCCACCCTGGCTCACTCTAAATATATGAAAACACTTAGGAGAATTCAGTTACAGCCTACAGATGGGCTACATCTAAGAAACTGTCCCGTTAATTAAGATCTCCTCCCTAAAATCACCGAGGCTGCAGGGCTCGCTGTGTGAACGTAAATAACATTTCAGCTGCAACCCAGTGGAACAAATCAGGATGAAATCTAAACATATTTTATCAAGTGATGTCTATAATAGCCTACTTCTCATCATTAACACTGAGTACAGATGTGGTGTGTAGTCCACGTGCAGAGTAACCTCGAGTTAACCACCAGCAAAACCTGCTCGGAGCAGTGTAGAGATGCGGTGTAAATTGCCATGGCAACAGACCTCGGTTAACACCTATCCACCTTTCGTAGTACAGGTTAATCAGGAAGTTACACCCGACGTCACAAAGTTACTCCTGAAGTTACCTGGATAAGCCAGTTACCCTGCTTCGTAGTACAGGCCACTGGGCTCAAACCTCTCCACAGCTTTTGCCTGTGAATGTGTACCGGTTTCTTGTTGATCAGGTTTCATTCGTAAACGTTTACCCACATAATATATTTTTTCTGTGACCTCCTGTAGTGCTTCAGGATATCAACAAGCCTTGATTACCAACTGAGTAAATTGGTTAATTGACACAAGGCCCTGGTACTCCAGGATCCCCAAAAGTTCCAGAATTACTGTGCATCGACTTGTTTGTGCAAAAGTACGGTACCAACGGACATGATTTTTCCTTGAAGAGGGGCCTGATGTCAAAAATATATTTTTTATGCATAATAAATTAATTTGTGTTCAGTCAAATTACCAGAGAGTACACCTGGGGCCTGGGAGTACACTGACAAAGAAAGGTGTGGCAAAAGTATGAAGAGTTGGGGGTGTTAATAGGACCACTGTGGATCATTTTTGCCCCAGGGCCCTCTGGTCCGTTCTTCCAGTCCTGGATATAATCTCACACTTTACAGGACAATTCTTGGTGAAGTGGCTGTACTGGAGGAGGATATACACACAAAGCACTTTACCTACATTTGCATGACAAGACACTATCTGCAAGTATTTTGAGATATGCAAATGCATCCATTTCAGACAAATGCATTTGGATCAACTGTGTCTATGGCAGAATATATAATAATTACCTTTATCAGCCTCAGCATCCCCATAGAACTTTCCAGCGCTCAGTTTCCATTGGCCATAGTCTGACTTGTGCTTTGACTCGAGCCAGCGGCTTTTCCATCCATCTGAAACACAGCAATCCACCTCAACTGGTTACTGACTTCCTTCCTTTTCCTGTTAGCTGACACAACCAAACTGCATTACACATCTATTACACTGCCTGCTCCAGACACAAGTGCATTTAAAGACTAAACCCACTCACGCTGCTGTTACCTTGGTAGTTAACAGGGCTCCTGGCTTTTTGTTTGGTTTTTTACATTTCCTTTGAGGTTCTACTTGTGTTCTAACTGGTTCTAACTGGTTCATCACATTGAGGTCAGGCAGTTCAAACGTTACTGCAGCCGAACTGGACTTCACCTGGAAGCATTCAATCTGTTCAGCGCGATATCAAAAGTGAAAGAATATTTGAACTCAAGTAACGTTACGAGGAATTATTTGGTATTCATTTTGCTTCACTAAATTCAGACAGCGTCCATTTAAAAAAATATTACAGTATTTACTTAACTGCTGTGTTACGCTATTTTAGCTAACATTATATCTAACTTAACTAATAGACATAACGTGGCCTAGCCTGTTTATTAGTGTCATTACTGCAGTAGGCCTAAGGTTATTTTAAAGAAATATGTTCTTTAAAAAGCCACACACTGAAGACAAACTACCAAACGATACTGTTCTAGTCAGTTAAGCCAGCCACTTTAACAAAACAAAATGTTTAGGACAAGAAGACATGGAACCGGCCGTACTGCACCTCCATCCAGAAACTGTTCCTTGAAGTAGACAGTAGCGTCAATGCTGACAGCTATGGATGCAAAAACTGCAAAAACCGCCGCTGGAAGCTTCATGTCGGGGGCCGCTGTCCGGTGCCAGGGAGGGAGAGATGCAACTGTGGAGTGAAAAGAGCTCAGGTTATAACGCCTGGAGGAAATGTAACCGGACTATTTCAACAGTGATGAGCTCTGCACAGATGGCCGCGGCTCATTGGACGAGCCTCTCGCCAATGAAATGAGACCACGAGTTACTTTTCGGCAACGCTCGGGTTGCATCGGACGAAGATCGGAGAGGGGCGGAGTGGGTGCTGGCAGAGACTCTGGGGCTGCGGTCGAAAAGTAAAAAAAAATCTCCTTTCCTAACCCCTTTTCCGTGACCTTGATGGAAGACATCATGAGGCCAAGGAAAGATGTGAAGTAGAATTCATAAGGACTTAAAAAGAGCAACCGGGCTCAGAGAGTCCGGTTGCTCTTTTCTAGGCGACGTAATTATGCGACGGCGGATTTTACTGACGTGACCTGCCGTGATGAAACTACAATGTTCTTAACATGGACTACAAAAAGCGCATCTTTGACACTGCGCCCCATGTTGTTGTAATGCAGGCCGTCTAAAGGTGGACAACACGGTGGAATATTAGGCTACTTCATAACCAAGATAGCAAAAAGGCAAAGGTCTATAGGTACCAGTCACCAAATAATGCTTAGTGAATATACAGTGCCTTGCAAAAGTATTCACTCCTTTGGGTTTTTACCTCTTTTGTTACATTACAGCCTTTTGTTCAATGTTTGTTTAATCTGAATTTTATGTGATGGACCAGAACACAATAGTCTAAGTTGGTGAAGTGAAGTGAGAAAAATATATACATAAAACTATTTTTTAGAAATAAAAAACTGAAAATTGGCATGTGCATATGTATTCACTCCTTTTGTTATGAAGCCCATAAAAAGCTCTGGTGAAACCAATTACCTTCAGAAGTCACATAAAAACTGAAATGATGTCCACCTGTGTGCAATCACATGTGTGTCACGTGATCTGTCAGTACATACACACCTTTTTTGAAAGGCCCCAGAGGCTGCAACACCTAAGCAAGAGGCACCACTAACCAAACACTGCCATGAAGCCCAAAGAATCCAATGTTGCAGAGAAGTACAAGTCAGGGTTAGGTTATAAAAAAATATCCAAATCTTTGATGATCCCCAGGAGCACCATCAGATCTATCATAACCAAATGGAAAGAACATGGCACAACAGCAAACCTGCCAAGAGACGGCCGCCCACCAAACCTCACGGACTGGGCAAGGAGGATATTAATCAGAGAGGCAGCACAGAGACCTACGGTCACCCTGGAGGAGCTGCAGAGTTCCACAGCAGAGACTGGAGTATCTGCACATAGGGCGACAATAAGCCGTACGCTCCATAGAGTTGGGCTTTATGGCTGAGTGGCCAGAAGAAAGCCTTTCAGCAAAAAACAAAAAGGCATGTGGGAAACGCTATGTCTGGCGCAAACCCAACACATCACATCACATTAGCCAAAGAACACCATCCCCACAGTGAAACATGGAGGTGGCAGCATCATGCTGTGGGGAAGTTTTTCAGCAGCCGGGACTGGGAAAGATGGATGGTGCTAAATACAGGGATATTCTTGAGCAAAACCTGTACAACTCTATGTGTGATTTGAGGCTAGGACGAAGATTGCCAAGCAACATTGCTCAAAAAGTTGCCTTTAAAAACAATTAACAGCACCTTAAAATCGATTCTATATTTGACTGGTAACCAGTGAAGAGCAGCCAATATTGGGGATATATGGTCCCTCTTCCTTGTACCAGTTAACAATCTCGCAGCTGCATTTTGAACAAGCTGCAAGTGTGATAAAGATGAGTAACAGATACCGATACGTACAGGGTCGCGGGGGGCTGGAGCCAATCCCAGCTGGCATCGGGCGAAAGGCGGGGTACACCCTGGACAGGTCGCCAGTCCATCGCAGGGAGTTAGGGGAACCAAATAATATTACTTCTGTCTTGTTTTCATTTAGGTGGAGAAAGTTGATTGCCATCCAACTCTTAATATCATTTAGACAGTTGTAAATAGACTGTAAGGACTTTGAATCACCTAAGTAAGGTAAGTACAGCTGTGTATCATCAGCATAGCAGTGGTATAATATATTATGTTTACGGAGAATGAAGAGAGAATGGAGCCCAAGGGAAGCATATACAAAGAAAATAAGATTGGCCCCAGGATTGAACCTTGAGGTACTCCGCATTTAATTGCTTCTGAAGAAGAGGAAATGTTACCAATGTTAACAGAAAAAGTTCTATCTTTCAAATAAGAGTGAAACCACTGTAGCGCGACACCACCTGGATACCAACCCCTTGCTGGAGGCAATCCAGGAGGATGTCATGATCAACGGTGTCAAAAGCCACACTTAGGTGAAGCAAGAGTAAAATAGCACAATTTCCAGAATCACCAAACAGCAATAAATCATTTAGTACCTTAAGCAGTGCTGTTTCTGTATTGTGATATATCCTGAAACCTGACTGAAAGTTATCCAGCACATTGTTTTCAGCAAAAAACGAGGAGAGAAAGAATGACCTCCAAAATTTTAGACATAAAAGATAATTTAGAAATGGGCCTAAAATTATTAAAATCCATAGGGTCAAGATTGGGGTTTTTATAAGAGGCTGAACCACAGCATGTTTAAAAGTGGATGGAAAAATTACATTTATAAGAGAGCTATTTATTATAGACAAAGGGCTGGGAGCAACAACATCTAAAACCTCTTTTAAAAGACGCGAGGGGACAGTGTCCGTAGGAGCAAAAGTTAGTTTCGTGAGTGAGGCTATATCGAGCCACAGGCTCAAAATAATTTTCAGAGACAGGGCATTAGACTAGCTCAGATGGGTCAAGACCGGAGGGTGAGATACTGTATTGGAAGGATCTTGCTAAATGTGGTTGATGGATTTTATCGTTTGAGTTTGCTTTAAATGTTGCTGCCACAAGGAATTGTGGGACGGCATTATCTCCTTTCCTTGCGTAAAAGATGGTCCGGTGTACCCTATGTTCAAGGAGATATGAAAGGAAGCATTGAGGCACCTTTCCTCAGCTTTTAGAGAATTCGACCAGCTCTTATCATGGCTGCCGTGGAAATACTTCCGGGTCACTTCACTCAGTTAGGAACCTTCCTAGGCAAAAAAGACTTTTCGACCGCAGCAAAGTGGGGTTGGGTTGGATGACCAACCCTGCCCTGAATGTGCTCCAGTTGGTTCCTCTAAAGGTTCCTAGTTCCGGGGTATAGTTCCTGTGGTGGAAACGCGGCTCTGAATGACCAAAGTGATTTGGTAGTTGGTGTGGGCGGGGCTAGACGCCAAACCCCGCTTTCTCACAACCCGCAACCGACTCTGAGGAAGATGCGTGATTCCTTTTTGAAAATATGAACAAACATTAGTTAGTTTGTTATATTAGTTTGTATTTGTAATTAGTAGGCCCCCTCCTGATTTATTTTTTATTTATTATAGGTTTTGGAGAAATCACACTCACTCACCCTCTGAAAGGTCTGCTCATGGTTTAAAAGATGCTGAGACCAGTTACAGATGCCTAAATGAGTTTTTGTGCCCATGATATGTATGATTCCAGGTGATACCTGGATCTATTTTGACACATTTTGTTGTTCTTGTTTTTAGGCGCAATTACAATTTCTCTTAGTTGATTAATTTATCCGCTGGATTTATATATATATATATATATTTTTATAAATTTAATAGCTCTTCTCCAGCAAATTCTCCACCTGCACACCAGCCTTGCAATACATTGTGGCTTTCTTTCCAACAGTTCTGTAGATTTTTCATGAGAACACCAAAGTTTTGAGAATACATACCGTACATAATAACAGTCTTATTCTTAAAATATGAACTTCATGCTGCAAATTGAGAGTTGTGGTAGATAGAACAGAACAAATGGTCATATATGAACACTCGATGGCCACTTTATTAGGTACACCTTGCTAGTACCGGGTTAAACCCCCTTTTGCCTTCAGAACTGCCTTAATTCTTCGTGGCATACTTTTTACATATTGACATGAAAGCATCACGCAGTTGCTGCAGATTTGTCAGCTTCACATCCATGATGCGAATCTCCCGTTCCACCTCCTTCCAAAGGTGCACTATTGGATTGAGATCTGGTGACTGTGGAGGCCATTTTAGTACAGTGAACTCATTCATGTTCAAGAAACCAGTTTGAGATGATTTGAGCTTTGTGACATGTTGCATTATCCTGCTGGAAGTAGCCATCAGAGGATGGGTACACTGTGGTCATAAAGGGATGGACATGGTCAGTAACAATAACAATACTCAGAACAAGATGTTCAACTGGGCCCAAAGTGTGGCAAGAAAATATTATTATTAAAATATTATTACAACACCACCAGCCTGAACTGTTGATACAAGGCAAGATGGATCCATGCTTTTATGTTGTTTACGCCAAATCCTGACCCTTTTTTGTTGTTTGGATATTTTCTCTTTTCGGACCGTGTCTTAGGTGTTAGCCAATCAGATGCCACAAGTTTGTAAACACAACGGTGTTAGAAGGGCAAGAATATGCAGTACGCTTGCGTATACAGTAGGGTGTTCAAGGCACCACCGTTTCCGTTGAAAAAAAACGTTTTGCTACGTTTTGTTGGCGCTGAACTCGCCCCAGACCTCAAAGCCCGTTGCAGAACTTTGCACAACGTTGCAAGGAAACATGTTGTTCAATCCGAAAACATTGCAAACCAGGGCAAAACGTTCTGAGATTGAACTCGCCCCACATCTACATGCCTAAATGCATTGAGTTGCTGCCATGTGATTGGCTGATTAGCTATTTGTGTTAACAATTAATTAACCAGGTGTACCTAATAAAGTGGCTGGTGAAGTAGAGCTGAGGATAACAAGGCAGAGGTGATGACAATCAGGAAAATTAGACAGATGCAACAATCAAAGACAGAAAGTAAAACAAGACAAGAACAGTAGGGACAGACAACCCTCAGACTAAAACAGAAAACACTGAAAACAAACATGGAAACCTAACAACAGCAGTTTTGAGAGAGCCAGAAAAAGGTCTCATCTGCAGGGATGTTATATCTATTTACAGTTTGTAGGTACCTGTTTCAAGCACCAGACCAGACTGAAAGGTTCTCTCTGTGGCGTATGAAGTAATGCCTACTTGATTGTTCTGCCAACTAATTTCCCTTCGGGGACAAATAGATTGATTGACTGAAAGATCAGATGGATTGTGATTAATTTGGGGGAAAAACAGACTCCACCCAAACAATAGCTTTGCTTGTAAAACAGAAGTTTAATGCGGACAGTGGGTTATGTCAGTATATCTACAATAATCCTCTCCATATAAAACAGTGGGGATGTGATTTTGATCCTATTTACAATGTAAAACAGTAAACTTTGGTTTGAGGTAAAATAATACTGAAGCGCCAAGATGTTTGTCCAAGGATTAGTACCAGCAGTGGCCAGAGAGAGGCACTAGAGTCTACGTTACATATCCAAGTGGCTTCATGGTAATGAGATGGAACTTTATTTATAAAGGGTTAAACTGTTGAAACACATCACTGATCCCTGCAAGGAAACGAGTAAACACTCCCAATTTAAATTTAGTTTTGTTAAGACAGACAAAGATTATTTTAAGGTCAGTTTGGCATTGTGAAACGACAGAAACACAAGATTTACACGTACTGTATGATCCCTGCCAATACCTACCAGTCTACCCTGTACACTGTGTAATTGTACATTGTACTATTACCGTTCGAAAGCAATTCACTGTTCATTGGTGCAAGTAGCTACTGACCACAGATTATATAGACTATCTGTCTGTTATATTATAAATCTATCTATCTACAGTACCAGTCAAAAGTTTGGATGCACTCATTCAAGTGAATGGAAAGGTAAGTGCAAACTTTTGACTGGTACTGTATCTAAACTTATATTTCAGGTATTATGACTTAATAATACAGGGATGATACCTTGGTAATTGAATTGTTAAGGTATGAAAGGTGGGGTAGTGATGGAGCAGTGGATAAGACACATGCCTTTGGTGTGAGAGACCTTGGTTCACTCCCCTCTGTGACACAATGTCCCTGAGCAAGATAGTTAACCCCTCGTTGCTCCAGAGGCGTATGACCTCTGACATGTGTAGCAATTGTAAGTCGCTTTGGATAAAAGCGTCAGCTAAATGAATGGAATGGCATGAAAGGTGGAAAGCACCTGGTCAGGATTTGAACCTTTATTGTTCTTATTTATGTTCTATTTTTCTAACCTTTATTTAACATCTAGAGTCATACTGTTAGTCCAGGGATCAAACCTGCTAACCTTTGACACATATGTGCTTCCATAGTCCTTAAACTCACCAGCAATGGCATTGGATTATTACCAGAGCAGCAAATGCTTGTAACCAGTTTTAGCATTAAAAGCAATCACTTGTTCTTTTTCTGCTTCTTGTGTTGTAGCTTTTCTTAATCTGATTCTACAAGCTACAGATTTTCAGTCTCAATTAGCAGCAGCATTTGTAAATGATGTCAGACAAATGTCTGTCCGTCTCCCCTCCAGGTTCACTCACCTCTGTCCTCCGTTCAGTCAGCTGGGCTCACCACCCTGCCCTCTCCCCTCGGACCTCTTCCACGGCGTCCTCCCGGCTCCTCCCCATGCCTCCTTACTTCCTCGGTCCCCAGGGCTCCCTTGTCTCAGTCTCCTCGGTTCACCGTCCGCCTCTCCCTCACCTCCACTCCCTCAACCCCTTTTCCCCTTCAATAAAGCCTGTTCATCGTGTTGCGTTTGGGTCCACTCTGTCCCCACAACATAACACTTCCATTTCTTTCCCAGTGGACAGCTCATATTAACTGAGAATTTTACAATAGGTGAAGTCTGTAACAGCAGAGCAAGACTTTTTTACTAGACTGAAGTCTGTCTGTCACGAGAAAGGCTTTTTCACCTGTGTCTGGCTCCGGGGGGGTTTCATCCACAGTATTAAGGTTTAGACTTTATTACTCATAAATGACATAACGGGCATACGATAAGAGCAGAAGCATTTGCTGGGGTAGTTGTGGTATTATTTCTTGTTTGTTATTATTTGCATTAGAAAATTGAAAGCTAAAAAGTCAGAGCTAATTAAGATAAGCTAACATCATAACAGCACAGAAAAGAAGAAAAGAATCATTTGAAAACGAAGTTTGTGGGAATGGAATTCCAGATTGTTGGACTTCAGTAAGACTAAAGTCTAAACAGGGACTCTGTTGTAGATGAAGCTGTTCCTGGTTAGGTAGCTGTGTGCAGGGCGAAGTCTGCTGAGAAATCATTCAGAAAGGCAGTGGCTGATAAAAAGGCAGCCTCTGTATATAACAAATCTCTTTTCTGATTCTCTTCACAGCAGTTGTAGTTTTCCCCATATTTGTTGTTATTTTAGATGAAATCATATTAATAGTTTACACTTCGTTTATCTGAGGAATCACGTGGCTCTCTCCAAAGGCATGCTTTTTCTTAATATTTAATTTGTATGAAGGAGAATGTTTTAATGTAGTCTGGGAGTATTTATCTCACACTCACATGCCATTCATCAGAAGTTCAGCTGAATGTCCACTTGGGGTCGCAATCAGCGCGCACACATACACACGTTTGTCCCTCTATCCCCGTGGGGACGTTTCATTACATATGTATTCCCTTCATAGGTGTCATTTACACTGGGGACGTTGGGGACATGTCCCCACCACATTTTGAAATGGCTGATTTTGTCCACATCACGTTTTGAAAGCATTTGTTAAAAAGGTTCTGAAAAACAGCTTGCACCAAGAAATGTTAACTAACACATGAAAATGCTTTGAGAAAAGGTTGATTTGCACAAGAAGAAAACATGGCATATATTTTAAATATAAAAGAAATGTACATTGTCAAACAAGTAGTAGCTTAAGCTAAAAAATAATCAAGCTCCTGTTTACTGCATTATATTCTGTAATATTTTTATATTCTGAAATATCACCTGCCAGCTGATTTTTTTGTTTCCCTTTATATAAATAAAAACATTTCCACTGTAAATTGGAGCAGCAAATGTCTCCAGAATGTTTAATGTCAGATATTTCAGCATTTCATATTTCTTCAAAGTAGTGTTAAAAATCTTCTCACCTTGTTCTCGTGCAGCGTCACATCCCGTGAACCAAGTGTGTCATCATGCCCCTAATCTGAGCCCTTACGTCCCCACCACTTTACAACACAAAGTGACGCCTTAGCCCCTAACTCTATCCTAATTGTAACCTGAACCCCACAACCAAGTCTTAACCCTCCAAAAGGATTTCCACCTATGGGGACCTCGATTTTTGTCCCCATGTTCCATTCCAGTCCCCAGCGAAACACACACACACACAGCCTGACACAGAGCTTATCAGGAGCCTGAATGTTAAACTTCAGTGTTGCTGGAAAAAAATAACTCGGCATTAGTTTTACTTGCTAAATGAGTGATAACATCTGTGGCCTTCTGATTCAAGCATTAATATACAGATAAAGAACATACAGACAACATGTGCTGTAGGGCCCTGTTGATCCCAGAGGTCCCCCTGTTAAACAGGGCAACAGGATTAGGACTTTCTTTTGTTGAAGTTCTACTTTAAAGGTGCAAATGCTGTAACAGATTTGAAATGTGTGAATCTTGTTTGCTTAAATCATGTTGTTTGTTGATAATGTTCCAGCCATTTGTCCTCATCAATTGTCAGACAAGACAATTTCCCATGGTCTTGGCAGGAAGGTAGGCTAACTAACTAATCTAATCACCAAAAACCAGATGACTCAGTGTTTCGTAGGGGCTTTTTCGAGGGCAGACCATCATTTGGAAATATCTTTCGTTTGGAAAAACTAAGAATGTGACAATGACAAAGAACTGAGTACAGTACACTTGTTCCATCACTTTAGGATCCTAATTTGAAATGGAATGAAAATATCATTTGCTGTAGTAGTCTGCTCGTGTCTGACTCCTGGTCAGTTGTAGGTCGTCATGCTGCTCCTGTGTTCTCATCATTTCCATCCCACAGTCATATGGGCGGATGTCTCCTAACAGTCCTCAGGTAGGCTGTGGATGGGAGTGTCGGTGTGCCTGTGATGCGGTGAAGACCTGTCCGGGGTGCCCCAGCACACGCTACCACCGGCTGCCGTGCCTTAAACCCTGACAAAGGAATAAAAATCTAGCGCCTGGAATATCTGATGAGCAGGATTTTTATACTACATATTCATTAGCAACAACAATCCCATACACTCCTTTCCATTTAACATGAATTCACCACAGGCAGTGCTAGTTCCCTTTTGCGTCGCGTTAGCTAAAATTAGCCAGAACAATACCGGACGTTATTGAAAGTTAACTTCAGAATAAAATAGTAGATGTGAACATTCGCGCTTTCGGTCATTGCATATTTGTCTTGGGCGCCGCTGTGAGGGAAGCAGAATATTTGTAGTGGCATCTGCTGACTGTGACTGTGACTGTGGCGCCGTTCTGGTCAAGATAGAGATCAGCTTAGAGTAGCTACACAAGCTGCCACCTGAATGCGTGGATGATTGTTTTACATGAACTTACATAATACAGGTTTGTAGTGTGTGTTAATAAAATACACTAAGGATGGACATCTTGTTTTAGCAGCTTTGAGACTGACATGCATGTTTGTGAAATGATATATAAAGGTAAGAAGACTAACGGTATCAGTTTTTGTAAACAGATGCTCTGAACAGATGATTAAATATATAACTATAACAACAGACTTAATTTAACAGGTACTGCTATATGTTTATGACTGTGTGGCATAAAACCAGGTCACCTTTATCTAAGAACCGTATCTCATTTATAATTTCTGTGGTACTTCGGGGTTATATTTCCCAAAATTGGCAGCACTTTGACACGATTGGGATGAAACTTTTATTGTGAAGGTACTGATCGGATGTGATGTTCGGTATTGTTGCGACCTTGACGCTGGTCTGGAAGGAGTGACTCGTTGACTGCGGCGATCGCAATTTCGGCAACATGGGAGACGTTGAGGGATTTACTGTGAACGGATTTTAAGAACTACGGTGAACATGGCAGAGAGGTGAGTGGAACAGCGCACACACTGCTCGCTTCTGTCCTGCTCGCTGTTTCATTGGAAGCCCGATCTCAGAGCAGCCAGCCCAGCGCCGAGGCTAGCCGCGCTTCGTTCGGTCGCCTGCTGAAGCGGGCGTTAATGTTAGCTAGCTCGCACTCATTCGCTCACACGGTTCAACAATTTTGCTCATGAAAAACAAATCTCTGCATCCGGGCTTGTTTTGTGTGTCTCGGGGCTGCTGGTTGGTGGCCTGGGCTTTTTCTCTGGGTATCTGTCAGGGAGGGAGGAAGCGGGCTGTGGACCGCTGGTGATGATGCTGTTGCACCTGTCGGTCTACATCGCCGTCTCTTTGCTGGAATGCAGCTAACCTGCTCCTGCAGCCGGATGCTAGCAGCAGACCCACCTATGGACCCGCTGCCAGTGTGGGGTACCGCTTGGCTAGCCAGGCTATCCAAATCCGCCCTCGCAGCATCCCTCATCCCCATGATGGATGGAGGCGCCTCCCATGAGAGGAGGCGCTGGAAATGGAGAAGTGTGGTACCACTCTGTTACCTTCCTAACACCTAACACCATCTTATTTGGCCCTGCGTTGTCGAGATGCAGAAATCCCCTGGATTCCCAGTCTGTGCCCCAGTGAGGTCTGTCTGCGCCTGGAGAAAACACCGAACTCCTTCCAGATCTTTCAATTTCAAAACAACTTGCTTCCTGGTAAATTCACGTATTTGATAACACATAACTTAACAGCCATTTTTGAATCAGTAGTTCCCTGCGGGGAATTCGGCAGCCATATAACCTATTATCAATGATCGAAAGTAACGTTAGTGTAGTAAAATGTCAGTGTTCAGAACTGCTCCTCGCTGTTAAGCATCACGTCCCAAGGCGGAGAGAGGTCCAGTTTGTACTGGATTCAGAGTTGCTTGGTTCATTGGATCATCTTAGTATTCCAGAGTATATGTTAATGATGGACAGCGTTCCAGGTTCTATACCTGGATGTAAACTCGCCACTGTCCACAGGAACAATTGATATTTTGAATTGGGTTCGGCGTTCTGCACAGGAAACTAAGGTGAGGCTGGGCCTAACACAAACCCTGTTCTCTAGCTGCCCAAATCAGAAGACGGATTACAGTTTATATGTGAGAGTGTGGGCCGCATCTTGAACATAGACAGTGACAGTTTATCCCCAGCAGCAAGCAGGCTCATAAACCTGAGTTAATAATTGATGACTGTTAAATTTTGTTGTAGGGGTCATTCAGCCTCAAGTCAGTCACTTCTGCAGGTCTGCCCTGTGGGCTCTGGGGCCTTCTACATATCCAGGCATGTTTGTCAGAGTCCTATCACACACAATCAGGGGCTTAGTTCATCCATTGATCTGGTCAAAATGCATCATTCACAAGTGCAGTAATAATTCATGACTGGTGAGATAGCACTCGATCAGATGTAGACGTGGGTCGAGATATTATCAGCTTGGAGGGTCCATTGTGGAGATAATGGCTCCTGAACGCATTTCTGGACTTGGACAAGCAATGTCCTGTTTGTGAAAGCATCACACCGGAACCTGTTCCTGAGCCCCCCCCCATGGGCTTATATATTACTTGTGCTCAGAGTGAGGACTGCAGCTCTTTGAGGTGACCATGGCCAAGCTGATGTCTTGGTTGAGGTGGGCGATGAATATTTACAGTGTGGTATTGATCTGTGATCTGTGATGGCTAGCTGGTGAAAGGATTATTCAATGAATCAGTTAGTTAGGGTTAATTATTTTGATAACAGATTTTTGGTTAAAGTTATTCATCAGTTAGCACTGTCAGCATTCGGTGGTTCCAGCTTCGCCTGTGTGAGGATGTGCTGCTCTCTGTACATCACTGTAAGCTGAGTCTCTATGGGTTTGAATAAGACATGGATGACATCACCTGGGGTTCTCAGGGCAGTGTCCCTACCAACGCTCAGGTATTGTATCAGCAATAGTACTGAATAGGGGTGGGAATCTCTGCGCACCTCACGATTCGATTCCGATTCAGAGGGCTGTGATGTGATTATAAAACAATTATCGATGCTTCTTGATGCATCATTATTTTCTATACAGGATCTCTGGATAATTACTAAGCATTTAATTTGCTTTTTTTTACTTCATTAACCTCAGCTCCATAGTCCTTCGTTTCTTTAATAACCAGTTGTCAGGCTCCTCAGAAAACTGAAAAATAATTATTAGGATGTACAGTATGTGTCCATGCTTGTACCTGATGTTCTCAACTCTTGACAAGTAGATAAGTTAGTAATGACATACTGCTGAGCTAATTAATATTACTGTTACTAATTCAGGGCTCAAAATAACATCGCATTAGAAACTGAGCATCCTGCAGTTGTTTTGCAGCTCTTGACACACCGCTGGCCAATCGAGAGTTGCAGTAATGTGATGAGTGGTTGTCAAATGAGTCTGAAAGTGAAACCATGCCAACGTAACTTAAACCTGCATTAACGGCCAGCAGGGGGCGAGTCCGCTGTTTTTGCAAAAAGAACTCTGGTTCTATTAGAAATTATGGTAAAATGTTGCTACTTCTTAGCTGATTTATTTTTATTGATTTAAACACTTTGCTGATGAGTTTATGATGGTCTCAGTAGCTAGTTTCAAGTCTTCTTCAACACAGCGTGATGTTCATTTAGTGAATTAATAATAATATTCAGGGAAATAGATGATAAAGCAGTCCATACTACCTTGTGATTGACAAGTCGCTACCATGGCGACCTGATTACATTTTAGTTTAGTTTTTTCATATCCAGGATGTATTTAATAAACGATTAAACATGTTAACAGAATAACATAACTTATAAACCTTTTGTTTTGTTGCGACACTGATAAATAACTTTTAGAGGGAGGGACAGTTGAAAAAAAAATTAACGTTGAGCCCTGTAGGGCTGCAGTTAACAATGATTTTAGTAAGGTTACAGTTTATTTCGTCAATTCATCAGTGCATCGTTTAAGAAGTACTTTTGCTTGGGGGTGGCCCCCCCAAATTCATAATGTCATACAGCAAACATCAGAGCAACAACCAGACATCTGCTTTACCAACACAAACATCACTCGAGTGCTATACAAGTTATACTAAGGTGCAGCTCCCGACACCCCGTTACCTGCTGACTGAGACGTTACAACCCAAACTCACGGCCCAAAAGGAGAACAACAAACGCATGTGAACATTTTCAGCTGAGGCTGCGGCTTACTTTGGCTTCCACTCAACAATCAATCATGATTCAGTAAATGCTAAAGTTACTGATACCTTGTCTGTGGTCCGCTGGCAGAACACCGGTACTTTCTGATCAGATGCCGTCGTGCTGTTGCCGAGGCGACATAAGTTTCATTTTACGGTGGACGGACGGTAACATTACAGAGTTGTTGTTTTCTTTAGCTTGAAATAATCCCAGACTTTGGAAACTTTCTTCTTTGTCCCTCACCATTTTCTCTCTTCCTCCACTTTGCAAACAGCACCATCATAATACATACAGCGTAAGCGCGATGTGCGACAGTAAAAAATGTCCGTGCGAAACAGTGTGCTGTATAGTTATATGAGTAATAGAATTAATCGATTTAATGATGAATCGTTTCAGCCCTAGAGCCTGGTAATTTATCTAACGTTACATAACAGTCATAAAACATGCTGTACAGGGGAGATGTTAGCTTGCACTAACCGCCTTCACTTTTCCAGCATTTGGGGAAACTACAGACTCTTATTAATGGACACACTGTGACCTACACTGCACGTTTACTACCAGACAGAAACTTACTGCTAATATTTTTCTCGGCTAACTTTCACCGTCATGTTCTGCCTTTAGCTCGCTCGCTCTCATTCGCTCTGTCTCACACACAGGATACACAGAGAGCTGCCCAGTGTCACCATGCTGGCACAGTGTGCGAGTTAAAATCATTACTTGTGCATTGATATTAATGATTGTGTGACATTTAAGTAGGGTGGTTATTCATTCTACAGCGGTGGTGTGCTGAATACAGAGGGAAAACTGGTTTCTGGCATGTGCGCGCCACAGACGCTTCCACGAGTTCCACCTTTTGCGTTCCGTCAACATTAAGTTATCTATTAACATTTAAATAATAGATTTTTTGACATCTTTAATTGATTCAGAATCTTCCACATCCGCATCGCGATGCATCTAAGAATCAATTTTTTCTCCCACCCTAGTACTGAACATTTTCAAATGATACCTGGCCCCACTGCGTGGTCAGGAGGACCATGCCTCCCGCGAGTATTGGAACAGACTCAGAGGAAATGTTTCTCTTAAACGTGCCACGTGTCTACTTTTCCTAGTCTTTTTTTCTTGATGGTCAGAGCCAACCTCCAGAGATTGTTCAGTCATTTATATACATATATATATTTACATTTAGCTGACGCTTTTATCCAAAGTGACTTACATGCTTTTCACACCTCTGAAGCAACTAGGGGTTAAGTGTCTGGCTCAGGGACACAACGGTGGATGGGTCACAGTGGGAATCTAACCTGGGTCTCTCACACCAAAGGCATGTGTCTTATCCATTGCGCCATCACCTCCTCTACATTTATTCCAAGGGACAGTTAATTGGTGTTTGTTTGTCGTTGGATGGCTGTAATGATGATGTAATCTTCGGGCTTTTCACCTGCTGATTTCCTAAAAGCCAAACCCAAAATTCTGATGCAAAAATACAAAAATGGTGCTTTCATTCCACACAGGAACAGTGCACACCAAGTCTCTGATCAAATCTGTCATGTTCTGTTTGTTTTTTCATGCAGTTTGTCAGCAGTGGAGTGAACTTTGTAAGCGAGGATAAGCTTTTTGTGCCTCTTAACAAAAAGAAGAGAGATGTGGTTTCAGCCGGTCTTGTCAGGGTGACGAGAGCAACATTTCACCAACAAACGGACCATCAGTTTTTTTTGTGTTTATACAGACGCTGAATTTTTGTTGTACATTAGTGAAGAGTTTGTTTTCTCACAACTCCGAAAGGTTTTTCCCATATTTTTGCATATTTAGTTTGCAAGAAGCAAATGAAACACTGCCTGGTTTAGTGCAAATATCTCACACATACATTTGAACTTGGTGTTAAAAAAAAGCTGGAGGAGGTGATTTATTTTTGTATTATCTTTGATGAAATTCTCTACAGCTATTGATAAATGAAATGCTCTGACACAAACAAGAAACAAGTCCAGTATCTGTGGCAGGACTGTATTAAGCATGAAATGATTGGCTGGCCTACTCGCCTGTCCACCTGCTGCACTCTGCCCGTGCACTCACTGCGCATGAACTTGTGTTTTGTGAGAGTGGCTTTGGAGGGACGCGGGATTTTTTTGGTTGGATACTTAAGAATCTAGCTGTCTCTTGCTGGTTTCTCCAACGTTGCCTACCTTAGCTTGAAAGTTCCCATGAAACGGATATTGGAGTGCTATTTGCATGTTTCCTGTTAAAACATGACGCTAGAGAGGGATTTGTTGTGGATATTGATTGGCATCCAAACTGTGCTAGAGCAGGGATGTAAACTAACAGTTCCCCGGTGCTCCGAGCTCCCAGTCCAGGCAGTCAGAGTCAGCTAATATGACCACTAGCTGCACGGCTAACTGAGCTAACTTGATAACGGCAGCTAGTTAGCGGTTACTTTAGCAACAAGTAAAGCTATCTGTCCGTCAGGAAACTCCGTAAATCACAGAGAGTTGAGGCAGAGCAGCCGGGGGACATCAGAGGGAAACGCAGAAAAATGTTTTCTCCAGAAAATCTGATCCACTTTTACCAAAATTAGTGAATAAATGTGGGGTTTTGTCATCAGTGAGGCCCGGTCAGCCCCCAGAAACACTCTGCTTCTGTGCCATTATAC
>NW_024040129.1:0-43319 GCF_014851395.1 Micropterus salmoides | reverse complement strand
AGGAAGTAAGGTTTGTTAGGTTTCAAAAAATGAGTTTGTTCAAAATTTTAAAAGATTCTCCCATGGAATCAATAAATGTATGTGTCCCTATATAGCAGTGTTTATGTTAAGTATCCTTTTGGTTCATTTTTTAACCAGGAAAGCTTTGCTGATTATGCACTCTCTTTTTCAGCAACGCCCTGCTTTACATTCATATTATTACAAACGCAGCAGCACACAAGAATACATGTGCCTCTCCAGGAACTGCTCCTAATCACTCACTTACACACAGATTCACCCACCAGTCATTGTTTTCAGAGTAGACCCGGTTTGCAGAATGACGTGACTTAGCTGGAGCAGCAAAGAAAGCTGTGGAGATTCCAGTTTTTGGACTGCAGACTGGCCACTGCACAAAAAGAGAAGGATTCTTAGTTATGTTGAAAACTAAAAACAGAGTGAACAAGGTGGTGTGTATTAATCTTTCAAGTTAAAGTATCTATTGCAGTGGTTCCCATCAAAGGTTGATTACAATTTTAACAAACAAAAGCTCTATAGCTTCTAAGCTCTTTTTTGCTTTTTCCTTGGGAAATACCAACCATGTCTTCTTTAGATAGTAATTAGTGAAAAGATGGTTGATGCGTAGATGTAGATACTGCATCCGAAAATCTCATCAACCTTATTTCCAGCAGGAGAAGGTAGCCGCTTTCAGTGAAACAGCTGTATGAAAACCACTGTACACAAGCTGCCTAGCACCAAAAAGCAGCCAGCCACAGTTAAAGACGAGATGGTGAATATTGTGGAAGATTTAGCTGCTGTAGATGTTCAGTACATGTACGAACAAAGTGGAAAAAGGTAAACAAACTATTTAATTACAATGAGTCTTCAAACTGAACTGAATGAAACAATTATAATCAGCAAAGTGGTAGAGACAGAGTAAACAGAGTAAAAGGGGAGGGAATATTGGATGTACACAGTCTTCAGATGGACACTAACGTAACTTAAAATGAATCATATAAAAAGGTAACTGTTTGCTAACATGTTAGTTGTGATAGCAGTTGCTAGGAGTTGTTTCTTTTTCAGAGTCGATGATGGGTTTCGGAGCATCCATGTATCCCGGACCTTGTTGACACACACACACACACACACACACACACACACACACACACACACACACACACACACACACACACTCTCCCTGTGTTCTCTGCTTTTTGACTGATTGCTTTGTTGTACTTCGTGTGTTTGTCAATCTCCAGCAGTTCCTAGTGTTTGGATCTTTTGGATTTTGCCTTGTTCCCTGGATTTTTGGTTTTGCCTACTCCTATTTTATACTAATCCCACATCCCTGAACAGTATGCTTGGTGCATCAATCAGTGATGATTTTTGAGAATACCCAGACTGTCCAAAGATTTTGTGCTACAATTTACATCATGTCAACAAATTTAGTCTTGAAAATTTTCATGGAGAAATTTAGGTTTCCAATTTGTAGCTGATTTGTCATAGTGGGCCCTGACTGGCCTGTTAACCTCTATGGCCACCCCAGTGAGAACAACTTCATTTTCTCAATAGCATTTTAAACAGAACATGTATTCCTTTTGCAAGATGAACATCAGAATCCATACATTCTAGACAATTCCCAACACTATATGTACCTAAATTTGCAAATACCTCAATTAAGGTAACTCTTATTCAATAATAAACTTTAATGAATGTAACATTCACCATCCAATCATCACAGTGTTGCTACACAACATTTCCACTGCAGATGTCACATTTGACATTTGCATGTGAACAGCTTTCTCCACTAGAATTAAATTCCCACAAGGATAGCAAATGCCAAGAAATACATTCTTTCTTTTGATAACCAGCTCCAAGCCAAGGCTGTGCACTGTGAAATGTCAAAAAAAAATGGTTATCACCTGAGAAAAATCAATGCCTTTGTCTGTTTGGAGCAACGGTCTCATCCTGTGTGGTGTCCTGTTTTGCTACAGCTGCTTTATAATGGATGACTATTAATTTGATTTGTAAATAAATGAGCTTGAAATACTATTGGATTCTCTGAATGATTGATTTTGTTGAAGTGCTCTCGGTCTCTGTGAAAGATTGATCTCGCCCAGCCGGCACAATGGAAATAATTGAATTGAAACAAAAGCACACATGCGCATAATCTGCCGTGCACATACACACGCACATACTGGGAGGTAGGGAATGCGGCAGTGTGAGATGCTGGTGATTTAAACAGCTCCTAGTGCTGGGGCGATTTATTAGCCTCTTGCTAAAAGATGCTGACGTTCACCATATACCGGCAGGTGCGTGTATGTGTGTGAGCGTGTCTGTGTACATGTGTTTGTATAGTAATGTGCATGCGTTGGCGACTGAATGCTTTGTTATGTACCTCTGCAGCAATGTGTGTGTGTGTGTTTTATTCAGAAGGTCCTGCTATCACATGGACTACATCATGTCACTCTGCTTCATGTGTAGTTCTTATTTTGGCCACTTGGGGGCACTTGAACACCATAAACAAGAAGCCAGGCGCACAACAACAACTACTGTATAGAGAATCAGTCCACATATTCACACTTGTAGGCACTTACACATACATAGACACACACCAGACACTGGAAAGGACACCTTTTTTCACTTTGTGTATGCGTGCGCGTGTGTGTGTGAGTGAGAGAGGGAGAGAGAAGCAGTGTTAACGTCCAATAAAGCAGCCGGGAAGAAAGGAAGCGCAGCTGAATGAGAAAAATGAAGAAATGCAAACATCCCTGAGCAAAAGAAATCTGTTTAGATTTGTCCTTTGGTAGTCATGAATTCTGCACACACACATACTTCCTGCTGCTACTGATTTTCCAGGAGGATTCACATGACCTCTGTCTGTCAGCTGTCACTCAATTTACAGCAGGAAACAGGCTACATCACTCACTCATGCACTGTCTGTCTCTTACACACACACACGCAGACTTTTTAGCATCTATCAGAAGGTGAAGGTGCGTACCCTGCACTTGACCACCATGTTGCAGAAGTCCTATACTGTTGCTACTCTGGCCTGACTGACGTAGAGATGGTCTCCACAGGTCCTCTCTCCTAGCCCTGGGCACCTCTCATGAGAGACAGTGTACATCAGAAAACTACTTGGAGAACAGAGGTGGACTAGTAATCTGGCATACCGACCATTTTCCCGGTGGGCTGCCATATAATTTTAATTTTATTAATATAAAAAAATGTTATAGCTAAGAACCAGTGCATTGGCAGTGGCAGCGACCCATTGGTTCGTTTTCTATAATGACACTAAGTCATTAGTGTCCGAACCCTCCCCCTCTGTCCTGTTTCTTGTGTTAGATGTCGTGGCTCAGAGCCAAACATCTGTGAGTGAAGGAGTGCATATTTGTCAATTGTCAAGATGGGCAAAAGTGAAAGAAGTGGGGTGCAGGCCAAAAAAGAAGAAGAATCTAGATGCAGATGCCACCATATGTGCAAGTATCCCAGATGTGTTTGCTGCAGGGGCTGCATCAGTAGCTTCAACATCTACAGCAACAGCAATCCTTGCCACTATAAAGCAACAGGTGGAGGGAGGAGAGGTGCTAAAGTTAACTAGCTAACGTTAGCGTAGTGGTGGAATGTAACTAAGTATATTTACTCAAATACTGTACTCAACTATACATTTGAGATACTTGTAATACGTGTAATGGATTGCAGTTGAGTGATCCACTAGTCCACGGCATTTACTACTCAGCTTTGAAGTGGTTTGGAGGAATTGTACAGTACACATATTTAAGGGGACTGCAAGGATTGTTTACTGGGCAATTTTCTTGTCCCAGTCTAGCCATGGTGGAGAAGGCACATTTAGAGTGAGTTTTAGGCTTCATGTAAGAGAAAAGACTTCAACAATGAGAAATAAGTGGTTGGTTTGGGAAATGTACATCTGGTTAACTTCGCCACCTCCACCGCCTACAGACATCAATGCAAAGCTGCTTCTCAAAGATGTTCTGTCAGTTCAAGTATATACCAAAGTGGATCAGAGCAGACTCACAATAAGCCCTGATCATGTGGTGCATGTAATGCACGTGCTTTAAGGGTTCACAGAAGCACAGAAACTAGAGGAAGGCTAAAGACTTCTTTATGGTTTTTAGTGAGCAGCTTCTAGTGGAATATATCCAGGTCTTTGAAGAGATGAGACTACACAGTATCGGTCAGATAATGGCCCACCATGACAGATATGGATAGTCAGGAACAAAAATGAGTGTTGGGTGCAACAATTTCCTTTTAAATTGCCTGTAGTGTCATAGTGAAAAACAACTCTACAATGTGTTCCTCTGTGCTCCTATGGAGTGCTCTTCCATAACCATTTCACCCTCAGGTCAGGAAACTGGATGTGGGACGTCACCCTCTGCACAAATTTGCTCCCCTCTGCTGCTCACCTACCCACACAGCCCTTTTCTTCCAACTGGGACGGAAAAAGACAGAGTTCCTCTTCACCGCCCAGGGACCATGAATGCTTCCAGCTTCACTATTATTCAGAAAACCCTGATTACATACATAAAAATCAGTTGTTAGTGCTGCCAGGTGAGTCTGACACCTTACACATGAATTCCGCCGGGCTCTATGACGTCTTGTCTGCGACCTGGTTTTGTTCCGTTCTCTGCACGGCTTCATACACCACAGGGAGCATTTCAGAAGCTGGCATCAGAAGGAGCTTTTTGCCTGCTGATTTTGTTGGATTGCTCAGATTCTGTTGATGCAGTCATTTTTTCGGGCATCAAGCAGAGAACTGTTTAAAACTAATTGTTAGACAATCAATGAAGACCTTTCCAATTAATACAAATGTTAGTCTGTGTTCTGTACTCCATGGTGATACTGTCTCGTGTCTGATGCAGTAAACTAAAGCAGGTACAGCAGGTGTACCTTAGATGGTACATGTCAGCCTGCAGGACACCAAACAGCCTCAACACACTTTCAGAAAATGATCAAGAACTCCTCCACCCTCACATGTGTGTAGACATTTAAAAGCGAACAACAGTTTTGTGTGTGTGTGTGTGTGTGTGTTGTCAGAGCAAACTAAAATCCGAGTTGATTTGTGTGGAAAAGGCTGCTGGGGGATAAGAGCTACGATGCTTTTGGCATAAACAAGTAAAAAGCCGCTGTCAGCTAGTGGTACACACAGGATTGAGATGTAGAGTAAAGACCAGCGCTTTTAACCAGCCGGCACCTGCACTAAAATCAATACCCTTTCACGGTGATGGGCAAATCCAAACACTACACATACTACACACACACACACACACACACACACATATATATATTTTACGTGGGCAGCTCAGCCCATTTCCGCACCTGTCAACAGTAATCCTGAGCATCAGAGAAGAATATTGGAGATGCTACCAGTGTGACACAGTCTCCACAGAGATGTGGGTTGAGGCGCATATGTGTGTGTTGCATTCCATTCGCATGAGACGCAAATGTCCTCACGAGAATGGAAAAAGAAGGGAGGAAATTCTCCAACAATATTCTTTAAGATCCACAGTACAATACAGTTTCCTTTAGATCTTGATAATGTGTTTGGTTGGCTCTAGTGAGAGTCCACTTATCAGCAACACATCAGAGAGATTTTTTTATGAGTCCAGCCCGTGTAATAAAAAACAAGTAGTGGTACAGTCATATAAATCATAGTGATTTTTCCACTAATTCTACTAACTAATATGTTGCTCTCTTCTGGTTAAAGTACCTGCAAGCATGTTCACACATTCACACAATCCAAGGCACCCTTTGCATTATGGAAGTGTAATTAAGCCATCAATGCTCACTCTTTTGCTGCCTCACTGCTCACCTGAAAGCTATGCGAACACATGCTGCTACTGCTGCCATCACTACTGCTGCCAAATACCAACTGTACATATTCTACATTCAGATAATAATGGATTTGACATGAGTTGACTATTTTTCAGCCTAATTCTAATTTTCTATTAGGGTCCTTCCATCCACAAAAAAGTGGAAGTGGAACACTGGAAATTTCACAAGATAGCTGAAAGGCTGTGTCAATAAAAGCTAAATATGAATGAAACCACTGAAGAGATAAAAGGGGATATATATATATAAGGGATATAAGGGGATCCCTGGGGTTAAAAAACCTATGCAGACATGTTTTGATTCTATAATACAGATATTTTATTTTATATATAGTAAGTGTTCAGTAAAAAAGTATGATAAATACAATACAAATACAAAGTTTCAAAGAGTGGGGAGGTAAGTCTGATCACAGACACATCCAGGGTTGTCTTGCCAGCTGTAATAAGTCCTTACAGTACAGGCCTGCTTGATTGAAAGCAATAAGATGCCCTCTGAGGGCTGTCAAAAGGTTCTCAGTGAATAGAAGCAATCACTGTGTACCTGCAGTTGGAGAAGACAAGCTAGTTCGAGGATAAGTGCACACAAACAAAGACAATCACAACATACAACACCAAACATAGCAAAGATAAAAATTAAGATGTTTAAACTTATAGTACTACTTTCAACTTTTTCATGCTTTATTTGTTTTATGGGTTAAATACAGCCGTATATGGAAGGTCCAACAGCTAGTTAGATAATGCCCATCCAAAAACGACATCATAAAAGGCAAAAGAGCAAAGAGGACAAGTTTATGGCAAAGAATCAATGAGGGAAAGGATACAAGAAATGTTCCAAGACATTAAAATATGTAAAGAATATGACACAGCTATAAATCTGCCTGAAGTAGACTAGTGTTATTCTGTGGGAGCTACGGTGAATGAGATTGCATCGCGTCTTAAAGGCTGTTGAAAAAACATCTGGGCTAATGTTTATCAGAAGGAAAGAATGTCCTACTGTGTGTGTGTGTGTGTGTGTGTGTGTGTGTGTGTGTGTGTGTGCTGTGGCTGTAGCGATGATTCACTCAGTCCTGGCTCCACCTGCTGATTTCACACAGCTGCCTCTCCTCAAGCTCATCAAGTTTCCAGTATATCTACCCCGGTTCTACAGTCACTAATCGCTTGATTGTTCAATTGCTCAACTGTTTAATTCCATCTCTCCCTGTGCTTCAGGACCATGCTCACTGGCCCGCCTGCTTGCTCCCAGCCTGCTTTTCCAAACCGACGCCAGCAAGCCACGTCAACCTCCCTCCAGCCTGCTCCAGTCTCCCTCCGCCACTGCTCACCGCCCTCTGGCCCCTGCCTTTCCCAGCAAAATCGCTACACTCTCCAGCTCCACCCCCCTCCCCCATTCACATGAAATATCTATTATTATACTAACTGTCAACTGCCTGTGTCAGAGTCTGTTTCTGGGTCCAAAATCTGCAAATTGTAACCAGAATCCGCTGAAATAAGTCATATACTCTTGGTCCAATAAAAACACACAAAAAACTGTGAAACCCTTGTCCAAAACCTCAATGTAATTTTAATTTATACAGTCCCAAACCGTGGTTGGGAGCGCACTGGTGGCTCTGTAGCTGGTAACTAGCCTTAATGGTCCAGACACCTCGGCAGGTGAAGGAGGGTAGCCAGACGTTAAGGTGGAGTTCATAAACAGGAACTTTATTTTCCACTGTAGCAGTGAGTGAACACAATACATGGTCTTCTAACACTGCAACTTAAGCTTATCTCAATACTTACACTTGTAGCTCACCTGAAGCATTTGCTGTCTCGCTACGATAACATGCAGGTACACACCTTTTCCTTACACACACACACAGAACAATGTCACATTCCCTGGTGGGGAATGTTAAAAAGAGCATTTAAATGACTAAATACATAAAATAATAAAACTAATAAAAAAAAAGAAACAATGAACAATAAGTGTACAAAATGAAACATTCCCACACTAGATAAAAGCCAGGCTAAAAACATGTGTCTTAAGTTTTCTTTTAAAGATATCCACACTCTCAGATTTTCAGCTGATTTCTGACTGTATTTTGTTATATATTTACTTACTTTATATTTATTGTATTTTTATCCCCCACTGACAATGCTGTCCTTTCATCACTTCCCAGGAAACTCAACAAATGTAACCTTTTGGCCTCAGGTCAGGACGCAAACGATGGTCGTTCAGTCTTGGCCCCGGGTAGTCCTAACGACCATAACGACTGTCGTTACAACAGCCAGGAACACTAACGAACCAGCAGTATCGACGATCCCGGCAAACGACCCCACTTAGAGGTTAAATAGGTGAGTTTCCCTGGCAGTCAGTCAGAACTGAAGTTCCTTGGATGAGCGATGTTAGGTCAAGAATCAGCAGATTACTTACAGCTGAAGGACAAACCACCAGGTGCACAGAGAGGACAGATGGTTTGAAAGAGTTGTCAAGGAAGCAATTCACACCTGGGTCGAGAAACCGTTGCTTAACAGGGGAGAAGGTCTGCGACACCACTTATCCCCCACTTACAGTGCTGTCCTTTCATCACCAGGAAACTAAACAAATGCTCCCATTCGGCCTTATGGGAGAATGCCAACGATGGTCATTCAGACTTGGCCTCAGGTGTCTCCACCGACCATAAGCAGTATCAATCATCTTGACAATGACCCACAGAGGTTAAATAGCTGGGTTTCCTTACCAACGCTTTCAGACAGCGTGACAAAGCATAATTATTTGACGCTAAAGGTACCCTTCAGCGTCCGTATGAAACGCCACAGTTTGCTACGTTGCAGCAACACAAAGGAGGCTAACATGCATAAAGTCAGTGACTTAGGTTTAGGCCCTAACATTTCTGATGGTCATGGTAAAGGTAGGGGGCTTCGGGGGGCTGTCAACAACATTTAACACAAACATAGCTAGCTAGCTAGCACTTCCAGTCACTTCCCAGAGCGTCTCATAAAGACACACCCGGAGCGTCTCCCACAGATGCTGAAGGGTGCCTTTAGCGTCAAATGACAACACTTTGTCACTTTTTCTGAAAGCGTTGGTATTGGACGCCCTGAGATGAGAACAGGCTGAGAAGTCTCTAGGGTGAGATTCTGAGTTATCTTCCCTGATGGTTGGGTAACTTTTTAGCGTGCTGGATCTGGTAGCGTTTGGAAATTCTTACTGTCAATTCCGCACTCTTATCAGCAAGATGGGCTACATGGACACTGCCAGAGGGGGAGGTGATTAGAATCATGGATTACATCGCAAGGGTACAGAAATAGAGAGGAGGCCAGTACAAGGGCTAAAACTGCATAAACATGGGTTAGTGACCAGTTATGGAGGAGCTACTAGCAGATGTCTGTGAAGAGTCATCCAGATCATAGTTGTCCCAAGAAGGTTAAAATCAAGGGCAACTGCACTTGGGCGAATATACTAGAAGCTGCTAGCAGGAAGGGCTCTGCCAACAATGTAGATATGGTTTTAGCAGAGGGGACCCACAGAAAGGTCATCAAGCAGTGATGTTTTATTACCAAGTAGAATATGTTTCTCACTATGGGGGTATGTCCCTCTGCGTAGTTCTCAAAAGCCCAATACCGCTATACCAGCCACACTGGCTGGCAGTTGTGATCAATAGGAGGGACCTCCTCTCACCTACAAAAATAATGATGCTATGTCATAAACTCATTCAAACAGCTCTTCTTGCTTTATATCTCTCAATGTGACTACTAACAGTAACATTGGTTTAACAGTCCACAGACTGAACTAACCACTCGATTGCTGGGCAATAATTGTTTTCTTTGTGGTGTACGGAATCCTGCCATAGAAATCCTGTGTTTTCAGTGAGAAGTAATATAAGCTACGGTCACACCAGGCACCTTAGCCTAGCTAGCCACCTCACTAGCATTCGCTAAGCCTCCACACTAGAAGCCTCCTTGCTAATTTCTGCTTCGACTAAAGTTTTATAAAGCTTTGCTCACCATGCTATTGTCGAAGCTTAACATGCTTGCTGATAGCACACCTGCTAGACTGGCACTTACGTCTGTGCCAGCGGTACAACCCCCACCGTGTGACTGCATGTGAGGTGCTAAGATATTGGCAAAGGAAACTCACCCAGTATGCGTGGCCTGTTTCGGAGAGCAGCGTGCCTGGGCAGTGCTGGCCTTGCCTGGCTTATGTGAACATTGTTCTGCTTCACTCTCAAGAACCTCCACCGTAGGCTGTCACACAAGGCCAGCCTCGGCATCTGGGACCCGCTGTTATCAACGGCAGAGGCCCAGACGGAGTGTGATGTTGGGCACGAGCAGGGACTATACGAGTTGGGACTATGCGCTCTTCCGCGAGTCCCTTTTCTGCTGCTAAACCTGTCCAGGTGGGGTCAGCCTCTGACTGTACAGTCATTTTGAGTTCAAAGCCGACTACCACTTTATTACTACTACAATGGCTATGTTAAAAAGGCGAGCGAGTGAGTACTAAGTGAGTGAATGACTTAGGCTGCTGGAGACGTTTTGTTAATTTAGTTGGTTATTTTAGTTTGGTTTGCAGATCACCAGTAGTCCATTTATCAGGTTTTTGCTTAGTTTAGTTTAGGCCTTTAGTGTAAATAGTTTAGGGGAAGACAACAGAGTATGACGGCCCACAGCATGGCTGGCTTGGTGGTTTCCCTATCTTTTGCTTTTGGCTGCGATCTCCAACCCCTTTTGTTTCCTTTTCAAAATTGAGTAAGGTTATCTTTCTTTAACCCTTTCATGTATGGTGTCCAAATGTGTGGACAGTTATTTAAAATTCATTTTGGGTTAACCAAGCCACTTGAGGACAGTGTCAGTTACTATCTTGTATTCCAAATATTCATTGCTTGATGACCTCATCAATCCAAGATGGCCAAGAGTGATTTTTTAAAGAGTTTTTCACAGATATGCCTGAGGCATTTAGGCTCAGGGATTTCTGTGACAAACATAAAAAATATATTATTATAATATATTATTATGTATAGTAAAGTATGATTAACACTCAAAAAAACAAAACAAAACAAACAAACAAACAATTCATTCACCAAAAACTAACATGCAATAAGTCATGCAATAATGGACTCAGATTGCATTAGGTCTGATTTCTCTAACCTGCTAGTATATCTACTCTATTTTTTCAAAGATTTAAAAAAAAAATATAAACATAAATAACAATGCAAAAGCTCAAGAACACCAAGGAGGAGATTGTGGCCAAGGGAGAAGAGCTCAGATTAATGTAGCCTAGTTTTTGTGTATAAACACACACACACACACACACACACACACACACACACACACTATTTGAGTACACACAGTTCTGTGTAGTCGTGTTCAGCTGAATGTGAATAAATTAGTTTACTTTGCAAGTCATTTAGGAACTTCTGATTCTTGAATTTTACTTTAACTCTCTTCTGTACTTGAACATTGTTTTGGTTCCTTGTAGACTTGCGTACCCACTTAAACAGATGCAACATCCCTTTTTTAATGTACCAAGAACATTTACAGTGGCCAGACAGTAATCACAGCTTTTTGCTGCTTCTTGTCGTATTTGTTATTAATGTTATTAGGTATAATTAAGTTGATCTGTTTATACGTGATGCTCACTAATGATCATTAACTTGTATTGTTCTTGGTAGAATGTTAACTGATTTTCTATTGGTATAATTTAACTTATAAAGTTGTAGTAACTTGTTATTTTCCCTTGCTATAACTGAGGGTGTAGAGCGTGGGTGAGCGAGTCATCTGTGTATGTGTACTGTATGTAGTTATGTAATGTTTTGTTTTGTATTTGTTTATTATGCATTTGTATTATGGGACTCCCTTGAAAATGAGATGGTGCATCTCAAGAAATAAATTCAATTCAATTTCTGTGTTGTAGATGATAAACTTAATCCCCAAGCACTCGGGGGCTTTTAAAGAAAAGGCAAACCAAATGCCAGGTCAGTGTTCAGATCATTTATTTAATAGAAAACAAGATTAAGTGGTGTAGTGAACATCTACCTCTAATAAATAATTCACAATAATAATAATAATCATTGCTATATTACAAATGAAGAGATTACACTGCAGTGGAAAGCCATGTCATGTTGAAATGAGCATATGATTTTGGCTATATTTCTGTTAACCTTATTTGTTGTATCTTTATTGTATCTCTGACAGGAAGAAAGTTTAATATTGGCTTCCCCACCAGGGCCAGGCTCAACAGGCTCCTAGATGGTGGAGACATCACACAACAACAGATGGAGAAATTCCATGAAACTGCCTTGTCATTTCTGATAAAACCTGTGGAGTAGGCTTTAAAGAAACTGCCTCCTGAGAGCCACTGTTGTCGGCACTGCCAAGTTTGTTGATGTGTGGAGAAGTTAGGTTTACATTTTTTCAGCGATTCTGCATGGTATCTGAAAAAAATACCCCAAATTCTGTGCTGAGACACTTTTTAAATCGAACATAACGTAAGAATGACTTTGCTGCCGATGGGCTCAAGTTTCTTAGCTTGAGGAGCGCATTAAGACGGTATGATTGATTAAAATACAAATTTATTTTGACCAACTCCTTCCTTTAAATCTCCCTTTATTTTACAGGGAGTTTATAATCAATATATTTTTATTTGCCAATGGAAGCTTCAGTTTTAGACTGGGGAATGGAGGGAAAGTGCAAAGAAAAGAGACAAAAGAAAAAGAGAGAGAGCTGTACTCTGGGGATCAAGTTGGACGTAGATGGACAAGAAACTACAGTCCGTGTAGGAGAACTAAAAGAGAGTGAAAAAGGAAAAAAGAACATGAGCTTTAGCTGCTAGGGGACACCAAGGAGTTTTATTATAGCATCCATTCACCTCTTCCACTACCTCCCTTGCTACCTTTGGCTATTTATTTTTATTTTTTAACCAATCCTGACCTGTCACTGCACTGCACCTCCCAGGACCAGCTGCAATTAAACACAGACAGAGACAGAGAGAAAGCGACTGAAAGAGAAACAGACAGAGGTATTAAATCCATCTCTGCCTACGGAGAGTAAAGTGTCTATTGCGTAGTAATGTAAACGCCAATAGAACATTTGTCTCTGTCTGATGTACTTCATTCTCCAATGATTCCCCTTCAATGTGAAGGTGGCCCACCGTTCCCCAAGTGGCCATTGATGGACATGGATTAGTTATTGCAGGTGGAGGAGCAGACAGGAAAACTTGACTGGAGCACCAACAACACTGACCCTCCATCTTTTGGGTCAATTTAAACAATGGAAAGCAGTTCTGAAGTCACTAGTGGTGAGACACAAATTGATGAAATGAAACAAGTGTTTGATTGCTGGGCTTCATCTTCATTATCAAGATTGAATTTGGACTGCAGCAGAAATGGAGAGAAAAAAGCCTGAATGTTGGTGACGACAGTAAAAGTGACTGATGCAGGAGGATATCCCCTTTTGTCCATGGGCTGGATCAGATATCGGTACCATCTGAGCGAGCTAAACCTTAATTATACTAAAAACTAAAGTAAATTAAATAGTATGATAGTCTTTCCAGAGGAGAGCCTTTTCATAGTTATTTGACAGTTTTATGTGCTGAAGCCCGTCAGTCCAAAATGAGAGTCGTATCAACGTCATGTGAAAACACAGTCAACATCAGAAATGCTTGAGTCATGGAGAGACCTCCGCTTTGTTTTGGAAACGACAAAACCGGCACTGAGTAGGCTTTCATCCTATCGGACAGGTAAACAAATGGTACTCAAAAGCATGTGAAACATTTTGGGATTTTGTGTTTTAGTTGGCTTGAGTTATAATGTTAGCTTGCTGGCTAACGCCGGCCAGTTGCTAATGTTATCCGGTGCAAAATACTATAGGTGTATGGCTTGCCACATCCCTTCACCAACTTAAGTGATCAATATTACTATCCTGTGTACCGCAGGTATTATAGTATGTCAAAGTGTTGATGTTACCCTGCAAGAAATGGTACGGTACAAAGCAAATGTGGAACGATTTGTTTATACTAGCCTATAGTGATGCAAGGCAGGGCAGCCAGATATCTTTGGCACAGATCTACCGCTGTTTGCTAGTAACGTTCAATTTAGATTTATTGTCAGGTTCTTCACCCGTCTCAGTCACTGTAACTAACGTGACCCATATAATGTACAACAATGCAACATAACGGTGCAGGATAACAACACAGTAGACCCAGTCACTACAGTAAAGTTACTTACTGTCTGATAAAGTGTGGCAACAATCTCATTATAATATTCAGTCCAGCTCACTAACCGTTTTGTTATCATCCCATACATTTGGCTGTGCTGACATTGCTGAGCCTCCAGTGAAACATACACAAACAGTTATTGGTAGGCGAGCTAAAATGCAGTCAGTGTACTGTTGGATGCATGGATTAGTTCATCTTCAAGCTAAAAATTATACTGTAACGTTGCAGTGGGAGCAAGTTTCTTGAGATTCCAGCATGTTGTGTGAAGCTGTCTTTATTGTGATGGTCTCTGAAAGTAGTGGTCACCACTAGAGGCCACTGAAAACTACATATTGCCCCATTAACAATAATGGTATCTTGAACCTAAAGCTATAAAAACATTAATGGTCCATGCGTGAAGTATACTTCAACAGTTGTTCAGTTGTTCACACTGCGTGATGAAAAATGCCAGATAAGGGGGTATTACCTAATTTCATTGACCATGTACAATGAAAATTGTACAAGTTTGCTGAGCTACATCAACCTGAGCTACAACAAACAACGACAAGAAGTCATAACACCAGAAACAAACAGCTCACCGTCAATTTAAACAGAATAAATAAACAAATAGCCTCCCCATAATATTGAGCATAATTTCTAGTTGTCATATTTCTGCCACTTTACCATACATTATTTCAAATTGTCAATCGGCTTGAACCCTGGAATTATTATAGAATGCCGTGATTCATGCCTGTGTAATGATTGAATTGGTGGTATGTGTCATCTTCAAGCTTGCGTCCTCTACCAGAGACCTGGGAGTTTGAGGGTTCTGCGCAGTATCTGTTCCTAGGACTGCTCTCTTCTGGACAGAGACCTCTGATGTTTTACCTGGAATCTGCTGTAGCCCCTCAACGGTCATTCTCAACTACCTTAGAAGGTGTCTTCCATTTTGACCTTGGGGCTTCCAGCTCATACTCTTGGCAGATGCTCCTGCACACTATGACAGCTACCTGGTTATGGCGTTCAATGTGCACACTTCCTGCCTGCATCTTACACCCTGCTGTTTTGTGCTGTACTGTCTCAGGGGCATCCTTGCACAGTCTGCACCTGGGGTCCTGAGACCCTGGTCCAAACAAGCAGTGGAGGGAAGCTTCGGCAGACTACGCTAGATGCAGCGTGTGTGAAAAATAAGACCGATTGGAGCAGCACCCCTCCACTTCCTCCAATCCAGAAGCTGCCTGTCATTTAATGTTGATTGGAGCAGTGCTCCACGGCCTCCCCCAATCCCGAAGCTGCCAGCAAGACCGCTCCCATTGAAGCTAATTAGTATAAACTGTGACCTTTCTGTGTCCCTGGCTGGCCGGCCTCGCTGCCGTTCCGCCATCACTTCTCGTAAGTATCGTCAGTATTTGAAATCTACACAGCTGATTTCTCACCTCAGAACTTCTCAGAAATGGATTTAGTGATGAAATTCCATATGAAAACTGTAAAATATAAAACTTTGTTCTGTTTGTTAGTAATCTTGTTTCTAGAGATCTCCTTTTGTTATATTGTTTTCAATAGTTTACGCAGCACCTTTTTTCAGTTGTCGCTACACCTTGTGCTCGACCACTTCACCTCACTCTAACAGGTAAACTTGCTACGAATTGAACATCTGTTTCTGCTGCTCCCTGATAAAAGAAAAATGTTTCTGCTGATACCTGTTCAGAAAAACCCCCAAGAAAACTGGACTCTGATGGTAACTTGTTTTAACAAACTAGAAAAAAGGTAACGCCCTGGCAGTGGCAAACAGCTTTGGTTTAATATTTGATTTGATTACATTAATGTTTAAGTTCAGATTTACAAGAAATATTTTATTGCTGCTGTGTAAAGGGAATACTGCTGGGGAAAAAGCAACTTATTTGTTGAAAGTGTTTGCAAAACACATGTTATGGCACTTTTGTGTATACAGCAGTACATTTAAATTAAAAGTGCACAATACACTACTTTAGAATTCATTATTCAATTTTGCACATAATAATGTGATTAATCGCGATTAAAAATTTTAATCGTTGCCCAGCACGATTATATTCATATATATAACGCCCCCGCGACCCGGTTGACGATGGATGGGTGGATATTTAACGCGACTAGCCTGAATTCACTACAACTGTCTTTACGTGGTGTTTTTGTGCAGTCTGCTCACAAAAGGGGTCTTTAGCCTACAATGGTCATTAACAATATAATAACATCTAAAACAAGGTTTTGACTGTTCAAATCACTTTACTCTTTGAGAAATTAAACTTTTCCTACCCGTGTCTGATGTTGGCATGATGAGCTGTGACAACTTTACAATTTTTTTTGTAATGTGGCCTATGTTTCTCCATGGGTTCAATATTTTGTCATACAGTGGGCTAAAGTATGCCAAACAGTCCTGATTCAACCCACCTGACCTGTAAAAGCACAGCACGTTTCATGCTATAGTCACTTAAAGTTAGTAATCAAACGGTTCAGTCAGGTTGTGGGTTTTATTGGACAACTTTAAAGAACGATTGTCCCTGAATAAACTAAAACATTTCACATTGTGTAAAGTCTTGTAACATTTAACATTATGTAAGCAGTGTGTGTGTGAAGGACAATAGGGGACAATTTTTATATACAGTCTATGACAATAACACAGTCAAAAACTAATGATTAACTTTAATCATTACAGAGAAAACAGTGCAGCACGGTCTTTACTCGCTCATCTCTTTCCTCTTCTTCTCCCCTCATGAACCCCTTTCAAACAACGGCCATGAAATGACCAAATATGAAACATAACGTGGCATACATACATGGAGATAATGCCAGAATCTTGAAATCTTCAACCAACCAAACAAAAACCAAAAAAAATCAATCATTGGTTACTCAAGGCCTAACACAATCTCTATAACCTCCGACAGGCCAGCCACAGAGATTGTCCCGTCCTGGGTAATTGCAGTCCTGCACTTTGGGCAGGTCTCACTTCTTGTGAAAAGAACTGCAGTGCATTGCTGACATCCAATAAGACTGCGGCAACACAACGCCAGCAGTATTGACATTAACAGAAAAAAAGATTACACGTTTTTCTCTAAGTTGTGAAAGACGTCATCCACTGTAGACAGTACATCAACATGACTGAGCTCAGGATGTGCTCAGGACTGTGTATTCAAAATGCCAGACAGAAACACCACTGTGTAACATTAACATTACTGTGATCTCAGGACCTGGCTTCGACTGTTTGCTAAATGCCAGAATTGAATCAACATTTGCATGAGGACCCCATGTGTTTTGGCTCTTTGTCACTCAAGAGTATTTAAGGGAGGCCTCCTCCTGTACGTATAAAGGAATGATTCATCGCACATTTCACTCCATTATTGTTATTACAATAATTATATAAGTTTTCTAGTACTGTCAAGTTATCCTTCCAGATATGTGCAGCTTCCCCACTTCCCCAAGAGATTTATTTATCAACTCGAAGATTTTTAACTGGATTCCACTCAATGGCTGAACAGCTGTTTAATTTTTATCTTGAGTTCCATCTGTGCAACTCATCATCACTTATTTTCCATTAGGTGAAAAACCTTAACTAAACCCAGAAAAGAAAATACATACTTATTTCACCCAAAAGTACTGTACATAAGCAACCTCAGACTAACGGCACACGCATCAATACATTTAGCTCATTAAGCATCAGCATATAACTTATTTCACATAATACAGTATCTCATAATCATACACAGTAACACTGAACCATGCAATCCTTTCCATAAGCCATTTTTGCTCTCAAGTACATAACAAGCCGCAGGTAAAAGCCTACAATGAACTATAAATAGATTTATCTTTAATTATTGCACCTAAATAAAATTAATTATAATGAAGTTCAGCATCTTACCGACTACCTCTCTGGACTTTGTAGACGTATTAGCTCTGCACAGTCTTACCGCCAATCACGCTGCTGTTACAGCGCTTTTTAACAGTCTCTTGTTCTTCCACGGTTTTTGTTTGTACGGCACCTGCTCTATACTGGAAACCGATGATGCTGTGCGTCTTTTTCTTTATTTTAAAACTGTGCCAGACAGACCTACATGTTTTACCAGTCTATCCTATAAGTATCTATAAGTATGGTCTACAGCAGGGCTATTCGATTACAAATTCAATCGGGACAGATATTAAAACCTTTTTTTAGCTGCTGGTAATGACAAATTTTATATAAATACAAATGAATGTCATATGTCTGTTTCACTTATGAGCCACGCTCATCATAACATGCAGAAATAGAATAAAAAATAACTATTATTGCACAGAATATGAAATGCTTTCATATTAAATCACCAGTGATTTCCAGCTGTTTTGTTTTAACATTCCACCTTATGTAGATATTATAATAATATAATATCTACATAATAATATAATAAGAAACAGGTACACTGCTGACATGACTATCTTAGTGGGAGAAGTGACATTTTTTGTTCTGAACGAGAGCAGTGACGTTTGGCTTGAAAGATGTCAATACAATCCCAAGGCATTGGTGAAGAGTGCTGTCAGTCTGGGAGCAACGAGAGCAACATACTGAGCACGAAGATCCCTACCTTCTCAGCATTAGGGAACTGGTGTACGTTCACTTCACTCCTAAACTTTGCAGGCCCCTTGGTGCCAAGCCCCTGTCCCAAGGTTATAGATGACTGCATGTAGACAAGTTCAAGTAGGAATTTCCCCTCGTCGATGGGGAGGATCACTTCCTCTACTTTGGAGGAAAAGTCCCCTTCTGTTGCAACAGTGAATGGGTCTCTGGCAAAGTACACCACCTCTCTGGCCAGAGTAAGTCCATCCAAAGCGACCAGCAAAGTCATCTGTCATCACATCAGTGATTTGTGCTGGGGTGTCAATGCTGGAGTGTCAAGTCAGTCATAAAAAAACTAGTTTGGCTTGAAATGCGTGTGTCTGTTCCAGAAGATCAATGACAGTTTTGTCTTTACCCTGTAGTCCCAAATTTAGATCATTCGTGTGTTGAAATGCGTCGCTCAGAAAGCAGACTTCACCTATTAAATGGTCATTCAGTATTAGATGCAAGTGTGCTTCCGCTTTTATTTTTTGCTTGCTACTGTGGAGGAAAGTTTTGATCTCCTCTCTGAGATCGCCTTTGCTCAGCCGCCTTATGTCACTGTACAAAAGCAGATTGTGTTGCTAGTGCTCAGAGCTCACATGGCATCCGTAAAGAGAACGCGTGGTCGGTACTGTGTGTGTCTTAATAGGGCTGGGCGATACTGTTTGGCAGAACTCCGTTATAATATCGTATTTTCTACTAAGCTGACTGTTGGGGGGGCATGTTTTTACAATTTGTAGGAACTTAGCTTGTTTGTTATTTCACTGTTTTAATTATACCTTATTTAAGAGTCACTCACTTATTGAATATTCCTCCTTCAGTTCTCTTCACACTCACAGACATCACAAACACATTTTTATTTTAGATTGGCCATATCTTGCAATATTGTAGTAGTAATAATAATACATTTAATTTGTAGAGCGCTTTTTAAAGTAGCCCACTAAGAGAAACTTTACAAAAATAATAAAATCAGTTTACATTTAAAACAAGCACATTAAAAATGAGTGAAGCAATAAAACTGACACACAAGTTAAGTGAAACTACTGAACCAACATATAAAAACAAGTGAAGTGTAGTATTATTGGCGGTTGAAGGCTCATCAAAAGAGGCGTGTTTTGATCAGTGATTTGAATGTGTCCAGGTCATTACAGTCATTTTGTTTAATAAAAACAGTCGAAGCACGGTTTTAGGATAGAAAATACCTTACATCAAACACATTAAAATTTAATTATATGATTGCATGGGATAGAAACCCACACAGAAAGCCCATTTACAGTTTATTTTTTTCAATTGCTAACATGCATTGGTCCAGACTGAAGTCACCTTGTCAAAACTCTTCACACAGTCAGTGAAACAGAAGTGTATGTAGACCAAACGGAATAATTTTTCATTGCTTTCACACAAAATGCATTCAGTGACCACTTTCTCCAAAATCCTTGAACTCTTCTACTTAACCACCTGCAAAATACTATATCTTTGCAGCACAATTTTCAAATGCTAACACACTGTTTCCAAAACTATTAAAAACACATCAGATTGATGGTAAATGCCCTGCATTTCTGCACTAACCAAACTGAAATAAGTACAAAATCTTAGAATATTAAATCATTCCAAACACAGCTGATAACAATTTCAGTTGAAAGCTTACACAGGTGTTCTGTGATTGCAGTAGTTTCAAATCATGGATCAGGGAAGACAGGTTGGTGGGGAAAGAAGAGTGACAAGGAGTAGGATGGGTGGGAGACAAAGGAGAGGAAGACCAAGAGCGGTGGTCTCTGATGAGATAAGGGCCACAATTATTGACCATGTTGTAATGTCAATGTCAATTTTATTTCTATAGCACATTTAAAAACAACAACAGTTGACCAAAGAGCTGAACAGGGTCGATGTCAAATACATAAATAACATATACAAAAATTTCCGCAGCCATGGTCTCTCTTTGAGAGAGGCTGATTTACAGTACTTTTTCAAAACTCTTTATACAGTCTGTGTACAATCTGCATTACCAACATGCATCTTGACCAAACAGTTAATCTCACCCCCAAAAGTCACTCGTCTGTAGAAGTCTCAAAATTCTCACTCAGGAAGCATTCATTGTCACTCATGACACACTGACCTACCACACACTGACCACAGGGAGCACAACGTAAATGATACTTTAGTACTTTTTTCTTTGAAGTATGAATGCTTTTTTCATAGAAATCACTATTTTATTACAGAAAACTTTTTCTTATTTCAGAACTGAAATTCTCAAAACTACTTGTTCACCTCCACATCATCTAGTCACTTTCTAGGTAATTTCTCATTCTTTTGAACAAATTGCAAATGGTTTTTGCAATTGTCTGCTGTTTCCTACATTAACAATTGCTTATGTCATGTTGATCAAAATGGTTTGATGGCTCTCTGTTGGACCCCTCAAAACATCTAGGCATAAGTTAATTTCACAAATCACTACTTGCAAAACGGTTGAACACGTCAAACTGTCAAGCATATTTTCTAAACATGTCTATTAGACTTTTTTTTGTAAATGTATCCTTAATTGATGAAGATATCCGTTGTGATGTGGATAAGAATCTGTGGCCTGACAGATAGCAACGTCAGCCTAATGGGTCGTTACATTTCTTGCTGTTTTTTCTCATTTCTCTGTTGTGCTGTGCAGTACTTTAAAACAGTCTTGTGGTTTTCTTTTCTGCATCACAATGACACGCTCAACAAAATACAGTAAAAACAGTAAAGGCGCAAATGTGTCTTGCAATGTATAACTTTGTACTGTTGAGATTGATACATGCCAAACAGAAAAAGTGAAGCCTTGTGCATTTTCAATCATTGTCATCAGAACTTTAGCCATATTTTCCATTAGAAAACACTTCCAGAGCACACTGTTATGTTGACAACATGGCTAAACATTTTTGACTATCTTGTTCATAAACAATAACATAAGGATGTTCACTGATATAAAGATGTATTTCATATTCTGCATCCCTCCCCCCACCCCTTTCTCTGTCCTGCCTCCTGATCTCCTTCTTCTTCTCCATAGGGCTATAAGGGGGTCCATCGTGCCCGGGTGCTACGGCGGATTTCCCCATCGTAGCTTCCCCACAACAGTTTTGGACAAAGTGTGTTAGCATCTGAAAAATGTGCTGCAAATATACGGTGTTTTGCAGATGGTGAAGTAGTAAAGAGAAGAGTTCATGGATTTTGGAGAAAGCGGTCATTGAATGCATTTTGTGTGAAAGCAATGAAAAATGATTCACATAAACTTCTGTTTCATTGACTATGTGAAGAGTTTTGACAGTGTGACTTCAGATTTGACCAGTGCAGGTTAGCAATTGAATAAAACTGTAGGGGTGGATTTTCCGGCACCACAGCAGGTGAGATGTGCATCTTTCTATAGATAGTGAACTATATATTCCAGTACAAATCAGTTGTTTACATTTTTACATGAACTGACAATTTACAGTAAAATATATTGCTTGTTTTGTGTTTTACTGTAGGATAGAAAGGTTGCCTCCCACAGGAGGGAGAGGAAGAATATTTTTGGCAACAATGCAATAAAACTGCGGGAAATTCAGAACAGAGTGCTAGCAGTCAATATCACTTTTGGAAATGTGAATTCGGTCAGCACAATGACAATTGTCAGAGTCTTGGAGAAACATAAAATAAGGACGAAGCAGTTTTAGACTGTACTATTTGAGAGATATGGTGAACGTGTGGAAGAACGCCGGTATCAATATGTCCTGGTAAGATGTCTGTTTAGCCAGGGAAAGCCAGGGAAACTACACATTCATTCATCCTTGTGGATGAAGCTGGCAAAAACACACCGCAGGGGAAGAAATGTGATTGGACAGGGAGCAACCGTGGATGTCCCAGGGCAGAGAGCAGTTAACATCACGATGTGTGCAGCACTGTCCAATGATGGTTTGCTTTTACACAAACCACTTATTGGCCCCTACAGTACGGAGAGGCTCATTTCTTTTCTGGATGACCTGCATAATTGCCTTGTGCCAGCCCAGGATGTTAGTACTCCTCCTTCCAAAACCCCATAGAGGAGTTTTTTGGTTGGATTAACTTAAAACTTCACAATTTACAGTACTATCCACAACAAATAAAGGATAGTGAAGCAAATTACTGCATTTCGGATGCATTCTTGTTATATACTTTAGTACCGTCAAAGTGAAAATGTGTTATTCTTATGGTATAATGAAAACCTGATTTAATCATTCTGTTACAACCCAGCTTGTTAAGGGAGACAGTAACACATAACTGGGATTGGAAATGACGTGGAATGCGACGACTGGAAGGTTCTGGTTAAACTCAGGTGTTTAATTAACCAAGGGAGTGCGCTTGCACAAGGAAATATTACAGAAAAGAGACTATACAGGTGCTGACAAATAACCAATACACAAAATGAAACAAAAGTGTCTTGTCCAGAGAAAGTACTTAGCTCTAGGCTCAAAAATACACTAAAAACAAAAAGTGGTCAGCAACCATAAGCTTATAAAAAATACAATAAACAAAAACAAACTAGCAGTTATTCTGCAACTTAGAGGTCTCAAACTAAAGAGCGTTCAACTCTTGGTACACTGTTTCAAACTAGGTAAATTACAAAGGTTCCAAAAGCACTGACTGAAGCCACTCAGACAGGACAACAGACAGGCAATACTAAGAAATACAAACACACAAAATACTCTCTAACCTAACACAATGGTATGCAACCAACAGCACGGCAAACTGATCACTGGTTCACAGCCACCCTGAACTGTGGACACACAAGCTATTTAAAGTGCAGCTGGGGAGACTCCTGATTGTTAGGCTCAGCCAGATCACAGCCACACCAATCACCGACGCCAGCAAACAGCAACCAGGAAGTAGGCAGTTTCAGCTCCAGAGGGACCGATCCTCGATAGGGATTCACACAGCTGGATTTGCATACCCTGCACACTCTCTCATAGGAACACCACAATTAATGTACGCTAAATGGCAGCCAGCGGTGGCCTTAACACTCCCTTCCTTAAATTACAAGCCCTTGCGGCTCTACAGTCTAGACAAAGCATCAGCTAACACATTTTCAGACCCCTTTTTATGTCGGATGTCAAGGTTAAAGTCTTGTACCAACAGTGCCCACCGCATGAGTCGCTGGTTGTGGTTAAACATGCGGGACAAAAATAAGGGGATTATGATCAGTGAATACAACAGACAGAGAAGTAGACCCAACATAAACCTCAAAGTGCTGTAGAGCCAACAACAGACCAAGGGTTTCCTTCTCAATAGTGGAATAGTTTGCCTGGTTGAACTTGCAGGAAAAGTAAGCAACAGGATAATCAATACCATTTTCCCACTGCGCTGGCGTCTACCTCGAGTTTAAAGGGCGTGGCAAAGTTAGGTGCAGCAAGCACGGGAGTGTGACTTAACAAAGTCTTTACACTTTCGTATGCCACCTGGCATTCTGGGGTCCCGAGATAGAGAAGCTCATCTTGGAGATGACCAACCTGGAGGGAAGTCATCGACAATGATACGGCTGGTGGAAGGGCATGGACGAGACCGACCCGTGCGCCTACGTGGGGCTGCTCCTCCTGGCTGGTGTGTACACGGTTCCCGGGTGAGGCATTAAATAAGTAAAGAAGTCTGTCTTAATCCTGGATTGTTCTTACACTGTCTTAATACTTAAGCATATGTTGTTTATATAGCATGTAGGCAGTTTAGGGGTTAAAGTCCTTGATCAAAAGCATTTTGATCAAGGACTTGAACAGAGCTGCTCTTTCACTTTCCCAAGGTTTTCACCCCACATTTGAGTGTGTCGATTAGGACCATGTAAACTTTTGCCTGTAGATGGGGTTGGGCAACATCTTAAAGACGTGCTTCCTTTCAAGCATGCTGAACCCTTAACTGCCTCTGACTCGTGTAGGAGAGAAACCAAAAACTGAAAAGAAAAGAAAAAACAAAGCAGATTTTGCATATACAAAACTTGTGTTCATTCAAACACCAAGTGGATACAAGACTTAAGGGGAGAGCTCCCACTCACAAGTTGAAGGAAAGCATATTCAGATAAAGTGGTGACCTATATTTTTGTATCCCTCTATCAAAACATACATAAATCATATATTTCCATTCAGTTTGAAGATGCACTTTTTGCAGCAATGATGATTTAAACAAAATTATCATTATCACAAAATCATTATTGACAGAGGACATAGTACCGTGGAAGTTAACAGTTTCGGTATGTAGGCTTAGTAATTATTTATGTATACAAATGTGCCTGTCTGTTTGTGGGAAGCAGCCAGCTCTGACATGGGAATAAATTAATGTTCTGTGAGCTATAATAGATGGCTATACAAGGAAGAGGGCTGTGCATGTGAATCAAGCATTTGGCTTCCTCACTCTCAGAGACTCTATATGGGAGCCACTCTATGCTCTGCCTGACAGTCAATCTGCTGGGGATGTTTTATTCATGTCTTGTCCTCTATCTAACTCACTAGCAAACTCTTTCACCCCTACTTTCTCTTTGCAGCTAAGCTTTCTCGTATCTACATCTCTTTCTAGAAACTTGGGTTCAACTGATAGGTAGTTTTGCAGACAGTTTTATGCTTATGATAGCATCTATTTTTTGGAAATATATAATATTTGGATTAGAGAGAGAAAGAGAAAAAAAACAGAAACAAACAAATAAAAAGAAAAAAACATCCTTCCATACTAGCAGCTCTGTGAGGCTATACTTACGGTGCTTTGAGCTAAATGCTAATGTCAGCATGCTAACATGTACACAATAACACTGAATAACACTTATAATGTTTTGCAGGATTGCCTGCTAACATTCACTAATTAGCACCAAATACAAGTACAGATGTAGTTTTGCAGGTATTTGGTCATAAGTCCAAGTATTGGACCAACTGAAAGTATTATCTGATTATGGCGATTGAAAAAAGTTAAGGGAGAACAAACTTATTGCATCTCATCCAAAGTGTTGTGAAGGAATTTTCCACATCACACAGGTTTCCCCATGTCACCATAAGATCATTTGTGGAGCTAAAGTAAGGCAAAGGTGACAGCCTGTTACTCTCCAAAACAATCAGTCAGACCCTGTCTCTCTGTTTGTTTGGTTGTCTGACTGAGGCCACACACTACTACGTTTGTTTTTAAGCAAACTGTGTTTCAGTGTTAATCTCCATCTATATTAAAACGACTGAAAATGCACATCTAGTGGCCGTTCACGTACACTGGGTATGCATGTGCCGGTGTAAACATGAAGCAGATTGTCTTCTCCATAGCTTGCAGAAGATTCGGCAAAAGAACAAAGTAACACTTCAGACGGAGAACCACACCAGATTATTTTATTGCATGGACTGACAAAGAGGTGGAAACGTTACTGAAAGTAACACAGGAGAACAAACCGACGGTGGCTGACATGCACAGTACAAACGATTTTTTATACAAATACCAAAACATAAACTCTGTCAGTAGCATCGTGTTTTTGCTTTGCATGACTTAAGATACTAGACAGGATACTGTTTTAGCCTACAGTAGGTGATGTTACGCTGTACAGCACAACAGAGGATGGTACTGGAACGAGACCTGCAGAAAGATCATGAGAACATTTTTCTAAGTAACCACTGAGCTATGTAAGTATATGCTCATAAAAAAATCCTCTCAGTAAATATGTAAGCCATGGTGATGATGATGATATGGTGAACATAATATTTATTCAGATTAAGGTATTAGGTCAAACTAGGCCTAATCTTTTTTATGCTGTGAAGAGAGGTAGACTCGAATGAAAGGTCTGAGCCAGGTCTCATGATTATCGTTTCTACCGTAGAGAAAATTCTTAAGACTTTTCTTTTTACCACTGCCTTTAATTAAATCAAATGTAAGGCTGTAGATTGAACACTGCACTGTGACTTTTACTGTCCTGTTTTACCCTGTTTTTCTATTTAACTCTTTAAAATGTATTTTATCCTGTTTTTATTTTCTTTTTCACCCTTTTAAAAATTATATTTTAATGTGTTTTTTCAATTTCCCTATGTTGTTTTTATGTTTGATGTAAAGCATTTAATTGCCTTGTTGTTCAAATGTGCTATACAAATAAACTTGCCTTTCCTTTAATATGAGAGAACTGGTGAATGCTACAATACTCTGCCACATCCCTACTCTCCATCTGAGTGGTTGTTCCACATGCCAAATGTTTCTGTTCCATTCCACAGTCTATTCCACAGCCAGACACACTGTCTCCTGCTGATGTGTTTGTGTGTGACTGCAGTCTACAGGTCGGCCTCTCTTTTCATCCTTAACAGCAAGAAGACACACACCACTATGGGGCAGTAGATACTGGTATATCACCCCAGCTGACTTTAACACAGCAACTCAGCCAAACAAACCTGATCCTCTGGTTGTTTGTTTGTGAGGATACAGTGCAGTGTTAGCTGATATGTCTGTAGGAGGTACACAGCTCTCTCTTTTACCAGCCATTTTTTCTCTGTAATTGTTCTTTCCCTCTCCATTTGTGCACAGCAGTGCCGTGGCCGTGTACAGCAGGGCTCCTGTGCCAGCGTGTGTTTCCAAGATTCATGCATTGGTGTGCTGGAGGTAAGCCAGAGGTCAGCTGAGAATGATGGGGCTATGGACTTTACAATTTCAGCTCCATTCGGCTGTGATTACTGGCTCAATATTCTCTGTGTTGTAATCTGGGAAGGTTTAGTATTGGAGAATCTATTGCCACAGTATCTTGTCTGAACAGCATGGCTTTGCTTCTTTCACTGCCCACAGAGCTGAAGGTAACTGACTTCAGATCAGTAAAAATAACTGTCTCAAAAACACTACACAACTAAATATACAAACGCACTGCAAATATACACAACAGGACCAAACCTTTTTAGTGTCTGCTGAAAACACTTCTGTTGTTTGCTTGTGTTTTTGTTTGTGCTGTGTGTATGATGCAGCGTGTTTTCTAAATTCTGTAAGTTACTATGAGTTAGATATCTTGATTAGGCTACATGGAAACTGTATTTTAAATAAGCTTGACTGGAGGTGGTTGAAAGATGTGTGGTTTTATTTTTACTGAGCATTATGATGTTATTCATTTCAGATACGTGGAGACTCCTACACCACCATCGCATCTAGCTACAGACAGGGCATCTACACTGTGGCAGACATTGTGCCAGATGTGTCTAAGGCCATTTGGGGCAGCCTGGTGGATGAATTTCTGCCTGTACCAAAGGCTGCTGATTGGCACTGTTAGTATTTGGTTTTGTGCTGTTGTTTTTCCTGTGTTTGTGTCTTTCTTGATTTGTGGTTACTACTATTACTTCGGTTTTGTTAGTTCTCTTAGTGTCTGTCTTGCCTTGCATCTTAGTTTTCAGTCCTGTAGTTTGGTTTTCTGTCTTAGCTCATATCTTGGTATATTTTGTTCAAAGTTTGTATTATATTGATTTTGTCTGCTCTGTGTTCTGTTTATTCTTGTTATTCTGGTTTGATTGTAGTTAATTTGTAAGATTTAGTTTTCTGTCTACCTTGTGTTGATTTGTGTTCTCTGTCTGGTGATTTATTATTTGACTGTGTTAAGTCTTGCGTGCTTGTTTCCTGTCATGTTTAGTTTGTCTTTCAGTGTTCAGTTGGTCTGGTCCTGTCTGTTCCCCTCATTTGATTTCACCTGCTTGCCTGGGTCTGTGCCTAATTAGCTCCTGATGTGATTCACCTGTTCCCGCCCTGCTCGTTACCTGGTGTTTAAATGTTTACTTGTGCTGTTCAGTTTTTGTGAAGTCCTTGTCTGCATTGAGTGTTCTGTTACATACTGTTGTATGTCTGTGAAGGTTCTCAGTCACCCAGGTCATAGTTATCCTAAGAAGTTTAAAGTCAAGGGCAACTGGACTTAGTTGAAGATACTAAAAGATGTTTCGTCTCTCATTCAAGAGACTTCTTCAGTTCTGATCACAAGATCATTGATACTGCTGGTTCGTTAGTGTTCCTGGCTCTTGTAACAACAGTCGTTATGATTGTTAGGACTACCCGAGGCCAAGACTGAACGACCATCGTTGGTATCTTCACCTGAGGCCAATAGGTTACGTTTGTTGAGTTTCCTGGGAAGTGATGAAAGGACAGCATTGTAAGTGGGGGGATAAGTGGTGGCGTAGACCCCCTCCCCTGTTCAATGACGGCTTCTCAACCCTGGTGTAGATGCTTCCTTGACACCTCTTTCAAACCATCCATCTTCTCTGTCTAAAATGTGCACCTGGTGGTCCTCAAACGAGTGTCCTCTGTCCTTCAGATGTAAGTAGACTGCAGAGTCTTGACCTGAGGAGTTGGCCCTTCTGTGTTGAGCCATGCGTTTGTGTAGTGGTTGTTTAGTCTCCCCAATATACAGGTCTGTGCATTCCTCACTGCATTGGACCGCATACACTAGATTGCTTTTCTTGTGTTTGGGTGTGCGGTCTTTGGGGTGGACCAGTATCTGTCTTAGTGTGTTCAACCAGAGCAAGATGTTCTGGCCAAAGGATTAAACTTTGCTATCAAACTACAGGAGCTACCTATAGTGGACCTCATCATAGCCACAGAATCGGCCATTAGGAAAAACAATTTAACAGAAACAGAACAGCTCAGGCTAAAGGTATCGGCACCCCCTTCCAACCTTACTATCCAAGAGAGGGAGGCCGTAACATCACCGAGCAAGGCTCAAAATCTCACTATCCAACCTGCCAACAAAGGAAGATGCACAGTGGTTCTAAACACAGTGGAATACTAGGGCAAGGTCAACACACTACTAATGGACACAAACACATATGAGTCACTGAGGCGAGACCCAAGCAGAAAAGGCCATAGAATGTCTACAACAGCTACAGAAAGAAAACATCCTCACCCGTGAACAGTATTACCGTCTGTATAATGGAGAAGCCATCTTGGGTAGCCATGTATATATGGACTACCCAAGATAACTGAAGACTGGTGCACATATTAAGAAAGAACGAAAGAATTTTCTATTAAAGAAAAGATGCAAAAATGTTGTTGTGTATTCTTAATCATTGTTCATAAAAAGAAAGAGTCTGCATTGCAAATCAAAATTGGCTGATGATGACTTTAAGAAAATCATAAATCAGAATCGGCCAAGAAATTGCAATGCATCTCTACTTTTTAGTGTGGTGACCAAGTGGATAAAATAAGTTTTCAGGGGACCTGGAGCTTCACACGATCTTTAAGGCAGCTACGAGGTGAGTTTGAGAGATTGATTTGGTCATTTCACAATTTGTATGTACATTATGCATTTTGGGAAGTCAGTTTGGGTGGTGACTGGCTGTTGGTGTTGAAGATATGTGTCCTTACAAACAGTGTGACTGTGTACAGAATGTGCCACTCAATACAAAACCTTTTTTTGCTTCCTGTGCTGGTTAAAGGTGCAGCCAGTGGAATTGGGATGGAAATATATGCAGTAGAGTGAGGTGTGAATACATCTATACCTACTGAGACTCATTCTTCCTGCCCAGGTGTTTCCACACAGCTCTCTGACAGCAAGAGGCAATTATACACATGCCAAAAAGTTGCAAACAGCTCGTGAAATATCTCCCAGAGAGACCTGTGCTTTGTCAGTTTGTGTTGTCTGTCAAAGCAGCAAATTCTGAAAATACTCCTTAAATTGCCAGAAGAGAGAATCACTGGTTTCTAAACTGTGATTCGTTTTTGGGTTTGGTCTTAGGTCTAATTAAAGCATTGATTTTTGTTGTGATTTTACACATTTTTCTTCTCTTCTCCTTTCACTTAGGGATTTTTTCTTCCGTTTTGTTTTTTTTAATTTATTGAAGAATGTAATATTCATAAACTGACCTTACTTTTCAGTGTACTTTGTGTGGCAGTATGCTGGTTTTGTTGTGCTGGCCAACGCTGCTTTTGTCTAGTTTTACACTAAGCTGTGCTGCTTTTCAGTCAAGTTTATTATACACACAACTAATAACTACTAGACATACATGAAAGGATAAATGCAGCAATGAATAATTGATAAATGACTGAGGACCAGTTAATCAGATGAGTGGATAACTTTGGAGAAATCACCTGTATGCACTGTTCAGCAACTGAGAGGATATGTGGGAAGTATGAGTGAAATATTTATGATACATATTATGTACTGAAGGGAGATCCTTCCTGACTAACACTAAATTATCTTTAGTTATAGCATCTAGCACCCAACACAATGTCACAGGAAATGTCTTTAGTGTTCACTTGGTGGTTCAGATTGCCAGTGAAGTTGCGCTGGAAGGGAGAAGCTAGGTGTTGGTTGATTCTCCTGTGTGGGCTGCTACGACAATTTTGGATGCACTTTATTCCGTGTGATTCCTCTTTGGGTACACTCGGTTCGAGTCCACTTACATTTACTGTACATTTATTCATTTACCTGACGTTTTTGTCCAAAGCAACTTACAATTGCTATATGTCAGAGGTCGCATGCCTCTGGAGCAAATAGGGCAGTGGTCGGCAATAGGCGGCCCGCGGGCCAAAGCTGGCCCACCAGCAATAATATCTGGTCCGTGGCCAGATTATTTTAATAGCTGCAAAAAAAAAAAAATATAGTGGCTGGTGCCACTTAATTACTTCTTCTTAAGTGATTGTGCCTACTAAATAAAAGCACGAGAATATCTTTGCAGCAGTACTTTATGTAATGTTTAATTGAGAGCTTTTACTTTGAAAAGTTATAAAGGAAACTCAAAAGAGTCTCTGGCTTGCTTGACACACCTCTGAAAAAGCCGTCAGAAAAAGGTGAGATCGTGAATTCCCCTGAATGAGAAATGCAGAAATTTCCTCTGTCTTAAGATAGTGGGGACATGAAAATAAGCGTCCATAGGTTGATGTGGACCAGTCGCCGGGACGCACACATTCCTGCACATGCTGACACGGGGAGAACATGCAAACTCCAAACAGAAAGGCTGGGGCAACCGCGACCGGTGGAACCTGCGGTGCCTTGCTGTTTACGACGTGACCATCAGTTATCACCCCACGGATCTGTGCATACAGTTTAGCCACGGAGCACAGACCGGCCCCTAGCTAGCTTCTGCTGGTAGAAAGTGATGATTACAGGAGGAGAAGAAACATAACGATGGACTGATTAGTCTGGATGTCCCTGTTCTTGGAGTTGGGCTGTCAGAATTAATAGTGAGTTTCATGGTAAAGTTTTACACACCCATGTTGTGTAATAGCCTGTATTTTAGAGGGTAATTGTTGAAGTTTTGCTCAATCTTTACTCTTCAAATGCATAATTGTAAAAATTAAAAAGCCAGTTACACTTTACACTTACACACTATGTAGATAAATCTGTCTTCTCCAGGAGAAATCTACCCAGGAACCCCAGTTTTTTAATCCCCTACCCCATGATGGAAAAGAGGAAGCTGACTATAACCTGGTTATGCAAGTGCATGTAAATGCGCTGATTGTGAATGCAATGCTGTTTTACAGTAGACTCTCAAATGGGGGCTTTCAACCAACACTTGACCCACCACAGATTTTACACCTCTGAATATTGTGCCTATATAACATAAATGAAACAAGATGTCCAGTGTGCAGTTGATCCCAATTTCGGAAAATAAGCCTTCGAGATTATAAATGTTGAAAGGTTATTAAAAAAAAGTAATTGTGCTGATTGTGGAAACAGATCACTCTTTTCCTTTCATTTCATTCACTCACTCATTAATTCTTTAAAGTTGGTAAAGCACAGGGTTTAATGAAGGGTTTTGAAAACCTTTACCTGTTGAACTCCACAGTAAACCAAATTACTCACAAAGGCAATCAGACAAATAACCCAGCCGACCCTTTTAACCACACATACAGTGGCTGTTAAAAGAATATGCCTAAATGAAAGCGCTCAACAGCTCTATATGATGTCCTAATACACTCCATGCCAGAGGCCTTGGCAATTACTGAAAATAGCAGAAAAAGAATGAAAACATTGGAGGAGAGCACAACAGAGAATGATAAGTGAGTGTGGTCGCTCCACCACTAATGAGATGCGCAGAAAATTAGATTTGCAGTTTCCCTCTGAATGATGTTGCGGTAGAGTCGAAGCTGTGGGCTTAATAAATGACCTTGGTGTTAATGCATCTGTGACTCTCTTCCACTCTCTCGCATCCTCAGAGTATTGACTTTTTCCACCACTGTGTTTATTTGGATTTCTCATTATCTTGATATTTTCAGAGAGGCTTGTCTAGGCTTATTGAAATCCATTGCTTCTGTGACTTGTGGAGTCATGCTCAGAGTGAGGAGAAATCTCCTGTGAGGGGAAGAAAATGCTGTCAGACGCCTCAGGACTTCAGCAGCTTTGACAGTGAATTATAGTATTTAGCCTGAAAAAGCTTTGTCTGTAATTTTGCACAGTACGATATATACCATTCCATTATTGCGAGAAATGCTAATGTATGATAGGAATGATTTTTTAAATAGTTTTTATTTGATTGTCAATTCAATTCATATTCTTGGAAGTCTGTCTATGCCCTCTTGAACAACACATAGAAGTGTTTTTTTATTCCAGTCCACTTAATTAGTAACCCTTTTAATCCTTTTTCACTTTCTGACATATCAGAAGCCAGGTTTCCATTTCCTCATTTTTAGGCGTTGGTCGCATCAAGACAAACAGCTGGTGGTGCTAATTCTGCAGCCGGTGCCACTGAATCATTAAACAATGGAGTTACATGTTATCTTTTATTTAGCAAAGAAGCTGTGGACTGCCAGGGGGGTAAGGTTTTCAGGCCCAGGGCAGGGGGACGCATGCTGGTGGGAGTGGTGCCATAATGGGCAACAGAACCGGAGCTGGACGACCAGGAAACGGAACCAGGTTTAGTTAATAGGACCTCTAGCTGCATGGCTAACTGAGCTAACAGCAGCTACATTTGACAGCACTTAGTCATTGCTTTAATGCTATCTGACCATCAGGAAAAAAAGAGTGGAAGTTTTAACCAATCCTGCTGTAGATTATGGTTATGACCAGGTAGAAAGGTCTTGGTGAATTTAATTTACTTTAATAAAATAATGATAATAATAATAGTTATAATAATAATAATAATAATAATAACTTTGATTAGTTAGGGACAGCAAGCAGGTCCTTGTCAGAGGACCGCAGGGACCGTGACTGAGTGTAGAGATGGAGTAGATCTGTGAGGTACTGAGGTGCATGGAGAGATTTGTACGTCAGTACGAGGATTTTATATTTGATCTGGGACTTAACTGGCAGCCAGTGAAGCTTCTCCAGGATGGGAGTGATGTGAAGTCCAAGTTTTGTGTGGGTGAGCATCCTAGCTGCAGAGTTCTGGACATACTGGAGTCTGTCAGTAGCCTTGCTGGGCAGACCGAATAGGATATCATTACAATAGTTAAGTCGGGAGGTGATGAAGGAGTGGATGAGGGTCTTAGCTACAGAGTTGGAGAGGCACTGTTGGAGTCTGGAGATGTTCTTAAGATGGTAAAGAGCAGTTTTAGTAGTGTTTTTGATGTGCTGTTGGAAGGAGAGAGTGGAGTCCATGATGACGCCCAGGTTGCGTACTTCAGGGGATGCAGAGATTGAGCAACCATCCACGTCCAGTGTGATGTCACCAACCTTTTTGAGAAGTGACTGTGGGGCAAACACCATGAGTTCTGTTTTGTCTATATTAGGAATGGGGATCGTTAATTTTTATTGATATTGATACCCTTATTGAGGCTGCTTAACGATCCGATTCTTTATCGATACCTCTATCAATACTTTACTATTATTTAGTGATGGTTATTTGGTAAGACCAGACCCAATGAGGTATGCTTGCATGGTATGAGGAAAATATTCAATGTGCGATAACGTTATATACTGACATGACATATCACTTGCGATAGGGCAAGAGCACTGTCGCCTCACAGTGAGAAGGTTGTGGGTTCAAACCCCGGTTACCCCGGCCTTTCTGTGTGGAGTTTGCATGTTCTCCCCGGGGGCTCCGGCTTCCTCCCACCATCCAAAGACATGCAGTCTAGGTAAATTGGCGACCCTAAATTGTCCTTAGGCGAGTGTGAGCGTGAGTGGTTGTTCATCTATGTGTGGCTCTGCTGCAGAGTTCTGGACATACTGGAGCGATAGACTGTACCCCGCCTTGCGCCCGATGTCTGCTGGGATTGGCTCCAGCCCCCCCGCAACCCTGTACCGCAGGATAAGCGGTTGACGATGGATGGATGGATGGATCACTTGCAATAAATAAACTTATTGAAGTGTACATATGAACTGCCTGGTTGTTTTTAATTTTATTTTATATACAGCTAAATGTTGTTTCTAGACAACAGCAAAGTTACTCAATAACTATACAAGATAAAAGCAACAAACACTGAAAAGACTAAAATACACGTTTAAGATAAATATAAAATAAGTAAAATAGAATAAAATAAAAGGGATAAAATAAAGTCAAATAAGATCGGGAAAAGCTCTCCTATAAAAGTATGTTTTAAGAAGGGACTTAAAAGAGTTCACTGACTCAGCTGACCTGATTTCCTCGGGCAGGCTGTTCTAGAGCCTCGGGGCCCTGACAGCAAACGCTCTGTCCCCTTTAGTTTTCAGTCGAGACTCTGGAACAAACAACAGACCCGGATCTCAAGGTACGTGCTGGTGCGTATGGGACTAAAAGGTCAGAAATATAACAAGGCGAGAGGCCACGAAGAGCTTTAAAAGTAATCAATAGAATTTTAAAGTCAATTCTAAAACATACTGGGAGCCAGTGTAATGAAGCTAAAATAGGAGTAATGTGGTCATATTTCTTTGTTCTGGTTAAAAGCCTGGCAGCAGAGTTCTGGACAGTCTGGAGTCGATCAATAGATTTTTGGGTTAAACAAGTGAAAAGGCTGTTGCAATAATCCAGGTGTGATGAGATGAAGGCGTGTAAAATGGTCTCAGTGTCCTTAAAAGTTAAAATAGATTGAATTTTTACTATATTTCTAAGTTGATAAAAACATGATTGAACAAGTTTTGTGGTGTGCTGCTCGAAAATTTAAATTACTATCAAACCAAACACAAAGGTTCTTTGCCACAGGCTTAATTTGATTTACTAGGGAACCAGCAGATGGCAGTATTTGTTTTGCCATCTGCTGGGACCCAATGACCAGGATTTCTGTTTTGTCTGAGTTCAGCTGGAGGAAATTATTTGACTTCACAAAGGCAGTTGTTAAGTGAACTCAGCATTCTAGGGTCTGTGGATCTGACGGGCAAGTACATTTGTGTGTCATCAGCATAAATATGAAAAGAAATACCATGTTTATGAATAATATGTCCATCGGTGTGTGCTTTGTGTCGTTGAAAAGACTAGAAAAGCGCTATACAAATACAGAAAATGTACTATTGCCATGTGTGCAGATGCGTGACAAGAACACAGCGGGAACCCACTGGTGAAGACCAGTGTTGGGCAAGTTACTCAGAAATTGTAATATATTACTAGTTACTTATTACTCCTTAAAAAAGTAATATTATTACTTTACTTATTACTGGGTGATAAAAGTAACTAGTTACGTTACTCGTTCCGTTACTTGTTACTTTCCAGTATTTCATGACACCAACAAACAAAGCAGCCTCTCCTGACAACTAATTGTTAATTCATAACAGCAGCAAGGAGTATGGTTTGTACAAAGCATATAGGCCACCGGCTGAATTAAAAAATAAAGCAAGTGAATCCCCACTTTTGAACTGCTGTTTTCCTGCACATGTTGCCTGTTTATAAGAGCAGTTACAAAACGTTACGTTAACGCCACTCTCTTCCGAGGAGTCCAAGCATCAGTGTGTAGCAGACCTAAATTTTAGTCATGCAATTTAATAAATTTATGAGAATTGATACCCAATTATGAATTTTTAAGATTCATATATCAAAATGTATTCCTCGTTTCAGGGCACCACCGGAGTTGTTATAATCCTAGAGTCTCCGGACCTCTAGGTAGTTTTGAATAATTATACAATTATTACTAGTGATCAGTTAGTTAATAATCGCTCAATTATCTTAAATCAGTCAGTCAGTCTCATATCTAAAGGGTCAATTCTCTTGGCAGGAACTATAAATAGGCAACACACACAGCTCTTGATTATATTACAGTGAATTTATTCTCTAACTAAGGTGATAAAAGATGGTTGGATACAGGGAACATAAACATTTGCTGAACAATGAGCCTGGAGGTTCGATTGTGGGAAGCATTTGACTCATACGGCATAGAAGAGCTACTGAAAGTAAACTAATGCTATGATTTAGGAGTTAAAATGGACATCTGATCACAGGACGTGTGTTAAGTCTTACTGCTTGTCGACAGTCTGCTTTTGGCCTGTTGCACGGGTCCCACGCTAGCTGCCGATCCTGGCTTTTTGCTAGGGATTGTCCGGGGTTCTCCGTGTCTGATTGAAACCGCCTCCTCCGTCTGGCAATTCGGCTGTTTTCAGGTTTCCTTTGTTGTAGCTGGCGAGACCACGTGGCTTGGTCTGACCTCGGTGAAGTTGGCTCGACGAAAAAGGCTTAAAATGGAACTTGGTCGTTCCTGAATTAGTCCAGTGTAACTTAACGGACTGATAACTTTAACAAACAAAAGAAATAAAGAAAATAAAAACAAACTGAAGGCAGATCGATGTCGCGGCACTTCAGGTGTGTAGCTTCAGGCGAACAAAAGGCCTGTTTGTTTCGCTGGCCGAGTCTGGGCGTGCAGAGCAGAGTGGAAGAGAGCCAACAGCAAAGAGAAGCACGAAGCGAGGTCGCGTGTCGCTCTTTTGTTGCCTGGGGCGTGGTTCCCCAGGGGCTGTCTCAGGTTTCCCAAGGGACTGCCTTTCTAAACTTAATGTTTAAAAAGAAATCTATTTGCACGTCTTATAATCAAATATTTTCCACAATCGAACCTCAATGGTCGAACGGTTGTACTGTTCTAAGCATTTGGTAACAGGAAACAATTGTCACATTATTGGTCAGGATATTTATACATTTAACGGCATTTCCAACGAGGGCATGTAATACTTATTTTGTCCACTTGGGGGAGCTCAGGTTACATGAGGACAGCTTGGATTACATTAGGTGAAGGAGTGTCTTGCTGAAAATAAAAACACTTCACAAGTAACTTTCTTTTCAGCACTAATATCAACAACAGATAGCAACAACATGTTAACTGCTCAAATAGAGGCAAACGTAATCAAGTAACTAAAGATTTAATTAACTCAATTAAATGCTTTGAGTCTTTGGAGACTGCAGTCTTTTTACATTGAAAGTTCAGTGTCTGGACCATGTCACACTTGGGTGAGACAGGGGTTTTCCTTTTTGATGTGGTAATAAAACAAAGAATAAGGTCAGTTGCCACGGAAACATGTGTGGGGGGGCCAGTTTTGATAGACTGTTTAGGGAAATGCCAATGGCTGGTTCGTGTCCCTTTGTCAGTTTAACAGTCAGGCCCCACGTTATCAGCTTCGGAATCAAAAAGGTGCCAGTTTTATGGTCGGGCTAGCACTTAGAGAAAGCAACTTTGACCCCTCCCCTTCTTCTCTGGGGAGGAGAAAGGAATTTAGGGTAGCTCCAAATTTATTCAATGTAAAATGCACAAATCCACAATTCACTAAATTCACTACAAGTGACAGTAGCTGCTGGAGTTTCTCTCTGTAAGTTTCACGTCGCTGTTCAGTTTTACTTCAGTTTACAATAGACGACAATGCTCTTTGCATCTTAGACTGTGACACAATAATGGCAGCAGCTACTTACAGCTGTGGAAAGAACGCCTCTCTCCCTGGTTTTGGCTATCAGCGGACATGAACAACAAAGTCCAGTGCCACTGACCTGCCGCACAGTTGTGGATTCATGTCAAGGATGGTGCGTTCATTAACGAGTAACGCAGCGTTACTTGCCTTAGTAACTGTAATAACATTACTGTTTTAGAAAAGTAATTAGTTACACTATTAGTTACTGGGAAAAGTAATATTATTACATAACGTGTTACTCAGTAACTCCAGCACCGGTGAAGACATTGCTCGCTAGCTTCTACATAAGCTGCATCTCCCACACAAAATCCTACCTGTGATTACCATTTGAAAAAATGTATAGTGTTTTTTTTTTTAAGCATAAGCAAGCATACTTTAGTTTATTATTTATTATTGTATTTGGAAATGTGTTTTTGGAGATTATGCCTAAATGATGTATGATACTCTATATGTATTGAGTTATCCGGTGTTTCTCTGATGAAGTTAACCTTATTTCTGCTAGTGTTTCTTCATTCATCTGTTCATAATAAATGTTTCACATTACTTTATGCACCAGAGCGGTCTTGGTTCCATTAATGTGACTTTGCTCAGAGATCATTAATGTTGTTCAATCAAACACTTCCATTGGAAGAAGGAGTTTATATGCTTACTATTTAGGTACCTGTCTAATGTACATGAGAGCATGTGTCGTGTTGCATGAGAGTAGGTGTTGAAAGATATATATTATCTTTTGGGAGTTTTGGGTTATCTTTGTAAAGCTGCAGAGCAGACAGAGTCCAAAACAAATTTCCCTTTTGGGGGACAATAAAGTATTTTATCTTAATGTCTTCCAAGTACACTAGCTCATTTTGTAGGTTAGGGTTAATTGTTTATTTGAATAAAAATTTTTGGCAAATTCACAAATGATAGTACAAAATGTGACTGGAGTTTAAACAACCTATGTCACCATACATGGATGCAGGAAAAATGAATGATGCATGCTTGCTGTAAATAATTTGTATAATACAGTATCTCCAGTATACTTACATTCACTGCGTGTAATATTTGTATGTGTGTGTTACATCAACACAGCATTACAGAGTGAGACAGAGCAGGAAGCAGTAAAAACGTGTGCATACTTGCATTGTGGCAATTGCTAACTGGTTAAGACATTGTTTTCATTGCTACTTTACTCCACATTCCACACAAATATCTGCTATCATAACAAGTGCTGAGCTATACACACAAACTTAACAGCTGGCTGAGGGTTGTATTGTTTGGGAGAGTTTCTCTGTGACCCCTCCCAGGTTTTAGCTTGACAGGGCAGTAAGACATTTTTTTCATGGCGTAACAAACATCTTTAAATCTGTGCATCAGGTCCTATTTCACATAAATTATTTTATTCAATGAAACAGATCTCTTAAACTCTGAATTGTTTATAAGTTGTGAGGAAATTAAGAGGCCAGTATCTATATAGAACAAATGATGACCATTTACAAGTTAGAAGAGACACTGAGAGATGATCGACTTTGTCATTAGATCTTTGAAGTAATTACATGAATATTTTTCGATCTTTCCCTATTTAGGTTCTTCAAGAAAGGTTTAAAATTTGGGACAGGTTGATCTCCAGATTTATTTAGAATGTTAAAAAAAACAAAAAAAAACATGAGCCAAGATACTGCACATTACAGTTGGCTAAAGATAAGGGTGGTATGGTGCTCCCAAATTTAAAAGACTACTATCCTGCAGCACAACTTAATCAAATGGTGTGACAAGGAGTGCAACGCAATGTGGCAAGAGATTGAGATGACAGTGGTAAACATCCCAATCCATGACAAAAACACTATAGGACTCAGTAGATTCAATAACCTCCCACACACTGAATATTTGGTGTGATTTAAATAAACAGTGCAAATTAGAAAGGGAAGTAAGACTGTTGAGCTGGTAGTTTATGATGATGGATTAAAACCAAAGCTGAGTGACCAGACTTTCAGAAATGACAAGAGAAAGAGGACAGCAATGTGCACACTAATCAAGAATGGAAACATAATGAGTTTTGAAAGAGAGATACAGTATGACTTTTTTTTAGATATCTACAGTTGAGGGATTATTTTATAAAGGAAATGAGGAACCCAAAACCCCTAAATGGACTGCTTCATATAATGGTGGGAGTATACAGTGGGACAAAATTCAAGGCAATCTTATTATACCCAAATCTGAAATACTGTAAAGATAATTCTACTATGTACAAATAAGAAAAGGAACTCAACACTGAAATTACACTGGAAGAATGGTTTAACATGTTAAACTCAACACTCCACTACAAACTAAAGAACGTGGAGGGAATGTGGGTGGAAAAATTTAACCCACATTCATCACAGGCAAAATAAGGGGGTAAACATCTGCTCCCACATTACCACCAAGGTACATGACATTATCAATAATATCCTGGGATATGAATACCAAAGGACTGCAAAGTCATGTGCCTTGGAAATTAAAATTAATGTGACACTGGAAGTGATAGATACTACTACTGATCACAGCTGAGAAGACCATAACAAGAAAATGGTACAAGATGAATCCCCAAGACTGAATATAGAAAGAAACTGTTTGGGATGGAAAAATGACCTACCAGCTTAAAATGAAATATAATGTTTTATTACTAAATTTGAAAAAATTCTAATACATGAAAGTGTAAAATTTCTATCTACGTAAGAAAAGTTGGTTTTAAGTAAGGAAGCACTTTTGTTTTTATGGGCAAACAAAGACTGCCCAAAATTAAAAAAAATACACTTTAAAAAACAGAGAGATAACCAGAAGCAAGGGAGACAGCATCACTGGTGATAATCATCGTGAATATACACCACTAGAAACCCCTCTTGCAATCCCTTAAAGCACCAACTGGAATCAATACAGAAATTTAAATGTTATTGTATTGTACAGGTAGCCTAGAAACAGTGGAAGAGTTATTGGACAGCTTTGGATTTCAACTGACTAAGCTTTAAATACTACAATGAAAGAATAAGATCTTAATTGTTCACAAATGAACAGGAAAAGGAAGTAAGCTGCTGTTTCATTACACTTGTGTTCAAGCATAAAGTCCATATGTATGGATGAAGAGAATCCCAAACTGACTTAAAGGAGTACTCCACTGATTTAGCATTGCAGTCCTAAACATTGTTGGACTCATGGTGACCAGTTAAAAAAAAATCATCAATACTGATGCAGCAGAACAAGGGATACTAATTGTCTTTTTTATACCAATGCGTCTGCATTACCCACAATGCAACTCGTCCACTGATTGGTCAGTCTGAAAATGGCTTTATAGTGTCAGAGAATGTTCAGAAGATATGTGGCTTGTGTAGAATGGGTCCAATACACAGGCCTCCACTCATCCCCCCCTCCACACACACAAACTCTCTCCCCAGGGCCCCCCCAACACTCAGGTAGCCCTGCCTTCACCCCCACTCCCTTCCCCACACGATCCGCAGGCATGCCAGAGCGCCCTGGAGCACCACCAGGCCATCAGTGCAGGCACCAGCCCGCCACACAATGGAGCAGGCTAGGAAGGGCGGGAACACCGCCTGGGGACAGCGGTCCCCACGACCCCAGGGCCCCAGGGCCCAGCCCCACAGCCCCACCCAGACCCAGGAAGCAAGGCCCCTAGCCAGGCCCCAGCACGCAGATTAAGGGGAAACTGGGAAGGGGTACCTTAGCCACATGATAGGTCTCCACTATTTTCTGCCAAAACTTTTGGACATGTGCACATAGCCACACTGCATTCATGTAACTATCAGAGATGTTACCTGATAGCAACTGCTAGTGGTTCTAAAAAAAAAAGGGAACTGTGTAATGTTTTTATCCAGTCTATGAACAAGTGTCAGAATCCAAATTTATGTAAATAGAAATTTCCAGTTTACCCTATCAAATGCTTTCTCTGCATCTAAACAGCCAACTGTAGTTTCCAAGTTTTGAATAGCGGTGTAGTCTATTACATTAAGTAGTAGTAATAAATCCTGTTTGGTCGGGGTGTATAATACCAGGAGCTTCTCTAGCGTTCTTGCTAGGGCTTTGCAGATGATTTTAACATGTGTTAATAAGTGATATTGGCCGATAACTGGATGGGAGTGTAGGGTCTTTTTCTGGCTTAAGAAGCAGGCTGATATTAGCAGAGTTCATTGTTGGGGGCAATATGCAACTTCTCCTAATTTGCATTACCATCCTATAAAATGTGGGCTCAAGTGTTTCCCAGAATTCCTTGTAGATTTCATCAGGAAAACCATCTGGCCCAGGGGCTTTATTTTTTGGCATGAGACAGTGGGATATGGAGCTTTGCTCCTCAGGACTTTACCCTCGTAACACCCTGCACAGTGAAGGCAGGAAGGGCGATGATGATCTCGATGGGAGGAGGAGGATCGGCTGGAGGGCATAATAGACTGTCAGACACTGGTCTGAGTTGAGACACATGAAAAGTGGGATGGATCTTCAAAGACCTGGGTAACTTGAGTCTAACTACAGATGGATTGATTCTGCTGTTAACTACAAGGATGTGGAGGCTCAGTGCCAACTAAACATTAGAAAACTGTGCAGTAATATGTAATGCTTATGATAGTTTCGTATTTGTTCAATGATGATCAGATAGTTATGTACATAAAAATGATAAGTTGTGTAGAAAAATTGGTAAGTATCTGCAGTATATGTATAATCTGTATTTTTGTATCTGTATTCTGTATTACTTTAGTTTATCTATGCAGCTGTTCCTCTCTTGTGCTCCAAACACGATTCCAGGAAAAGAGGAAGTTGGTGGGAGGAGTACTGGATGTTTGGGTCAGGTACTCTCTTGTGGGTCAGATAGCCTTTTTGGAGGGATGTTGGCTAAACATGTTTTGGTTACTGTTGTAGGAAACCACTAGAGATAAAAAAGAATGATGTAGGGAAAGACTTCCAAAATTGGGATTTAGTATTTGCTCTTTTATTTCTAGCATTTTGTATTTCAGACATGGATTTATTTAACATTGATCTATCATATTCTCAAACATTGTACCATATATAGTTTTGACATTTACTGTA